>NW_028270177.1:82307482-82609782 GCF_037043375.1 Chiloscyllium plagiosum
GAGGGTGGAGAAGGCTGGGGGAGAAAAGGGAGGGAGAAAAGGCGGGGAGAGAAGGCGAGGGGAGAGACGTTTAGGGAAGAAGGCGAGGGGAGAGAAGGCGAGGATTGTGTGAAGGCGATGGGTTGAAGGTGAGGCGGGTGAATGCGAGGGTATTTGAAGGTGAGTGAGTGAAGGCGAGAGGTGTAAAGGCGAGAGGAAAAGGCAAAGGAGCATGAAGGCGATGGGGTTGAAGACAAGGAGGATTAAGGCGAGGGTGGCTGAAGGCAAGGTGGCGAAGGCGAGAAGGTGATTCCGAGGGGTGTGACGGCGTGGGGGTTTGAGGGCGAGAGGGTGTAGGTGAGGGGCGGTGAAGGTCAGGGGGAGTGAAGGCGAGGGACGGTGAAGGTGAGCGGGGTGAAGGTGAGGGGGTGAAGGCGAGGGCGTGAGGGTCAAGGGGTGTGAAGGCAAGGGGGGTTAAAGAGGGCGTGAAGGTGAGGAGAGTGATGGCAATGGGAGTAAAGGCGAGGATAGAGAAGGTGGGGGTGATAATGCGGGGGAGAAGATGGGGAGAAGGCGACGGTTGAGAAAGCAGGGTGAAAAGGCGAGGGTAGAGAAGGCGGGGTGATAATGCGGGGGTGAAGGTAGGGGATCAAGGCGAGGGTGGAAAAGGCGGGGAGGGAAGACGAGGTGGGAGAAGGTGGGGGGGGGAGAAGTCCAGGGTGGAGAAGGCATGTTGGTGAATACCCACTGTCCTGGCAGCAGTCACGGCCTCTTCATACAGAAGCAGTCAGCCATTCCCATCGTCATCGGGTCTCCACGTGGAAAGAAATGAATATATCTTGGATAAAGGCCGTCCCCTTGATGCACGTTTCAAAACACCATTCCCACCACCAATCAACCACATCAAAGTATTCCATGTGTACGGAGAGCAATGGGGTCACTTGGAGTGTCTGGGAGCTGACGATCAGGGATGGAGCAAAACTTCCCATGTCTGAACGGATCTGAGTGAACCCCCCCAGTACACAGTTTCATAAAGTCCTGTAATCTCTCTCCATTTCAGTAACATACTGCCTTCCATTATTCCTGTATATGAAATGACAGGTTATATCATGTTAAATTCTACCTGCCAAACTATTATCTATTGTCTTTACCTCTCTGAATCTATTTGCAGACTCTCCACCCTCTCTTGATAATTTAATCACTTGCTTATCACAGAGACATAACAATTCTTTGAAGAGGTGACAAGTAGGTTAGACCAGGGAAACCCAGTGGATGTGGTCTATCTAGACTTCCAAAAGGCCTTTGATAAGGCTGCTGAGGAAGGTGAGGGCCCATGGTGTTCGAGGTGAGCTACTGGCATGGATTGAGGATTGGCTGTCTGACAGAAGGCAGAGAGTTGGGATAAAAGGTTCTTTTTCGGAATGGCAGCCAGTGATGAGCGGTGTCCCGCAGGGTTCAGTGTTGGGGCCGCAACTGTTCACGTTATATATTAATGATCTGCATGAAGGTACTGGAGGCATTCTAGCGAAGTTTGCCGATGATACGAAGTTAGATGGACAAGCAGTTAGTACTGAAGAAGTGGGGAGGCTGTAGAAGGATCTAGACAGTTTGGGGAGTGGTCCAGGAACTGGCTGATGGAATTCAATGTGAGCAAATGCGAGGTCTTGCACTTTGGAAAAAAGAATACAAGCATGGACTACTTTCTAAACGGTGAGAAATTTCATAAAGCCAAAGTACAAAGGGATCTGGGATTGCTAGTCGAGGATTCTCTAAAGGTAACCATGCAGGTTGAGTCCATGGTTAAGAAAGCGAATGCAATGTTGTCAATTATCTCAAGAGGGTTGGAATATAAAAGCAGCGATGTGCTACTGAGATTTTATAAAGCTCTAGTTACGCCCCATTTGGAGTACTGTGTCCAGTTTTGGGCTCCACACCTCAGGAAGGACATACTGGCACTGGAGCGTGTCCAGCGGAGATTCACATGGATGATCTCTGGAATGGTAGGTCTAACATACGAGGAACGGCTGAGGATCATGGGATTGTATTCATTGGAGTTTAGAAGGTTAAGGGGAGATCTAATAGAAACCTACAAGATAATACATGGCTTGGAAATGATGCACGCTAGGAAATTGTTTCTGTTAGGCGAGGAGACTCGGACCCGTGGGCACAGCCTCAGAATTAGAGGGGGTCAATTCAGAACAGAAATGCAGAGACATTTCTTCAGCCAGAGAGTAGTGGGCCTGTGGAATTCATTGCCGCACAGTGCAGTGGAGGCCGGGATGCTAAATGTCTTCAAGGCAGAGATTGACAAATTCTTGATGTCACAAAAAATTAAGGGCTACGGGGAGAATGCGGGTAAGTGGAGTTGAAATGCCCACCAGCTATGATTAATGGCGGAGTGGACTCGATGGGCAGAATGGCCTTACTTCCACTCCTATGTCTTATGGCCTCATGGTCTTATGGACATCACCAAACTCAGCATCTGTATATCTCTTCCATCCTCCTGATCATTAATATAGACTGTAAATAGTTGAGAACCCAGCGCTGGTCACTTTGTGACCCTACTGGTTACGTTCTCTCTAACTGATTTATCCTGAGTGCCTGCTTCCTGTGTGATACCCAGTCCTCCCCCATTCCTGGGCAACACAGTCGAAGGGTTGAATTAGAACAAGGAGCATCTGTGGGGTATCCAACCCCTCAATGAGGCTGATGTCAACGCGGCCTCTGTTCCACTTTCCTGCCATCTCTCCATCCTCAAACTCTAGTCTCTTGTTGTAGATTGTGCCACATGAAAAAAATCCACTCCACATCTACACTTTCAATTACTTTTAGCATTTTACGGACCGCAATGAGATCTCCTTTCATTGTTATAAACTCGAGAGTATAGGCCTAAACTGCTCAATTACTCTTCATAAGACAAACACATCAAATAAGGAATCAATCTAATGAAGGTCTTCTGAATGGCCTCCAATGGAAAACCTCATTCTGCAGGACACCCAAACTGTACTCCAGTTGCAGCCTCACTAATGCCTTGCATAGCTACACCAACACTCCCTACCTTTCTACTCTATCCTTTTATAAATAAACACTGAAATTATGCTTGCATTTCTTATTACTTGCAGTACCTGCAGGCAGGTTTTCTGTGATATACCCCGATCCCTCTGCAACTAAGCACTTTGAACTTTCTCTCCATCTAGATAATAATTTGTCTTTCTATTGTACTGGCCAACTTGAATAGCCCTATATTTATTCACTTTAATTTTCCTTGCTAAATGTTGGCCCATTCTCCCAACCTATCCATATGTTTTAAAATCTCTGACATCATCACTCCGAAGTGATTTCCCACCGATGTTAGTGTCATCTGAAAATGTGGCATCTTATTTTCTCTCACATCAACCGAGTACAGTAATGCTATCGATTGCAAATGCTTGAGGCATGAGTATTGAAATCAATGGCACAAACTGCATTTGCCAAAAGAAAATGACACATTTATTGCATCTGACTCCATTTTGTTGGTTAACCAATCCTTCATCCAAGCTAATAAATTACTCCTAACCCCATGTTGTCTGACCTTACCACTTACTCTTTGGAGAAGCGACATATCCAATGCCTTCAGGAAGACTAGATATGTTCCATCTCCAGGATTCCCACTATCCACCTTGTTTGTGACATCTTCAAATAACTCAATCAAACAATTCAAACACGATTTAGCCTTCGTAAAACCATGTTGACTCTGACGAATTGTGTTTTGAGTTTGCAAATGTCCTGAACAATGGACTCTAAAAATTTGCTTTAAATTACAATAGTTTATTGTTACACTTTACTCCCTAATGTATGCCATTATTACAAGCTCTTCCCTTTTGAAAACCTTTACGTTTTCTTTGAATTCCTGTTTAATGGTCACAAGGCATTAAGAGATCTGCTCCAATTGCTGAGTAAGAGCCATGTGTGGCTGAATAGACTCATCATCCTGCTGGTGTACAAACTCGATGGGCTGACGTCTTTCTGGTGTTCCCATTTTGCCATCTCCAAGGCCAGAATGACCTCCTCCTGTTGATTCTTCAGATGATTGGGAGATTATGGAATCTTCCTGTTGCTATGTAACATTTTGAGGGGCTGATGGGTCTTCTCATACTTCTCCATAACACGTGGAAATACTGAACGGTTTCCTCATGTATCCCGGAGATGGGACCGAGGGACTGATTGGTCTTCTCTTGTTCCCATACAACAGACACGTGTCTAAATTACCTCTTCCTTTCTCATGAAAGAAGTCTGAGATAGTTTTTATCCTATCCAATTCCCTTGCAATAGGCTCGGTTGGTCTGAATGGCCTCCTGTTATCCCAGTGTAACAATCTCCAGTCACTGTGTGACCTCATCCAGTTCCTATGTTACAGACTTGAGGAGGCTGAATGGACTGATCCTGTTGCTGTTTAACAGGATACTGGTGCAGCATGGCCTACTGTTATAGGCTCGAGTGGCTGATTGGCGTCCTTCTGTAAATGTATAGGGGTTGAATAGCCTCGTTCTGTTTTGGTGTAACAGGTTCGAAGGCCTGAATATCCTCCTGTTGTTCTTGTGTAACAGGCTGGTGAACAGAATGGATTCCTCCATTATCTGTGTAATTCACTTCACTTGTTAACTCCTTCTGTCAGCTATGTTCAAATAAGATCATCTTTATTTTTTGTAAACTCCAATGGCTACTGGGTCAACCTGATCATCCTTTTGTTATAAGCTAGCATCTTCATTGCAGGAATCAGTTGAGGGAACCATCTCTGAGCTGCTTCCAATATAACAACATCCTTTCTTCATTGAAGACATTAAATCTGTACACACTACTTCAGATGAGATCTCACTAAGACTCTGTACAGCAGCAACAACACTTTACCAGCATGCTGTAAAGTTCCCACCAGGTTGGAGCTGTCTCAGCTCTCTGGGCGAATACAGAGCATTATTGGAAGATCATTGTCCTTCTCTACTCCATCAGCATAACGGAAGATCTGGAGAAGTTAAAGTTGGAGAAGATCATAAATGGTGTGAGAGATGTCTATCATTAATCTCCCCAGAGCCCACGTCGCTCAGATTCCACAGAATCTAGTAAGGTGGAGCGCAAAAACAGCATGGAGGAGCAAACAATGATGGGAGTTATATATCAAAGTGAAAACTGCAATACAAATACTGGACGTGTTATAAAACAGGAAATGGGATATTTACATTTGTGGGTACTTCAGTAATAATGTACTGTTTAAATTAGATCTAAACTGTGTTAACCCAATTGAATGCTAATGCTGGGAAAAATGGATTTCATGACCACGTGTGAGATGGTTTACATTAACATTATGTCGGGAAGCGCGGGCGGCACGGTGGCACAGTGGTTAGCACTGCTGCCTCACAGCGCCTGACACCCGGGTTCAATTCCCGCCTCAGGCGACTGACTGTGTGGAGTTTGCACATCCTCCCCGTGTCTGCGTGGGTTTCCTCCGGGTGCTCCGGTTTCCTCCCACAGTCCAAAGATGTGCAGGTCAGGTGAATTGGCCATGCTAAAAATTGCCCGTAGTGTTAGGTAAGGGGTAAATGTAGGGGTATGGGTGGGTTGCGCTTCGGCGGGGCGGTGTGGACTTGTTGGGCCGAAGGGCCTGTTTCCACACTGTAAGTAATCTAATCGAGATCAGGTTATTTAGGAATTGGTGTTGAGTGATCAGAAGACCTAATTGAAAATTTTGCTATAAAGGACCTTTTGGGAACAGTGAAGGTGTGAGGAGAAAGTGGGGGCTACAGATGCTGGAGATCAGAGTCGAAGAGTGCGATGCTGGAAATGCACAGTCAGGCAGCATACTAAGGGCACATAAACCGATGTTTTGGGAATAAACCCTTCATCAGGAATGAAGCTTATGGGACAAGGGGGCTGAGAGATAAATGAGAATGGGGTGCAGCGGAGGTAGGTAGCTGGGAATGCGGTAGGTAGATGAAGGTGGAGTTGAAAGTGATAGGTGATGAAGGGAAACAGAACTCTTCATCTACTGCATCCATTAAACCCAATGTGATCTTCTCTACATTGGCGAGGCAGGAGGTCAACTTGTGGATCATTTCAGAGAATATCTCTGGGACATCCACATTGAACAACTCCATCGCCTTGTGGCTGAGCACTTTAACTCCCCTTCCCACTCTGCCAAGGACATGAGGGTCCTAGACCTGCTCCTTCGCCAAACCGGAGCCACCAGAAGCCTGGAGGAAGAAATCCTCATCTTCTGCCTTGGGACCCTCCAACCACAGGGGATCATAGTGGATCTCCCCATTTCCCCATTTCCCCTAATCCCATCTTATCCCACTCCAAACTTCCAAGTCAGCACCGCCCTTTTGAACGTTCCTATGTGTCCACCTTCCTTCCTATCAATCTGGTCCACCCTCCTCTCTGACTATCTCTTTCAAATCCACCTTTATCCTCCTATTAGATGAAAGGAGGCAGCTTAGAAAAATGCCAAGTGTTGTAGCAAGTCAGTGGATTCAGAGAGATGTAGGACCCAACAAAGGATGACCAAGAAACTGAGAAGAAAATCAAAAAGAGAAAAAGCATGCAAACGAAAGAAAAAGATAAAGACTGCTAAAAAGCGTCTATCAATGTATGAAAATAATAATAAAAACAAGGTCAAATGTGGAACAGTTGGTGCGCGTTCAGGATAATATATTGCAGAGAACAGAGAAATCGCAGGGAAAAGAAACAGTTTCTTTGTGTCTATCTTCATGGAAGAATGTCCAGAAATTCTTCCAGAAATACCAAGTGACATGGGACTTGTGTAAGTAAAGTCTAAGATCATTCTTATCAATGTTGGGGTCATCTTTGTAAAGAAAGCTGGATTGAGTATTTATAAATCTGACAGACTAGATGAACTTCATACAAGAATTTCAGGGGAAGCAGCAATAGACATGTTGATTGCAACGCGGATTTTCACTTTATTTTCCGACACATTCCCGAAAGGTATTTAACCAATCTTGACAAGGCAAAGGTTATAAATATGATCCAACAGTTTAAGAAAGGATGAAGATGGAGAGTGGAGAACTACAGCCCAGTAGCTTATTATCCGCAGTCGGGTGTCTGTTGGACTCGATTACAAGGAATATGCTACTAGATATATAGAATGTAATAATATAACTGGGGAGTATGGTAATGTATCGATGAAAGGAAAACCAGAAGTGGAAAACATTGTTTTCAATGGTTTGAAGATTATTATTGTGGACATAGGCAAAGAAGAACCATTGGTAACGTATAGTTGGATATTCATGAGCTTTTTTTAAAGGACTCACAAGGTAAGCTCGTGAGAAAAGTTAAAGCAAGAGGTATTGAGAAGAACATATGCAAATGGGAAAGTAGAAATTAGGTTTACATTCATGTGAATGTAATTGGAATATAGAGGATGTAGTGCACCAGTTGAATCGAGTGTTCATGAGACTACACTTAGTGTATTGTGCATCGTTCAGAGTCCCAATCTAAGAAAGAATGTACTGACTACAGAGGAACTGCAAATGGTATCATCCAGAATAATCCCTAAAATGGCAAGATTGTCTGATGTGGAAACTCAGCCTGTGATCTCGAGTTTCAAAACATGAGAGGTGATTGCAGTGAATCTTAGAAACATAGGGGGGACTGAATAACAGAGGGACATGGAGAAATACATGTCGGCGAGATCAGGGAGAATCCCACGATATTCTATACGGACAAGTAGAACAGAATAATCAGCAGTTAGTGTCCATTAGGAAACAAAGGGGCAATCTGTGTGTCAAGCTGGAGAATATTGATGGATTGTTACATGAGACCTTCACATCTATTTTACTTGGGAGAAGGAGGAGGCAGGTACAGAATTCACGAAGATGGATGGGGAAGCTCTTGAACAGATTGATGTAAAATACGAGAAAGAATTTGAGGCTTTGTTCTGTATAAATTTGGACCAATCTCCATGTCTGAATGAGTTGTATTACAGGCGGCTGTTGAGGTCAAGGGACGAAAGAGCCTGACTGAATATTTTAATTAGAAGCTGACCATAGGGGAGGTGCCAGAGGACTGGAGAACTGCTAATACGATTCCACTTCACAGTAAGGGTGGGAGAGATAGACCAGGTAACTATAGCTTAGCGAGTATTAGATCACTGTCAAGGAAACTACTGGAGAAAATAGGGAAGGAGAAAATTGAGCTCCAATCAGAGTCGCAAGATTTGATCAGGGATAATTATCATGACTTTATCAGAAGGAAGTCACATCCAATGGCTTTGATTGAATTAGTTTGAGGAGATCAATTGTTTAGTTTTGTAGGAAGGCCTTTGACAAACGTCCATCTGGGAAACTGAAAAAATAATGCAAAATCTCACAATATGATGGATAACTTGACAAATTACAACGAACATTGACTTAGTATCAGGAGACAGAGGGTGGTGGGAGAAGGCTGTTTGTGTACCTGGAGACCAGTGTCCCCTGACGTACCACAGAGATCAGTGCTGTGTCCCTTATTATTTGTGTTATTCATTAAAAAAACAATGTGAATGTGGAGGGGCTAGATGTAAATTGGGGGAGAAGTGATAAGTAAGTGTATGTTTGACATAAAGATTGTCTGGGAGGTTCGCAGTGAGGAGGAAGGCCTTAAGTTACAGGAAGATGCAGATGGAATGGTCAGATGGGCAGACCAATGGCAGATAGAATATAACCTTGATAAATATTAGGTGATGAACTTTGGGAGAAGGAACCAGGCAGGGAGGACTCAATGAATGGCAGCACACTGGGAACCTCAGAGTGTGCTTCTCCACACATCCCTGAATGCGACTGGACGGGTTAATGGACTAGTTAAGAATTGGATCTTGGGTGTTGTGTTTCCTAATCAGGGCGTAGATTATAGGAGCAATACAGGGCTTTGGTTCGGCCAAAATGGAGTACTGAATGGAGTGCTGGGAGCCACATTCCAGGAAGGATGTGATTGTATTGGAGAGGGTGCAGAGGTGACTCACCAGGATGTTTCCTGGGATGGAGCATATCAGCTATGGAGAGAGGCTGGATAAGCTCGGGTTGTTTACTTTGGAGCAGAGAAAGCTGAGGGGGCCATGACTCAGAAGGATAAGATTATGAGCGACACGGACAGGATGGATAGACAGCAGCTGTTCCTTTTAGTCAGTGTGTCAAGAACAAGCCAGGATACTTTTAAAGTGAAAACTTTGAGGTTCAGAGAGGATTTTAACTTTTTTTCACCTCGAGGGTATTGTGTTCTGGGATTACTTCCTGAGAGGGGAATTATCACGGGTAAACTCACAATCGTTCAAAAGTACTTGGACGAGCAATTGGAAGTGTAATAACATTCCAGGCTATGGGCCTGCTGTAGGAAAGTGGAGCTAATATAGATCGTGCTGAATTTCGGTTGGCACAGAGTCTATGCTCCTGTGAGTGTATGGTGTGGAAGGTCAACTATTGAGCAGTTTAAGGCAGGAATTGAGAGTTTCTGAAGAGTATATTCACAAGGGTTATAAGAGTGAACTGTAATAACTTGATACATCATGTCAATGTGAGAAATATGAGAAAACAAGTGCAGTTTCCTTACAGGCTGAAAACAGAGAATGGAGAATGGAGAACAGGGAAATGGCAGAACTATGAAGCCACTATTTCAGTTCTGTCTTCACAGAACGTTCTATCAATACAAGGAAAACCAAGTCTGGTGTGGGAAAATGGTAGAGTACATGGAACATAGAACATAGTAAGGAAATGGTTCAGGATCAATTATTAGGACTGAAAGCAATGCTCATAGACAACACTAACATAGATTTTTGAAATGGGAATTATGTTTGAGAAACAGACTGGGAGACAAATGAAAGAGAAGCAATGGATGTAAATCATATGGATTTTTAGAACAAGTTTGGTCAAGCTCCAAGCCCAGTTTACAAAATCAAATCTGAGTGGATTGGTGCTAATGTATGGCCATGTTTCTAGAATAGGACAGCTGGCAGGAAACAGTGAGTAGAAATAAACAGACTCGTTAGGCAACAGCCTGACATTGTCTGAACGGCATGATTCTGTAAGGTATAAGTCCTTCCACATCTAGTCAAGAAACATTGGGGACAATTAAACAATTCACTGGAGGAAGAGATTCCACAAATAACTCCTGCCTCCATGATGGGAGAGCCCAGCACTTCAGTGTCTAAGATAAGGCTGATTCATTTGTAACAATCTTCGGTCAGAATTGCTGAGTGGATGATCCATTTCAGACTATATCCCAGACTCCACATCACCTTCCCTGGATATCTACTGTCTCATCAGCAGGCGGCACATTGAGATACGTTTGGAGGGGAATTGCTCTTGGATTCCTCAACAGTGACTCTGTATCCCATGAAGTCTCATGGCATTAGTTTGTTCATGGGAAAGGAAACCTCCTGATGATTACCATGCACCAGCCTCTTTCAACTGATGAAGCAATACTCCTCCATGCTGACCAACACTTGTAGGAAGCACTGAGGGTAGCACCTGCGCAAGATGTAGTCTGGTTGGAGGGTTTCAATGTCCACCTCCAAGAGTATCTCAGCTACAGCATTAATGATCGAGCTGGCCGGTTCCTAAAGGATATAACTGCTAGACTGGTTCTGCGGCAGGTGGTGAAGGAACCAACAAGAGGAAATAACTTACTTGACCACAGCCTTACTAATATGCCAGTTACAGAAGTATCTGTCCGTGACAGTATCGATAAGAGTGACCACTGCATAGTCATTGTGGAGACAAAGTCACACCTGCACATTGAGAATCACATCCATCATTTTGGGTGGTACTATCATGGTGCTAAATAGGACAGACTTTGAACAGATCTAGCAGTTCAAGTCTGGGTGTCCATAAGGTACTCTGGTTCATCTATAGGAGCAGAATTGTACACCCACACAAACTCATGGCCTGGCGTATCCCCCTCACAACAATTACCATCATTCCAGAGGATCAACCTTGGTTCAATGGATGTGCAGGATGGCAGGAGCAGCACCAGGCATACCTGAAAATGAGGTGTCAGCCTGATGAAGCCACCAAACAGGACAACTTGTGCACCGAACAGCATAAGCAGTAAGTGATAGACAGAGTTAAGTGATCTCACAAGCAACGGATCAGATCAAAGCTCTGCAGTCCTTCCACATCTAATTGAGAAATGTTGCAGACAATGAAACAATTCACTGGAGGAAGAGATTCCACAAATAACCCCTTCCTCCATGATGGAAAAGCCCAGCACCTCAGTGTATAAGATAAGGCTGATGCATTCGCAACAACCTTCAGTCAGAAGTGCTGAGTGGATGATCCATCTCAGCCTCCTCCAGTGGTCCACAGCGATTCAGTTACCAGTCATCAGCCAATTTGATTCAGTCCACGCAATATCCAGAAACGGTTGGAGATACTGGATACTCCATAGGGTCCATACTCTGACAGCATTCTGGCAATTGTACTGAAAACTTGTGCTCCATAACTTGCCACTCCCCTAGCCAAACTGTTTCAAGACGGTTACAACAATGGCTTTTCCCGATTACGTGGAAAATTAACCAAGTATCTCATGTATAGAAAAAGCAGAACAAATCCAATCGGGCCAATTACCACCCCATCAGTCTACTCTCGATCATCAGTAAAGTGGTGGAAGGTGTCAGTGCTTTTAATCAGCACCTGCTCAGCAATACCCTGGTCAATGACGCCCAGTTTGGGCACCACCAGGGCGACTCAGCTCCTGACGTCATTACCGTGGTTCAAACATGGACAAAAGAGCTGAATTCGAGTGGTGGGGTGAGAGTGATAGTTTTTAAATCAAGGCAGACTTCGACCAAGTGTGGTATCAAGGGGCTTTAGCAACACTGGAATCAATGGGTATCAGGGGCAAACTTCCCGCTGGTTAGATTCATACCTGACACGTACAAAGACGGTCATGGTTGATGAAGGTCAGTCAACTCAGCTCCAAGTCTGTAGGAGTCCCTCGAGCAGTGGCCGAAAACTTCTTCAGGGCTGCTTCATCAATGACCTTCCCTCCATTTTAAGGTCAGAAGTGGGGATGTTCGCTAATGAATGTACAATGTTCTGCAACATTTGTGGCTCTTCAGATACTGAAGCAGTCCAGGTTCAAATGCGACAAGATCTGGACAGTATCCAGGCTAACAAGTGGCAAGTAATATTCAGGCCACACAAATGCCAGATCGTGACCATCACCAATAAAATACAATCTAACCTGCCCCTTGGCATTCAATTGTGTTACTATCACTGAATCCCCCAGTATCAAGTCCTAGTGGGTAATCATTGCTGAGAAACTCACTGGTCTCGCCACATAAACACAGTAACTACAAGAGCAGATCAGAAGGTAGGAATACTGCGGCGAGTAACTCACATCTTAACTTCCAAAAGTCTGTCTATCTTCTACAATGCATAAGTCAGAAGTGTGATAGATGACTCCCAATTTGCCTGGATGAGTGCAGCTCCAACAACACTCAAGAAGCTTTATACCATCCAGGACATAGCAACCAGTTTGATTGTCCCTTCATCCACAATGCTCCACCATCAACGCTCAGCAGCAGCGCAGTGTTTTACTCTCTACATGCTGCAATGAAATTATTCACCAAAGATCCTCAGAGACCATCTTCCCAATCACAACTACGTCTATCTAGAAGGACAAAGTCTGCAGATGTATGGAAAAAACATCATCTTTAGGTTCCCCTCCAAGCCATTCACCACCCTGACTTGGAAATATATCACCGCTCCTTCACAGTCGCTGGATCAGAATCCTGGAATTCCCTCCATAATGGCATTGGAGGTCAACCACAGCAGGCGGACTGCAGCGTTCAACAAGGCAGCTCACCACCACCTTCTCAAGGGCAACTAGGGACAGGCAATAAATGCTGGCCCAGGCAGTGACACCCAGATTCACGAAATACATAAATACAAATTAACAGAGGACGGTTGCTGAGGTGTCGCAGGGATCGGTGCTTGGGGCCCAGCTGTTCACAAAACCCATTAAACATTGGGTTGCTGGAATCAGATACAATATATCCCAGCCTGCCGACAGCACTAACGGATGTGGGATTGTGAGTGGGTGAGGAGGATGTAAAAAAGCACCGAGAAGACGAAGACAAGTGGAGTGAATGGGTAAATACGTGACAGAGGGAGAACAATGTGGATAGAGGTGATGGTGTGCCCTTTGGTGGTAACGATAACTTGGCAGCCTACCATTTGAAAGGGATTGGTTGAAATATGTTGATCTACAAAGGGACATATGCGCCTGATTGTTGTTTCCTTCTGCATGAACCTCTGAGGTCCCTGCAGCGCAGTGATTTCTGTAACCAGAAGTCAATATTGGGCATGGCATTGGCACGCTGCCCAGTGTACACAGACCCACCAAGTGGGGAGCTATAACACGGAAAAGGATCTGCATCTCCTTGTACACCATCACTGAAAGCAATATTGCAGAAACAGAAAGCAGTGAGGAAGATAAATGGTGTGTTAACCTTCATTTCAGGGGGATGAAAGTCCAGGAGAAAGGGTGTCTTTCTGCAGCTGCAAGGCCCTTGGAGAGATCCCATCTCGAACATTGTGCAGTATTGTGCGCAGGTTTAGTTTCCTTACCTAATAAAGGACAAACCTGACATTGATGGAGAGCAGTGAAGGATGACCAGACTCGTCTCTGGGATGACGGGCTTGTTTTGGGAGCAGAGTTTGGGAGACTGGGCCAGTATTCCATAGGGTTTAGGAAATGATTGGACATCTCAGTGGAATATACAAAACTCTGACAGGGTGAGATAGATTGGAAGCAGGGATGATAATTCCCCTGGATGGGACGTCTAAAACAAGGGGCCACAGTATTAGGTACAAGCAGGTCACTCTGCATTGAAATGAGAATAACTGGCTGCACTCATTGACCGGTGAACCTGGGGAATTCGCTCGCACCTTGAAACCAAGACACTGATTATAAATAAGGATTTAGAGACAGTAAAGGGATGGTGGGAGAGCAGGAGTACGGTGTGAAATGAAGGGCCAACCATCATTTCATTGAATTGGTTAGCAAACTCAATGGACCAAACGTACTACTGCACCGCCTATTATATAGTTTCTCAAGGTTACTCACATTAACGGATATGTATATCGTGTCGGGTAAGTGCATTGAGGAGATTTTTTTCATGAACTAGAATGTGGGAGGCTCAATGTGTTGTATGACCTACTCTTTTCCTGCTGTTTCTGTGCAGTCAGTGTGAAAGCTCTGTAAATGTTGTCAAAAGCACTCAGATGTTAGGAAGGAGGTCTCTGCAGGGTCGACAGGACTGTGTTCCCATTCCCTTTTCCGTCACTAATGCTGAGACCGGATGTTCTGTCCGGTTTCATCCTTTCAGACCTCGGAGTAGTTTGATACAAATGAGTGCCCTTGCTTGGCCGTTTCAGAGACCATTAAAATGTTCATCACATGTCAGGGTCTTTGGAGTCAGTTTTAGGCCAGCCCAGGAAATCACCGGAGCTTCACTTCCTAAAAGTACATTGAGAAGGAAATTCTGTTTACAATCGATATTGGCTTCAACGTCACTATTACTGATCCTAGATATTAGATCTCGATATTTTATTAATTGTTTTTAACTTCCACCCGCTGCCAGAGTATTAGCCTGGTCTGGATCAGGAATCCAGTGAAATTTCCACAACACTATCTCCACATGGGGATCTATCGGAAACCACACTGAGCAGGTTGTTTCTGTGCTGCTTGACATCTCTGTCAAAAAGAACTCCCACCAATTTGACTGTCGTGATGGGACCGAGGGGGTGATAATTGGTCAGATTGTAATAATTCCCCTCTTAGGGGACTGGACATAGCTGAGTAATTATCCACATTGCCAGGGAGATGTTAGAGTTGGAGTTGGACTGAAACAGCTTCCCCAGGGACACGGCTTATTGTGCAGCACAAGGCTTCAGCCCTGTTGCAGGAATGGAGTCAGGACCCATTGCCTTTGTCGTATCTATTGTGTTCAGCTGTTTCTTCCTCTCACATGCAGCAAATCGAATTAGTTGAAGACTGGCATCTGTGATTTTGTGGGCATCATGATGAGGGTGAGGTGTATCATCGACTCAACACTTCTGGCAGAGGATGGTGCAGATAAAACATCCTTCTCTTTTACACTGATGTGCATGTGTGTTCCATTATTTAGGATGGGGATGTTTGTGGAGCCCTCGCCTCCAGTCATTTGTTTAATCGTCCATCACCATTTATGACTGAACGTGACAGGACTGCAGATCTTCGATCAGATCTGTTGGTCAAGTACGGTAGCTTGAATGAGTTAGCATCAGGTTAAGGTTCATGTGATTCTGACTCTATCATGTTCACCCACACTCGTCACCGAGCCATAGATGGTGTTGCTGGTAATGACAGACTGAGGTGTCATCCTGGCAAAACATTACAGGTTGTGGTTGAATGCTGTTCTGCCTCTCCTGCTGTGGTGTACAGCAATACATGAATACGCAGTTCGAGCTGCAATATCTGCAATGCAATTCTACTGTCTGTTCCTCAATTCTCACTGAGACCCATTCACCCATCAGCCCTGCACTCAGTGACCTAACCTGGTTTCTGATGTGGAAATAATTCCATTTTCAAACTCTCATTCTGCTGAGGGTCTGTCTCCCTGGGTCACAATCTGAAACATTCCGCAAAAGAATTTAACTGATCTTAATTCAAATGTTTAATTCACCTGAATCTTTTTCCTTGAGAAATATCATCTTCTGTGTTTGAAGTGAATGTGTTTCCTCTGTTTCTCTCCTTGACCACGATTAAGAGCTCTGTAGTGTCAGTAATGCCAGCCTTATGTAGTTTCAGAGCCAATGAATTCTCTGAATTCCCAATCATCTTCACCACATTGTATGTTTTCTCTATTGGTTTGATGCCTTGTAACTCATGGCTGCCTTGTCCTCCCATGAGTATGTTTCATCTTCTTGGGGTTGCATTTCTGGTATTATCTTCCGAATTATCCACATAAACTTCTGCTGTTGCTGCTCCATGGTCTTTCCTGCTCAGCTCCCCTTCAAATTAACTCTGGCCAGCTCCTCCCGCATGTCTTTGTAGTTACATTGCTTAATTATAACCACATTACATCTTAAAGAAAGCATTGCCTATAAACTGAAAGAAGGAGTTTTGAGAGATGGGCCACGAAGAATGACTGGTGGATTTCGTAACTATATACAAAGGGAGAATGAGAGAGAGAGAGGATATAGATATGGAGATGTGGAAAATGAGAAAACTATATTATCGAAAGAAGTAGATATACTTCCCTCAACATTTTGGCAATTCCTATGTGCTGTGGTCCTTTGTACAGTGCACGTACAACAGAGCAATATGTTCAAATGCTGGGTCTGATGCCATAACTTTTTTCTCCAACAATATGACAGACACTAGCTTTGGAAAGAACCGAGCAGGCCAACATATTTAATTCCTGGTAGAAAGAGGATTAACTGAAATAAGTTGGGAAACCAGAACCAAGAATTTCTAACACACATCCTGATAAGAATGAGAGACTAGAGTTGGGAATCTCAGAAAAGGGGGAACGTTGAGAAAAAGGGAAGCTATCACTTCAGATGAGGATCAAATAATGTTGTAATGCTTTATAAATTTTATACATCGTGTGCATCATCTTTCGTTAACTGTGTCTCCGTTGTTCATTCAGAATGTGTTGTACACATATGAACAATCTTCCTTATCTGAACACACACTGATTAAACAGTGTAGAAAAAACATTTTTCCTCCATTTCAGACTGTCCTGTTGTCGTGCTAGCGGGATATATGAAAAGCAACTGGCTACCAAAAGACATTACCCACTCTCACTAGTTTCCATACATATAGACAAAGAAGGACACCACGTTGACTGTGACAACACACACTTCCAAGGACAAAGCCATGCACGAAAGTTCTTAGAAGCATGACATTCTCGCCAGAAGTACATCAATAAACACATCAATTTAGATTCTATCTACCTTCCCTTGAACAAAAAACTGGAAATGACATCACGCAACTTAAGAAACCAAGACCTAGAAATAGAAAGATGAGACATACCACCAGTGCGTCACCAGAGACTCTCACTGATGATGTTACCTAGTCATGGTGACGAAACATCTGAAAACAAACCTTCAAGCTCAGCGAGTTAACATACATACTTATAAATGGTTATTTTTTCTCTTAATCGTGGAATTTGGAACTTCTCTGTCACTCATGTTTTAACAGAGTATGAGGCGAGGTGAGCTTTTCTGGGTGTGTGGTCTTAATTAACAGGGGGGTTCACCATCGACATCATAACGGTTTGAGGGCTTGTCGTATGGGATTTGAACAGATTTGGGGTACAAAAGGTCCCAGCAGATTCCATAAATTGGCAGTTAGTGACCTAGATCTTCAAATAAAACAGGTGACAAAATTCATTTAATTTTGTTTCCTTGTGGTTGGTTAATTGAAAAGAAATGGCTTTTAAAATTACTAAGCAGGTTCTGAGGTTTGAAGATGGTACCCAAATTTGCCAAGAAAGTGTAGAAAGACAAAGGAAGGGCATACTTTTAGAATTAACATGTAGATTAGAATTGTGTTTCACCAGAGACAAAAGGAAAGCTGTCACCATAATCGAGTTGGTCAATCACTTTGATGTATCAGAGAAGCAGACAACTGCAGTCGAGTTCAAACAAAACTTAAATTGCAAATATGACAACTGCAGTTAGAAGATAAAGAGAGAGGCTGAAAGAGAGAGAAGGGAGAAAGAGAAAGAAAGGAAAAAGGAAGAGAGGGAGAAATTGAAATTCAGAAGTTTGGAATTAGATAAGAAAGTTAAAGTAGCAGGATGAAGATGAAGGGAGAATGTAGGGATGTATACAACTATGTTGATACATTGCCATATTTCGGTGTGAAAAATGCCAAAACCGTTTGTATTTCATTTGCGAAATTGGCTCCGCAGATGGCATGTCCAGTGAACCTGTGGGTAATGCTAGTTCAGACTAAGCTGGTGGGTACAGCTTGAGAGGTATGTGCAGTGCTGTCACATGAGGGAGCAAGAGATTATGCAGATGTCAAACAGGCTATTTTGAGTGCTTATGAATTAGTACTAGAAGAATATAGACAGTGGTTCAGAAATATAGAGACGGAACCAGGTCAGATATATATTGAATTTGAAAGAATTAAACACAGTCATTTTGATAGATGGGTGCAGGCCTTAAAAATGGATAAAACCTGTGAGGCTCGAAGGGAGATTATTCTGCTGGAGGAGTTGAAAGACTCACTTCCAGAGAAGGTAAGAATTCATGTGAATGAACAGAAAGTTCAAGAAGTGAGAAGCACGGCAGAAATGGCAGGTAAATATGCATTGTGGCATGTGATGAAATTTAGCTTCTGGGAGGATTTTCATCCTGTGAGGGATAGAAATTGGGAGAAGGGGAGATCCTACGCTAGAAAACATAGAGAAAGGCACACTGGCAATAGTTTACCACAGGTGAAAAAACAAGTCCAAGGAGTTGAAAGGAAGTGAAAGGCCTCAGGTGTTCTTACAATTGCGTATAAAAAAAACGGATGGTTTAAGAGGGGCACTATGAAAAGGTGTTTCACTGCAGTAAGCTGGGAAACACAGTGCTGGGCATTCAAGGAAGACACTTTGGGAAAAAATGTTATAAAGGAGTTTAAGCCAGTGACATTGGTGAACCTCGTAAAGGAGACCCCAAGTGGAGCCGAGGAGCTGCAGGAGACTGCACTGACTAGGCAGGGGCTGGGAATGGAGTCAGTGCCTGATCTCTATAAAGAATTCGCCTCCGTAGATAAACCTTAATAAGGAAAACCGGGATGTGGGGGGAGGACAAGTAGTTATCAATTTCCAAGATACGGGATCTGCTCAGTCTCTAATAGTTGAGAAGTAAGGGGCCGGAAAGGCACAACAGATCAGGCAGCATTAGAAGAGCAGGAATATCGACACATCAGGCATAAACCCATCGTCAGGCATGTGGCGGGGGGACAAGGGGCTAAAAGATAAATAGGAGGGTACGAGCTGGGCTGGTGGGAGGGTCACTGGGAGGACGTTAGGAAGATATAGATGGGAGTGATTGCGATATGTTGGAGGGGAGGGTGGAGTGGATAGGTGGGAAGGAAGATGGACAGTTAGCACAGTTCAAGAGGGCAGAGCTAAGTTGAACGGTTGGATCTGGGTTGAGGCTGGGGAAGGGGATTACTAAGTTTGCAGATAACATTAAAGTAAGTGGGAGCATGATCCGTGAGGAAGTTTATCAGAAATTGCAGCAGGACCTTAATCAGGTGGGGACGTGGGCCGAGAAATGGCAAATGGAATTTAATATAGAAGTGTGAGGTCTTGCATTTTGGAAACTCAAATCAAGGTAGGAGTTTCATGGTGAATGGGAGGGTCTTAAGGGGTGCAGTGGGCAGAGAGACCTTGATATTCAGGTGCACACGGTTCTCAAAGAGTGGAGTCACAGGTAGACAGGACAGTGAAGAAGTCTTTTGGCACATTGGCCTTCATCAGGCAGGATATTGAGTATAGAAGTTGGGAATTTATATTGCAGTTACACAGGACTTTGGTAAGGCCGCACTTGGAGTATTGTGTTCACTTTTGTCATCTTGTTATAGGGAGGATGCTATGAAATTAGAAAGAGTGCAGCAGAAATTTACAAGGACGTTGCCAGGACCCACTTCCGCCCTACATTGAGAACACCAGGCTGTTTTCTCGGAGTTGGAAGGTGCCTTCTTGAGACTTTGCACAAGACATATGGCTTCCCTCCTCAACACTAGAAGACCACGTTAAATTCCCACGTGTGTATCATAAGCAATGGAGCCAGGAGGTACAACGAGGACCAGTCTGTCTGTGCAGCCTCTGCTCCACTTGTGCATCATATTACAGCATCAATTAGGAGACAGTGAGGACTGCCAATGCTGGAGATTGGAGTAGAGAGACGATTGCTGGAAAAGCACAGCAGGTCAGGCAGCATCCGAGAAGCAGGAGAATCAACGTTTTGGGCATAAGCAGTTCATCAGGAATCAGCATCAACTACCTCATTCTGTGCCTGTGTAAGTGTATTGAGGGGGGAATGGCCTCCTCCTGTTCCTGCCTAAATGGCTCAAGGGGATGAATGGCCTCCCATTGTTGCTGTAGGAGTGATGCAACGGGCTGAATGGTTTCATCCTGTTGCTGTGTAAGTGACTCAAGGGACTGACTGGCTTCTTCCTTGTCCGATTGGACAGGGCGAAGGGCCTGACTGGGTTACCCCTGGTTCCTGTTTGACACCTCGATGTACTGACAAGTGTGATGATGTTGCAGCTTTAAGGGGTTATTTTGTCCTGGTTAATTTGAAGAGAGATATTGAATGATTATCACCAAGCTGGCTAGTTCAGGTCACTTGGATAAACAGAGAGGGAGGCCTTTATTTTAATGCAGCCTGAATGGGTGTGGCCAGCTCTCACAAATTACGATCTCTGGGTTTTGGTTTCTTGGCAACATCAGAAACTATTGGGGTCTCCATAGAGTTGGAAGCTTCAGTGACTATGTCCTGGCTGCTACTCTCTCTGAATTTTCTCTTGGTGCTGTGTTTAATACCTGGATGAGAGAAATCTTTGTGACAATCTGTGTCTGAATTTTCCTTTCTGCCAGGGGCTGTGTTTATGGGATTTTCCTATATTGGTTCAGTTCATTAGTAATAGTTCCTAGATCTATTATTCTGTCAACTTGTCTAATAGAATTACGTTATTCTAAATTCCTCTTTCTTTGCTTTCATTTTATCTTCCGTGTTTAAATAAATAGTGTTTAGCTTCACACCAAGTAGTTTGAAGTGTCACATTGCATCTGAACAGTCACTTTATATTCCCTTTAAAATAAAAAAATAGAGTCTAGGTTACCGCCTTCCAATATTTTCGAGGGGCTCTGGTGTGCCCCATCACACTATACTCCTTCTCTTCCTGAGTAATAGGCTGGAGGCACTGAATGGGTTGTCCCTGTTCTTCTCCAATAGTGTCAATGGGCTGAATGGCTTCCTCATATTCCTGTGAAACCAGCGTGAGGTGCTGAATGAACTCTTGTTTTACTGTGGCGATGTGCAGTGTCAGGCAGTGCTGGTAGATGAATGTTACTGACACTTTAACAGCACAAGTCTCAATGGAGTCTGGGTCTTGCTGCTCATGTACACATACCAGTTCAGGAGCTGACAGGGCATAAAATGTTCTGAACATTGTGGAATCTTCAGTGACCATCCCCACTTCTGATCTTATGGTGGGGAGGGTGGGGGCGGGGATACATTGATGAAGCCGCTGAAGCTATTTGTGTAGTGGAAGCTACCCTGAGGATCTCCCACAGAGCTGACCCAGAACTGAGATGATGAGCATCTTCCTTTGTGCCATGTTTGATTCCAAACACTGGAGAGTTTACTCTGATTCCCATTAAGTCCAGTTTTGTTCGGCTCCTTGATGCCAACAGAAGCCAACCACTGCCTTGATATCAGGGCCAGTCATTTTTACCTGAACCCTTGAGTCAACCTCTTTTGTTCATATCAATAAACCATGATATAGGAGCAGCAAGTGTTTTCTTCAAACAGGTGGGATTGAATGTCAGGATTTCTCTTCTCATGAGTGTTCGGGGAACTAGATGACTGAAAGTATTTGAAGAGGTGGTAGACGGATATTGACTCATCAGAGAGGTGAGAGCTATGAGGAATTGGGCATTAAAGAGGATTTCAGACCGAGAGCAGATCAGTCATGATCTTAGTGAAGGTGAAGGAAGGCTTGGGGAGTGAACGACCTGTTCCTGTTTCTGATGTTCTCCCATTCTGTTTTTGGAAAGTTAGTGGGTGTTATTTTTATGAATGTTATGTTATTGAATATTGCAGTCAGGAAGAACAGATGATTTTGTGAGCCATCTCTGGGTGAGGTATGGGGGCTGTATTCACAGTGAATCTGGGTCTCCAACATGACCAACAAATGAAGCACCAGTTGCAGAGAGGGGAAACTCTGTGAAGAGAGATGAGGGGTCTCCTTCATACCCGTGCCTGGATTTTCCAATTACATTTCCCCAATCACTTCAAAGCGTGTGTGAGTGTTGAGAGGCTGAATTGTCTCCTCTGGTTATAGCAGTAAGTGGCCTCCAACTGTTCCTGTCTAGCAGGTTTGAGGGGCAGAATGGAACACAAAAACATGGGACTGAGGAGCAGGAGTGGGTCATTAGATACTTTGAGGCTTCTCCACCAGGCATTAAGATTTTGGCTGATCAGGTTGGGGTGTCAGCCCCACTTTCCTGTCTGCATCCCATTATGCATGACTCACTTCTGTTTCAAATATTTAACAAATGCAGCTTTCAATCAATGTGAACATAGAGACACGATAAACTTCCAGTGAAGAGAGTTCTGACTTGAATGGTCCTTTCAGAATTATTCGTCATCCTTCTCGTAGAATCAGGGAGTCATGCAGAACGGAAACAGACGCGTTAGTCCAACCTGTTCACTCCGATCAGGTAACAAATCTGATCCAGTCCTATTTGCCAGCATTTGGCCAATATCCCTCCTCTTTCCGATGTTTTTTAAATGTGCGATTGTAACCGCCTTCAGCACTTCCTCTGACAGCACTTTCTGTACACACACCGCTCTCTGTGTGAAACACAGGTCCCTTCTAAATCATTCGCCCTCCCGTCTTCAGCCTATGCCCTCTTGTTCTGGACTCCCCTGTCCTGGGGAGCAGAACATGCTATTCAGAATATCCATGCCCCTGATAGTTTTATGAAACTCTATAATGTCACCCCTCAGCCTCTGACACTCCAGGAGAAAGCACCTCAACCTAATCAACCTCTCCATGAAGCTCAAACTACCAGACCTGGAACATCTGTGTGTAAATCATTTCTGCAGAAACCCGATTTGTACGCGGTATTCTTAAAGTGGCCTCACCAACATCCTGTACAGATACAACATGCCACCACAACCCCTATATTCAATGCTCTGACTGATTACGGCAAATGTGCCAAATGTGTTCTGCACCACTCTGTCTACCTGCGACTCCAGTTTCAAGTAGCAATGTACCTACATCCCTCGGTCCCATTGTTCCACAACACTCCCCAGGACCTTACCATTAAGAGTATAATTTCTGCCCTGGTTTGTGTTCGCAAAATGCAAAACCTCGTATTTATCTAAATTAAACTTCATCTGTCACTCCTTGCCCCTTTGTCCCATCTAATGGTGGTCTCGTTGTACTCTGAGATAATCTACTGCACCACCTTTTTGATGTAATCTGTAAATTTACTAACTATGGCCCCAATATTCACATCTAAATCCTTTACATAAATGATGAAATGCAGTGAACTCAGTACTGATTCTTACAGCACACTGCTGCTCGCAAGCCTCCAGTCTGAAAAATATCCTTCTTCCTTCAAGCCAATTGTGACTAGCTTCCTCTGTATCCCATGTGATTGAAACAAACTTACTAATCTGTCTATCAATCAGAATGAAATACTAGGTATGAAGAGAGGCTGAGTAGGTTAGGTTTATTTTCAGTAGAAAAAAAGGAGATTGAGGGGGAACTTGATTGAGGTTTACAAAATCATGAAGGGTATAGACAGGGTGGATAGAGAGGGGCTTTTTCTCGGGGTTAAGGATTCAGTAACGGATGGTCGTGCTTTCAAAGTGAGAGGGATACACGCGGTAAGTACTTCACACAGAGGGTGGTGGGCGTTTGGAACGTGCTGCTAGCAGAGGTGGTAGAGGCAGGCATGGTAGATTAATTTAAGATGCGTCTGGACAGATGCATAAGTAGGTGGGGAGCAGAGGAAGACAGATGCTTAGGAATTGGGCTACAGATTTAGACAGCAAATTTGGATCGGCTCAGACTTGGAGGACGAAGGGCCTGTTCCTGGGCTGTAAATATTTTTTGCTGTTTGTTCTTTAAATGAACACCTTGCTGAAGTCCATATAGACAATGTCTACCAAACTGCCTTCATCAATCTTCTTTGTTATCTCTTCAAAAAACTTAACCAAATTAATGAGACATGATTTCCCATGCAGAAAGACACGTTGTCCACCCCAATCAGCGCTTGCCTTCCCAAATATATGTAAATGCTATCCCTCAGAATCCCCTCCAACAACTTACCCACCACTGACATCAGGCTCACCGGTCTATAGTTGCCTGGCTTTTTGGGTCTCTGTTTTCTTTTCTAGTCCCACTCCTCCAGTGCTCACAATAAATGTTAAATGTAACATTCCCTTGTTGAAGAAGGGGAGTAGGGATAACCCTAGTAACTATAGGCCGGTAAGTCTCACTTCTGGTGTGGGCAAAGTCTTAGAGAGAATTGTAAGGAACATAGTTTATGAACATCTGGATAGGAATAATGTGATCAAGGATAGTCAGCATGGTTTTGTGAAGGTCAGGTCGTGCCTCACAAACCTTATTGAATTCTTTGAGAAGGTGACTAAGGAGGTGAACGAGGGTAAAGCGGTAGATGTGGTGTGTATGGATTTTAGTAAGGCATTTGTTAAGGTTCCCCATGGTAGGCTACTGCAAAAAATACGGAGGTATGGCATTGAGGGTGAGTTGGAGGTTTGGATTAGGAATTGGCAGGCTGGAAGAAGACAGAGGGTAGTAGTTGATGGTAAAGGTTCATCTTGGAATGCAGTTACTAGCGGTGTTCTGCAAGGATCTGTTTTGGGACCATTGCTGTTTGTCATTTTTATAAATGACCTGGAGGAGGGGCGAGAAGGTTGGGTGAGCAAGTTTGCAGATGATACGAAAGTCTGTGGAGTTGTTGACAGTGAGGAAGGATGTGGCAGGTTATAGCGGGATATAGATAAGCTGCAGAACTGGGCAGAAAGGTGGCAAATGGAGTTCAATGTAGGTAAGTGTGAAGTGATTCACTTTGGTAAGAGTGACAAGAAGATGAGGTACTGGGCTAATGGTCGGATACTAGGTAGTATGGCTGAGCAGAAGGATCTTGGTGTCCATGTACACAGATCTCTGAAAGTTGCCACCCAGGTAAATAGTGCTGTGAAGAAGGCATATGGCGTACTGGCTTTTATTGGTAGAGGAATTGAGTTCCGGAGTCCTGAGGTCATGTTGTTTAAGTCTCTGGTGCGGCCGCATCTGGAGTATTGTGTGCAGTTTTGGTCGGCATACTATAGGAAGGATGTGGAGGCACTGGAACGGGTGCAGAGGAGGTTTACCAGGATGTTGCCTGGTATGGTAGGAAGATCGTATGAGGAAAGGCTGTTGCACTTGGGGCTGTTTTCATTGGAGAAAAGAAGGTTTAGGGGTGACTTGATAGAGGTGTACAAGATGATTAGGGGATTAGATAGAGTTGACCATGAGAACCTTTTTCCACGTATCGAGTCAGCTATTACGAGGGGGCATAGCTTTAAATTAAGGGGTGGTAGGTACAGGACAAATGTTAGGGGGAGATTCATTACTCAGCGAGTCGTGAGTTTATGGAATGCCCTGCTAGTAGCAGTGGTGGAGTCTCCCTCTTTATGGGCATTTAAACGGGCATTGGATCTGCATATGTAGGATAGTGGGCTAGTGTAGGTTAGGTGGGCTTGGATCGGCGCAACATCGAGGGCCAAAGGGCCTGTACTGCGCTATATTTTTCTATGTTCTATGGAACCAGGTTTCTGATATGTCCGATGATATCTGTCTCAGATTGGGTCAGAGTCAGTTTTAGGAACAAGTCAGGCTACTTTCTTTAATCTGCTAAAACAACACGTTTATAATCCAGAGCAATGTTACTCAAACTATGGTGGAAAGATGAATGGCAAACTGGGTATTGCAAATATATAATCAATATTTCCCTTTCTAAAAACTCTGACTCTCTCTCTCTCCCTCTCTGCAAGTTTAACTTGAAAGAACTTTGTCCAGATATTATTAGAACTCATGACAAAAGGAAAAATTGCGAGATTGTCCAAAATGTTATTCTGCTTCTGATGATATTGTACTCACACAGCTGCTAGCAATGAGATTTCATCCTGGGAGAGTTGGATTTGGCTGAATTGCCTTTGCTTTAGGCAGTGAGGAGATTCCAATAATGCGGGTCATGGATCACCCAAAGGGTAGCACGGTGGTTAGCACTGCTGCTTCATCGTACCAGGGACTTGGGTTCGATTTCAGCCTTGGGTGACTGTCTGTGTGGAGTTTGCATATTCTCCCTGTGACTGTGTGAGCTTCTAATAGATGCTCCAGTTTCCTACCACAGCTAAAACTGTGTAGGTCAGGTGGATTGGTCATGCTAAATTGTCCGTAGTGTTCAGGGATTTCTAGGGTTGGTGCATTAGTCATGGTTAAATATCGGGGGATATTTTGGGAAGGTTGGAATGGACTTGTTGGGCTGAAGGGCCTGTTTCAACACTGCAGGGATTCTATAAAAATAAGAATGGTAACGATGACTGTAGAGCTTTGTTTAGCTCGCACACATTGCTGGGATGAGGAACAATGAAGGAGAGAGAGTGCAATAGGCCATACCTTCTCAGGCAGATTACATTTTCTCCCTCTCTGAGTTGAATCACACAGTAATGTGATCCTATCCCAAACTGGATCAGGTGAGGTCTCCTTGTACATTATCCAAACTAGCTATCCATCACATTCCCTGCTCCATTGCTGCTGTCATACACAGATCTATACCCTTAGCAGCAAATGGTCTTGGTCGATTTGAAATATGTTTACATGGCCCTGCGTCATTAAAAAATTAAATGTTTCATGTATTCAGAATACCTGTGTTAAAATGAATGCATTTTTTAAAGAAATACAGAAATTTCTGGAAAAGCTCGGCAGGTCTGTCAGTACCCAGATGCCTTTTACATGCTGTATTTGTACCAGCCTCCATCACTTCCTAGGCAGCTCATTCCATACGCACACCACGCTCTGCGTGAAATGGTGCCTTTTAGGCCTCATCAAAACCTTTCCCCTCTCACTTTCAACCAAAGCCCTCTAGTTTTGGACGCCCCTAAACTGGGGAAAAAAACCCTGATTACTCACTCTATCCAGGACCGTTCTGATTTTATAAACCGCTACTGCTGCGAACTGTGACCCCAATCAACACGAATAGCTGTACTTTCAGTCATCCTGGGCCTAAATTCTGAAAGTCAATACTGACACCTCTTCCTTCTCCATCGAGTCACAATTCTAAATCCATTTTCATCAGTTTGTTCAGATGTATCATGAGACACTTCTGTGGGATTTACACCTAGACCTTTGCGCCCGAAGGAAGGGACACTAGTATCACTCTGCAATACCCATAAAACTGTAACATTATTCTCCTGTGTGTTTGTACATCAGCCTGTTCTGACAGCTGTGACATACCTCTGCAACAGGCACGACTTTAATCCAGGCCTACTAGTCCAGAGCTAGGAGCACTACCACACGAGTTCAGGAATTGGAATCAAATCCAGAGCTCTGGCTCAGAGACAGGGACACTACTCACTACAACTACCATAAACAGATTTTGGGTCACATTTTATGCCCACTTTCACCTCGGTGTGGATTTATTATAATCAGGTTACCATTACTGAACTTCACAAAATACTTTGTATTGTTAAACAAATGCAAGATATTTGTCTCAACTCAAGGATATTGAGTGCACGCGCTGTGCTACCGAAATTAACGATGAACATCTTTAATCGCTATTATCTGTAGTCTGCAAGATTAGGGAAAGAAATCCTGCAGCCATACTCGGCCCAATGAAGGGTCTCAAATGGATATTTATTACTGAACACCAGAGACGAAGGAAGAGCTTAATTTCTGGTCCTAAAATACCGATCAGTATAACCCACCTCTAACGTGTGACTGTCTCTTCCTAAAACCATGAAATGATACCAGGCTCCTGATTACTGTCCAGCGTCTCCTCCCCATTGACTGTGTCTGCAATCTGTGTCTCCTCCCTCGAACAACACAAGGCAAACCAAGCTTGATTTTCTTTGTGAAAATCAAGGCCGGAGTGTGCAGGCTCCCTGGAGAGGGGGATGTGCATTTTAAAATTGAAGGGGGAGTGTGAGGTGGCAGTAATATCACACACTGGGCTGAGGGGTGGCAGATGGAGCTTAGTTAGGATTAATACGAGGTATTGGATTTGGTAAATCAAACAAGAGCAGGATCTATACAATTAAAAGTAGGGTCTTTGGCAGTGTTGTAGAACAGAGACCTAGGCTGTCAGGGATAATTCTTTAAAATTTCCATCTCATATAGATAGTGTGGTTAAGGAGGTGTTTATCACACTTGCCTTCACAGGTCAGACCTTTGAGTATCGGAATTGGGACGTCATGTTGAGGTTGGAAAGGACCTTTGTGAGACCCCTTTTGGAATACTATGTCTAGTCTGGTCACCCTGCCCGCTCATTCCATAGGCACACCACCCTCTGGGTGAAAAAGCTGCTCCTTAGGTCACTTTTAAATGTTCCCCTCTCAGCTTAATCCTATGTCCTCTAGTTTTGGACTCCCCTACCCTTAGAAAATACCTTGACTGTTCACTTTGATATTACTGACCTTGACATTACTAAGCTGGAGAGGGTTCAGAAGAGATTAACCTGGATGTTGCTGGGAATGGAGGGAGTGAGCTATAAGGAGAGGCTGGATAGGCTGGGACGTTTTTCACTGGAGAGTATGAGATTAAGGGGTAACTTTACAGAGGTTTATAAAATCATGAGGGGTACAGAGAAGCTGAAGGGCTGATGTCTTTTCCCTAGAATTGGGGATTCAAACTGAGGGATATTTTAAGACGCGAGGAAAAAGATTTATAGAAGTCATGAGAGGTAATTATTTTAGACAGAAGCTGGCTTGTGTGTGGAATGAACTCCCAGAGCAAGTGGTGAAAGCAGAGACAGTTACAACGTTTAAAGGACATTTAGATCAGTACATGGATAAGACATCAGTTTGGATGGTGCTGTGAGCAGCTGCCCTCTCCCTCCCCATCTCTGAATGTATCCCTGTTGGTTTTCACCCTCTGCCAATGCCTGTGCAGTGGCGTGGAGGGGCCAGCAGCTGGTGGCATTGCATCACTTTAAGCACCACAGAGACAGCCATACCTGCCCCACACAGAGACGCACAGAGACACACACGGGAATGGTTAGTGCACTGCTTGAAGCTCATCTGGTAACTTAAACTAAACATAAAGAAATGCTCAATTCGCCTTGTAAACTGTTAAAATATGAGGGACAGAGAACACCCAAATCCCACTGTTTAAATAAAAGCATCAATGTATGTTTTAACTCTGAAAGTGAACATTTTACATCAGAAATTCACAACTCTGGGGTCCCCTTTCTCTTAACTGCTTATTACCCGACTCCAGCTCTATTGCAATATACTGTTTCTGGGTCTGCCATCCTCTCATACCACAGGTGCTTGTAAGCTCTCAGTTCAGAACAGCGTTCACCCTCGCTTAAAGGTACAGTACACAATTTCAAATTCATCACATTATACCCTGATGAATATCGATAAGTGGAACCTATTCGGATTTCTCTTGCTCTGTGGTTTGTCAATATTTCATCTACTCTGTCTCGTATATGTCAGGATTTTTGTTGCTCCATTGACAGCAGTATTTCACTTGGCCACACTCGTGTATGTGGGGCAGGATTTCAGTTGTTTCATGGGGACTGTGACGCTATGACAATCTCAATGCTTGGAGATGGCACCGAACCTGGAAGAATTGTAAAGTCTAAAGTAACAGGACAGTGACACGCTGGTGTAGTGTGAGGTGATGGACTGTGGTAGGAAGGACATTGAAAGGCAGTTTAATACATGCCGTACCGTTATAAAGGAGGTGCAGAAGCAGACGGCCTTGGTGTATATGAACATAGATTGTAGAAGATGTCAGGACAAGTGGGGAGAGCAGTAACGATCACAGATTAGTTTCAGTATCTGAGCTGTTTACAGAGGGAGGTGTAGGAGGGAGTCTCAGAGCTCCCTTCCTGGGAGGTGGTGGTGACGATGTGTTGTGAGCCCACCCTCCTGCCCACCGAGACCGTGGGGATTCCATTTGTACCAGTTCGACACAAAAGGGAGATGGCATCAGGACCACGGCTTCTAAGTTGTGCCGGGGGAAACGGAGCTGCCAGTGGGTTTAAAGTGAGAATTGCCCTTCAAAGAACATTGCTCCTTACTCGGTTGGTGGGACGGAGATGTTTCAGAATCTCCACACGAGGCGTCCCGGTCCTCTCCGGCTCGTAACAGGGTCCTCCCCACTTGCCGGGGGGAGGGGGTGAGGGAACGGATATCGGGTACTCCACCACCCGGCTTGGCCATTTCTGTCCTATTCCAGGCTGTTTCTCCTGGGAGAAGGGGAGGGAGGGAGTGAGGGTGGGAGTGGGTGGCCCTCGTGTTAGTGTTAGTGTTAGTGTAGGTGGGGGACGGGGTCATGGTGAGGGGTCCAGAGGGTGTCAGTCCACAGTGTTGTATCCATGCAATTTTGTTAATGTCGGGGGATAAAGTGGAGGGAGGGAAGGAGAGAGAGGGAGAGCGAGGGGATAGAGAGCGGGAGAGAGAGGGAGAGAGAGAGAGAGCACGGAGGGGTGGGAAGGTGTTATACAGTGAGTGTGAGGGAGCAGAGCGAACATGGTGAGCCTTATCCTGACAGAATGGGGAAGGTTATTGATGCTTGTCCTGTTTTGCTGGGCATTTCTTCAGACGGCAGATACTGCACTGAGCTGGGTGGTGAGCTCAGACCATGCTCGGTGGGTCTGGTGGTGTGGCCCCCTCTGGGAAGAGAATGGTCCCCCTCTGTACCAGCCCAGCCACCAAGGCCTCCGTGCCCCTGTCGACAAACCGTGGTGTAATTACCCTTTATCTGCCATGCTCGGGGAAAATGTGCAGGGCAGCTCCAAACTGAGAAAGCTCAACCACAAGGCCCTTGGCCTTTTAAAGTTGGCACCAGTGTCAGGGACCAAGGAATATCCAGGGGCATCGGGGCGATAGTGAGTATCTCCAGCCATGATGGGTGGAAGAATCGGGCTGGTATTGAATGAGTCGGACACCATGGGGTGGGGTGGGTCGTTAATGAGGTGAGTTTGATACGTTAGCACCAGGAAACTAGCTCAGCCTCGTGCAGACAACCCCTCTGTCACACGCAATGCAAATGGCACTGAGACAGTTTTTTGTTTGATTCAGCCCAGTGAGTCATAGATTCTGTTGAAACCACTCCCATTTACAAAGCTGTAGAACAAATGCTCAAATATCCCATTTTCCCATCTTTCCTGGGAAGACTGGCTCATGTTACAGGATGCTATCGAAGTGTCCACACTTCAGAATTCTGAAACCTGGGAATACATCCTTACATGACACTGTCTATCAGTATCCCCCATCTCTGTCTATTTCACAAATTCCTTACATGTGAAGGTAGTTAAACTGATTCCACCGCCATCTCTCTCTGTGACAGTGATGTTCACAACCACAGAACCCCCTTGTCGGGGCACAATGCATATATGGAGAGGTAAAGGGGTGGGAGCTGTACATCCTGTCAGTTCCAGCACAGGATGCAAGAATACCCACGATGGGCAACGATCTAAGACAGTGGTCCCGAGCAATGCACTGGGGTGGGGTACATAGTCCAACAGGCAGGGAGGGTGACTGCTCCTGGTTTACAGATCAATGCACTGGGGTGGTGTACACGGTCCTACATACTGGGTGGGGAACTGCTCCTGATTTACAGATCAAAACACTGGGGTGGTGTACAAAGTCCAACATGCTGGGAGGGTAACTGCTCCTGGTATAGAGATCAATGCACTGGGGTGGTATACAAAGTCCGACACGCTGGAAGGGTAACTGCTCCTGGTTTGAAGATCAATGCACTAGGGTGGTGTACACAGTCCTACATACTGGGTGGGGAACTGTTCTTGATTTACAAATCAATGCACTGGGGTGGGGTACACAGTCCTACATGCTGGGATGGTATCTGCTCCTGGTTTACAGATCAATGCACTGGGGTGGGGTACGCAGTCCTACATGCTGGGTGGAATAACAACTCCTGGTTTACAGATCAATGCACAGGCGTGGTGTACACAGTCCTACGTTCTGGGAGGGCAACTGATCTTGGTTTACAGATCAATGCAGTGGTGTGGTGTACACAGTCCTACATGCTGGGAGGGTAACTGCTGCTGGTTTTCAGATCAATGCACTGGGGTTTGTATACAGTCCTGCAAGCGGGGAGGGTAACTGCTCCTGGATTTCAGATCAATGCACTAGGGTGGTGTACACAGTCCTACATGCTGGGATGGGATCTGCTCCTGGTTTACAGATCAATGCACTGTGGTGGGGTACACAGTCCTACAAGCTGGGAGGGGAACTGCTCCTGGTTTACAGATCAACGCACTGGGGCGGTGTACACAGTCTTACATGCTGGGAGGGTAACTGCTCACGGTTTACAGATCAACGCACTGGGGTGGTGTACACAATCCTACATGCCGGGTGGGTAACTGCTTTTGGTCTACAGATTAATGCAATGGGGTGCTGTACACAGTCCTACATGCTGGGTGGGGAACTGCTCCTGATTTACAGATCAAAACACTGGGGTGGTGTACAAAGTCCTACATGCTGGGAGGGTAACTGCTCCTGGTTTACAGATCAATGCACTGTGTTGGTGTACTCAGTCCTACATGCTGGGATGGTAACTGCTCCTGGTTTACAGATCATTGCACTGGGGTAGTGTATGCAGACCTACATGCAGGGAGGGATGCTGCTCCAGGTTTACCGATCAATGCACTGCGTTGTTGTACAAGGTCCTACATGCTGGGACGGTAACTGCTCCTGGTTTACAGAACAATGCACTGGGGTGGGGGACACAGTCCTACAATCTGGAAGGGTAACTGTTCCTGGTTTACAGATCAATGCACTGGGGCGGTGTACACAGTCCTCCATGCTGGGGGATAACTGCTCCTGGTTTACAGATCATTGCACTGGGTTGGTGTACACAGTCCTAGACGGTAGGAGGGTAAATGCTCCAGGTGCACAGATCAAAGCAGTGGGGTAGGGAACACGGTCCTACATGCGGGTGGCTAACTGCTCCTGGCTTAGAGATCAATGCACTGGGATGGTGTACACAGTCCTACATTCTTGGTGGGCAACTGTTCCTGGTTTACAGATCAATGCACTGGGATGATGTACACAGTCCTACATGTTGGGAGGGAAACTCTTCCTGGTTTACAGGTCATTGCACTGTGGTAATGTATGCAGACCTACATGCTGGGAGGGTAAATGCTACTGTTTTTCAGATCAATGCCCTAAGGGTGTGGTACACTGTCCAACATGCTCGGAAGGTAACTGTTCCTGATTTACAGATCAATGCACTCGGGTGGTGTACACAGTCCTTCATGCTGGGAGGGTAACTGTTCCTGGTTGACAGATCAATGCACTGGGGTTGTGTACACAGTCCTACGTGCTGGGAGGGTAACTGCTCCTGATTTACAGATCAATGCATTCGGGTGGTGTATACAGTCCTACATGCTGGGATTGTAACTGCTCCTGGTTTATAGAGCATTGCACTTGGGTAGTGTATGCCGACCGACATGCAGGGAGGGTGACTGCTCCTGGTTGACATATCAATGCACTGGGGTGGTGTACACAGTCCTACATACTGGGTGGGGAACTGCTCTGATTTACAGATCAAAACACTGGGGTGGTGTACAAAGTCCTACATGCTGGGAGGGTAACTGCTCCTGTTTACAGATCAATGCACTGGGGTGGTATACACAGTCTGACATGATGGGAGGTTAACTGCTCCTGGTTTACAGATCAATGAACTGGGGTTGTATACACAGTCCTACATACTGGGTTGGGAACTGCTCCTGATTTACAGATCAATGCACTGGGGTGGGTTACACAGTCCTACATGCTGGGCTGATATCTGCTCCTGGTTTACAGATCAATGCGCTGGGGTGGGGTACAGTCCTACCTGCTGGGTGGAATAACTGCTCCTGGATTACAGATCAATGCACTGGGGTGAGGTACACAGTCCTACATGCTGGGTGGCGAACTTCTCCTGATTTACAGATCAAAACACTGGGGTGGTGTACACAGTCCTACATGCTGGGATGGGATCTGCTCCTGGTTTACTGTTTAATGCACTGTGGTGGTGTACACAGTCCTACATGCTGGGAGGGTAACTGCTCCTGGTTTAAAGATCAATGCAGTGTGATGGTGTACACAGTCCAACAAGCTGGGAGGGTAACTGATCCTGGTTTACAGATCAATGCACTGGGGTGGGGTACACAGTCCTACATGCTGGGATTGTAACTGCTCCTGGTTTATAGAGCATTGCACTTGGGTAGTGTATGCCGATCTACATGCAGGGAGGGATACTGCACCTGGTTTACAGATCAATGTGCTGGGGTGGTGCACACAGTCCTACATGCTGGGAGGGTAACTGTTCCTGGTTTCCTGATCATTGCACTGGGGTAGTGTATGCAGACCTACATGCTGGGAAGGTAACTGCTGCTGGTTTTCAGATCAATGCACTGGGGTGGGGTACACAGTCCTACATGTTAGGAGGATAAATAGTCCAGGTGGACACATCAATGCAGTGGAGTGGGGAACACAGCCCTACATGCTGGGAGGGTAACTGCTCCTGGCTTAGCTATCAATGCACTGGGGTGGTGTACACAGTCCTACATGCTGGGCTGGTATCTGCTCCTGGTTTACAGACCAATGCACTGGGGTGGGGTACAGTCCTACCTGCTGGGTGGAATAACTGCTCCTGGATTACAGATCAATGCACTGGGGTGAGGTACACAGTCCTACATGCTGGGCGGGTAACTGCTCCTGGCTTAGCGATCAATGCACTGGGGTGGGGTACACAGTCCTACCTGCTGGGTGGAATAACTGCTCCTGGATTACAGATCAATGCACTGGGGTGAGGTACACAGTCCTACATGCTGGGTGGGTAACTGCTCCTGGCTTAGCGATCAATGCACTGGGGGGGGGGGGGGTGTACACTGTCCTACATGCTGGGAGGGAACTGCTCGTGGTTTACAGATCAATGCACTGGGATGGTGTATGCAGTCCGACATGCTGGGATGGTAACTGCTCCTGGTTTACAGGTCAATGCACTGGGGAGTTGTACACTGTCCCTACATGCCGGGATGGTAGCTACTCCTGGTTTACAGATCAATGCACTGTGGTGGTGTACACAGTCCTACATGCTGGGAGGGTAACTGTTCCTGGTTTACAGGCCAATGCACTGGGGTGGTGTACACAGTCCTACATGCTGGGATGGTAACTAATCCTGGTTTACTGGTCAATGCACTGGGGTGGGATACACAGTCCGACATGCTTGGAAGTTATCTGCTCCTGGGTTACAAATCAATGCACTGTGGTGGGGTACACAGTCCTACATGCTGGGTGGAGTAACTGTTCCTAGTTTACAGATCAATGCAGTGGGGTGTTGTGCACAGTACTACATGCGGGGAGTGTATCTCCTTCTGGTTTTAAGATCAATGCACCGCGTTGTTGCACACAGTCCTACAATCTGGAAGGGTAACTGTTCCTGGTTTACAGATCAATGCACTGGGGCGGTGGACAAAGTCCTCCATGCTGGGGGATAACTGCTCCTGGTTTACAGTTCATTGCACTGGGTTCGTGCACACAGTCCTAGACGGTAGGAGCGTAAATGCTCCAGGTGCACAGATCGGTGCATTGGGGTGGGGAACACAGTCAAACATTCTTGGTGGGGAACTGTTCCTGGTGTACAAATCAATGCAGAGAGGTAATGTACACAATCCGACATGCTGAGAGGGTAACTGCTGCTCGTTTTCATATCAATGCACTAGGTGTTGTATAAAGCCCTTCAAGCTGGGAGGGTAACTGATCCTGGTTTTCAGATCTTTGCACTGGGGTGGTCTACACAGTGCTTCATGCTGGGCAGGTAACTGCTCCTGGTTTACAAATCAATGCAAAGGGGTGGGGTACACAGTCCTTCATGATGGGGGGCTCACTGCTGCTGCTTTACAGATCAATGCCCTGGGGTGTTGTACACAGTCCTTCATGCTGGGAGGGTAACTGTTCCTGGTTTACAGATCAATGAACTCGGGTGGTGTACACAGTCCTACATGCTGGGAGGGTAACTTTTCCTGGTTTACAGATCAATGCACTGGAATGGTGCACACAGTCCTTCATGCTGGGAGGGTAACTGTTCCTGTTTTGCAGATCATTGCACTGGGCTAGTGTATGAAGACCTACATGCTGGGAGGGCAAGTGCCACTGTTTTTCAGATCACTGCACCTGGGTGTTGTACATCGTCCTTCATGCTGGGAGGGTAACTGTTGCTGGTTTACAGTTCAATGCACTGGGGTGGTGTACACAGTCCCACATGCTGGGAGGGTAGCTGCTACTGGGTTACAGATCAATGCACTGTGATGGTGTACACAGTCCTTCATTCTGGGACGCGAACTACTCCTGGTTTACAGGTCAATGCACTGGGGTGGTGTAAACAGACCCTACACGCTGGGAGGGTAACTGCTCCTGGATTACAGATCAATGCACTGGGGTGCTGTACACACTCCTACATGATGGTAGGGTAACTGCTCCTGGTTTACAGATCAATGCACTGGGGTGGTGTACACAGTCCTACATGCTGGGATGGTAACTGCTCCTGGATTACAGATCAATGCACTGGGGTGGGGTACACAGTCCTACATGCTGGGTGGAGTAACTGCTCCTAGTTCACAGATCAATGCACTCGGGTGGTGTGCACAGTCCTACATGCGGGGAGGGTGTAACTTCCCCGGTTAACAGATCAATGCACTGGGGTGGGGTACACAGTCCTACATGCTGGGAGTGTATCTCCTTCTGGTTTTAAGATCAATGCACTGCGTTGTTGTACACAGTCCTACATGTTGGGAGGGTAACTGCTCCTGGTTTACAGATCAATGCACTGGGGTGGTGTACACAGTCCTACATGCTGGGCGGGTAACTGCTCCTGGTTTACATATCAATGCACTGTTATGGGGTACATTGTCCGACATGCTGGGAGGGTAACTATTCCAGGTTGACAGCACAATGCACTGGGGTGTTGTACACAGTCCTCCATGCTGGGGGATAACTGCTCCTGGTTTACAGTTCATTGCACTGGGTTGGTGTACACAGTCCTAGACTGTAGGAGGGTAAATGCTCCTGGGTTACATATCAATGCTCTGGGGTGGTGTACACTGTCCAACGTGCTGCGAGGGTAACTGCTCCTGGTTTAAATATCAATGCAATGTGGTGTGGTACACAGTCCTACATGCTGGGAGGTTAACTATTCCTGACTTACAGATAAATGCACTATGATGGGGTACACAGTCCTACATGCTGGGTGGAGTAACTGCTCCTGGTTTACAGATCAATGCACTCGGGTGGTGTACACAGTCCTACATGCTGGGAGGGTAACTGTTCCTGGTTTACAGATCAATGCACTGGGTTTTGTACACAGGCCGACATGCTGGGAGGGTAACTGCTCCTTGATTACAGATCAACGCACTGGGGTGGGGTACACAGTCCAACATGCTGGGTGGAGTAACTGCTCCTGGATTACAGATCAATGCACTGGGGTGGGGTACACAGTCCTACATGCGGGGTGGAGTAACTGCTCCGAGTTTACAGATCAATGCACTGGAGTGGTGTGCACAGTCCTACATGCGGGGTGGGTGTAACTTCCCCTGGTTATCAGATCAATGCACTGGGGTGGGGTACACAGTCCTACATGCTGGGTGGAGTAACTGCTCCGAGTTTACAGATCAATGCACTGGAGTGGTGTGCACAGTCCTACATGCGGGGTGGGTGTAACTTCCCCTGGTTATCAGATCAATGCACTGGGGTGGGGTACACAGTCCTACATGCTGGGAGTGTATCTGCTTCTGGTTTTAAGATCAATGCACTGCGTTGATGTACACAGTCCTACATGCAGGGCGGGTAAATGCTCCTGATTTACAGATCAATGCACTGGGCTGGGGTACATAGTCCTACATGCTAGGTGGAGTAACTGCTCCTAATTTACAGATCAATGCACTTGGGTGGTGTGCACAGTCCTACATGCTGGGAGGGTAACTGCTCCAGGTTTACAGATCAATGCACTGTTATGGGGTACATAGTCATACATGCTGGGAGGGTAACTAATCCAGGTTAACAGATCAATGCACTGGGGTGGGGTACACAGTCCTATATTCTGGAAGGGTAACTATTCCTGATTTACAGATCAATGCACTGGGGCGGTGTACACAGTCCTCCATGCTGGGGGATAACTGCTCCTGGTTTACAGTTCATTGCACCGTGTTTTGGACACAGTCGTAGACGGTAGGAGGGTAACCCAGGAGCAGATAGGTACACAGTCCTACATGCTGGGATGGTAACTGCTCCTGGATTACAGATCAATGCACTGGGGTGGGGTACACAGTCCTACATGCTTGGAAGATATCTGCTGCTGGTTTACAAATCAATGCACTGTGGTGGGGTACACAGTCCTACATGGTGGGTGGAGTAACTGCTCCTAATTTACAGTTCAATGCACTGGGGTGGTGTGCACAATCCTACATGTGGGGAGGGTAACTGCTCCTGGATTACAGATCAATGCACTGGGGTGAGGTACACAGTCCTACATGCTGGGTGGAGTAACTGCTTCTAGTTTACAGATCAATACACTCGGGTGGTGTGCACAGTCCTACACGCGGGGAGGGTGTAACTTCCCCTGGTTAACAGAGCAATGCACTGGGGTGGGGTACACAGTCCTACATGCTGGGAGTGTATCTATTTCTGGTTTTAAGATCAATGCACTGCGTTGTTGTGCACAGTCCTACATGCAGGGCGGGTAAATGCTCCTGGTTTATAGATCAATGCACTGTTATGGGGTACATAGTCCTACATGCTGGGATGGTAACTAATCCAGGTTGACAGATCAATACACTGGGATGGTGTAAACAGACCCTACACGCTGGGAGGGTAACTGCTCCTGGATTTCAGATCAATGCCCTGGGGCGGTGTACACAGTCCTCCATGCTGGGGATAACTGCTCCTGGTTTACAGTTCATTGCACTGGGTTGGTGTACACAGTCCTAGACAGTAGGAGGGTAAATTCCTCCAGGTGCACAGATCAGTGCATTGGGGTGGGGAACGCAGTCCTACATTCTGGGTAGGTAACTGCTCCACGGTTACAGATCATTGCACTGGGGTGGAGTACACAGTCGTACATTCTTGGTGGGGATCTGTTCCTGGTTTACAGATCATTGCACTGGGATGTTGAACACATTCCCACATTCTCGGGGGGTGACTGTTCTTGGTTTACAGATCAATGTAGGCGGGTAGTGTACACGGTCCTACATGCTGGCGGGGGGGGGGGGGGGGGGGGGGTAACTGTTCCTGGTTGACAGATCAATGCACTGGGGTGGTGTACACAGTCCGACATGCTGGGCGGGTAACTGCTGCTGGTTTTCAGATCAATGCATTGGGGTGTTGTCTACAGTCCTGCAAGCTTGGAGGTTAAGTGCTCATAGGTTAGAGATCAAGGCGCTGGGGATGGGTACACTGTCCATCACGCTGCGAGGGTAACTGCTCCTGGTTTACAGGTCAATGCACGGGGGTGGTGTACACAGGCCTACATGCTGGGAGGGTAACTGCTCCTGATTTACAGATCAAAACACTGGGGTGGTGTACACAGTCCGACATGCTGGGAGGGTAACTGCTCCATGTTTACAGATCAATGCACTGGGGTGGGGTACACTGTCCAACATGCCTCGAGGGTAACTGCTCCTGGTTTACAGATCAATGCACGGGGGTGGTGTACACAGTCCTACACACTGGGTGGGGAACTGGTACTGATTTTCAGATCATAACACTGGGGTGGTGTACACAGGCCGACATGATGCGAGGGTAACTGCTCCTTGTTTACAGATCAATGCACTGGGGTGGTGTACACAGTCCTACATGCTGGGAGGGTAACTGTTCCTGGTTGACAGCTCAATGCACTGGGGTGGGCTACACATTCCTACATGCTGGGGGATAACTGCTCCTGGGTTACAGTTCAATGCACTGGGTTGGTGTACACAGCCCTAGGCGGTAGGAGGGTAAATGCTCCAGGTGCACAGATCAGTGCATTGGGGTGGGGAACACGGTCCTACATTCTGGGTAGGTAACTGCTCCAGGGTTACAGATCATTGCACTGGGGTGGGGTACACAGTCGTACATTCTTGGTGGGGAATTGTTCCTGGTTTACAGATCAATGCAGAGAGGTAATGTACACAATCCGAAATGCTGAGAGGTAACTGCTGCTCTTTTTCAGATCAATGCACTGGGGTGTTGTATAAAGCCCTTCAAGCTGGGAGGGTAACTGCTCCTGGTTTTCAGATCAATGCACTGGGTAGTCTACACAGTCCTTCATGCTGGGAGAGCAACTGCTCCTGGGTTACAGATCATTGCACTGTGGTAATGTATGCAGACCTACATGCTGGGAGGGTAACTGCTACTTTTTTTCAGATCAATGCCCTGGTGTGTTGTACACAGTCCTTCATGCTGGGAGTGTAACTGTTCCTGGTTTACAGATCAATGCACTCGGGTGGTGTACACAGTCCTACATGCTGGGAGGGTAACTTTTCCTGGTTTACAGATCAATGCACTGGAATGGTGCATGCAGTCCGACATGCAGGGAGGGTAACTGTTCCTGGTTTGCAGATCATTGCACTGGGCTAGTGTATGAAGACCTACATGCTGGGAGGGCAAGTGCTACTGTTTTTCAGATCACTGCACCTGGGTGTTGTACATCGTCCTTCATGCTGGGAGGGTAACTGTTGCTGGTTTACAGTTCAATGCACTGGGGTGGTGTACACAGTCCCACATGCTGGGAGGGTAGCTGCTACTGGGTTACAGATCAATGCACTGTGATGGTGTACACAGTCCTTCATTCTGGGACGCGAACTACTCCTGGTTTACAGGTCAATGCACTGGGGTGGTGTAAACAGACCCTACACGCTGGGAGGGTAACTGCTCCTGGATTACAGATCAATGCACTGGGATGCTGTACACACTCCTACATGATGGTAGGGTAACTGCTCCTGGTTTACAGATCAATGCACTGGGTTGTGTACACAGTCCTACATGCTGGGATGGTAACTGCTCCTGGATTACAGATCAATGCACTGGGGTGGGGTACACAGTCCTACATGCTTGGAAGATATCTGCTGCTGGTTTACAAATCAATGCACTGTGGTGGGGTACACAGTCCTACATGGTGGGTGGAGTAACTGCTCCTAATTTACAGTTCAATGCACTGGGGTGGTGTGCACAGTCCTACATGTGGGGAGGGTAACTGCTCCTGGATTACAGATCAATGCACTGGGGTGACGTACACAGTCCTACATGCTGGGTGGAGTAACTGCTTCTAGTTTACAGATCAATACACTCGGGTGGTGTGCACAGTCCTACACGCGGGGAGGGTGTAACTTCCCCTGGTTAACAGAGCAATGCACTGGGGTGGGGTACACAGTCCTACATGCTGGGAGTGTATCTATTTCTGGTTTTAAGATCAATGCACTGCGTTGTTGTGCACAGTCCTACATGCAGGGCGGGTAAATGCTCCTGGTTTATAGATCAATGCACTGTTATGGGGTACATAGTCCTACATGCTGGGATGGTAACTAATCCAGGTTGACAGATCAATACACTGGGATGGTGTAAACAGACCCTACACGCTGGGAGGGTAACTGCTCCTGGATTTCAGATCAATGCCCTGGGGCGGTGTACACAGTCCTCCATGCTGGGGATAACTGCTCCTGGTTTACAGTTCATTGCACTGGGTTGGTGTACACAGTCCTAGACAGTAGGAGGGTAAATTCCTCCAGGTGCACAGATCAGTGCATTGGGGTGGGGAACGCAGTCCTACATTCTGGGTAGGTAACTGCTCCACGGTTACAGATCATTGCACTGGGGTGGAGTACACAGTCGTACATTCTTGGTGGGGATCTGTTCCTGGTTTACAGATCATTGCACTGGGATGTTGAACACATTCCCACATTCTCGGGGGGTGACTGTTCTTGGTTTACAGATCAATGTAGGCGGGTAGTGTACACAGTCCTACATGCTGGCGGGGGGGGGGGGGGTGTAACTGTTCCTGGTTGACAGATCAATGCACTGGGGTGGTGTACACAGTCCGACATGCTGGGCGGGTAACTGCTGCTGGTTTTCAGATCAATGCATCGGGGTGTTGTCTACAGTCCTGCAAGCTTGGAGGTTAACTGCTCATAGGTTAGAGATCAAGGCACTGGGGTTGGGTACACTGTCCATCACGCTGCGAGGGTAACTGCTCCTGGTTTACAGGTCAATGCACGGGGGTGGTGTACACAGGCCTACATGCTGGGAGGGTAACTGCTCCTGATTTACAGATCAAAACACTGGGGTGGTGTACACAGTCCGACATGCTGGGAGGGTAACTGCTCCTTGTTTACAGATCAATGCACTGGGGTGGGGTACACTGTCCAACATGCCTCGAGGGTAACTGCTCCTGGTTTACAGATCAATGCACGGAGGTGGTGTACACAGTCCTACACATTGGGTGGGGAACTGGTCCTGATTTTCAGATCAAAACACTGGGGTGGTGTACACAGGCCGACATGATGCGAGGGTAACTGCTCCTTGTTTACAGATCAATGCACTGGGGTGGTGTACACAGTCCTACATGCTGGGAGGGTAACTGTTCCTGGTTGACAGCTCAATGCACTGGGGTGGGCTACACAGTCCTCCATGCTGAGGGATAACGGCTCCTGGTTTACAGTTCAATGCACTGGGTTGGGTATACAGTCGTAGGCGGTAGGAGGGTTAATACTCCAGGAGTACAGATCAATGCAGTGGGATGGGGAACACAGTGCTATATGCTGGGTGGGTAACTGCTTTTGGCTGAGAGATCAATGCACTGGGGTGTGTACACGAACTTACATTATTGGTGGGGGATTGCTCCTGGTTTACAGGTCAATGCACTGGGATGGTGTACATAGTCCTACATGCTGCGAGGGTAACTGCTCCTGGATTACAGATCAATGCACTGGGGTGGTGTGCACAGTCCTACATGCTGGGAGGATGACTGCGTCTGGTTTACAGATCATTGCACTGGGGTAGTGTATGCAGACCTACATGCTGGGAGTGTAAATGCTACTCTTTTTCAGATCACAGCATTGTGGTTTTGTACACAGTCCTTCATGCTGGGAGGGTAACTGTTCCTGGTTTACAGATCAATGCACTGTGATGGTGTACACAGTCCCACATGCTGGGAGGGTAGCTGCTGCTGGGTTACAGATCAATGTACTGTGATGGTGTACACAGTCCTACAAGCTGGGACGCGAACTCCTCCTTGTTTACAGATCAATGCACTGGGGTGGTGTACACAGTCCTACATGCTGGGACGCGAACTCCTCCTTGTTTCCAGATCAATGCACTGGGGTGGTGTACACAGTCCTACATGCTGGGAGGGTAACTGTTCCTGGTTGACAGCTTAATGCACTGGGGTTGGTCTACACAGTCCTACATGCTGGGGGATAACTGCTCCTTGTTTACAGTTCAATGCACTGGGTTGGGTATACAGTCCTAGGCGGTAGGAGGGTAAATGCTCCAGGAGTACAGATCAATGCAGTGGGATGGGGAACACAGTCCTAAATGCTGGGTGGGTAACTGCTTTTGGCTGAGAGATCAATGCACTGGGGTGGTGTACACGGTCTTACATTCTTGGTGGGGAACTGTTCCTGGTTTACAGATCAATGCACTGGGAAGGTGTATGCAGTCCTACATGCTAGGAGGGTAACTGCTCCTGGTTTACAGGTCAATGCACTGGGATGGTGTACATAGTCCTACATACTGCGAGGGTAACTGCTCCTGGTGTACAGATCAATGCACTGGGGTGGTGTACACAGACTTACATGCATGGGAGGGTGACTCTGCCTGGTTTACAGATCATTGCACTGGGGTAGTGTATGCAGTCCTACATGCTGGGAGTGTAAATGCTACTCTTTTTCAGATCACAGCACTGTGGTGTTGTACACAGTCCTTCATGCTTGGAGGGTAACTGTTCCTGGTTTACAGATCAATGCACTGGGGTGGTGTACTCAGTCCTACATGCGGGGAGGGTAGCTGGTGCTGGGTTTCAGATTAATGCACTGTGATGGTGTACACAGTCCTACATGCTGGGAGGGTAGCTGCTGCTGGGTTACAGATCAATGCACTGTGATGGTGTACACAGTCCTACATGCTGGGACGCGAACTGCTCCTGGTTTACAAGTGAATGCACTGGGGTTGTGTACACAGTCCTATGTGCTGGGAGGGTAACTGCTCCTGGTTTACAGTTCAATGTACTGGGGAGTTTTACACGATCCTACATGCTGGAATGGTAACTGCTCCTGGTTTGCAGATGAATGCACTGGGATGGTGGACACAGTCCTACATTCTTGGTGGGGAACTCTTCCTGGTTTACAAATCAATGCACCTGGGTGGTGTACACAATCCGACATGCTGGGAGTATAACTGCTGCTGGCATTCACATCAATGCACTGGGGTTGGGTACATAGTCCTACATGCTAGGAGGATACCTGTTCCTGCTTTACAGATCAATGCAGTGGTGTGGAGTACACAGTCCTACATGCTGGGAGTGTAGCTGCTGCTGGGCTACAGATCAATGCACTGAGTTGGTGTGCACAGTCCTACATGCTGTGAGGGTAACTGCTCCTGGTTTACTGATCAAGGCACTGGGGTGGGGTACACAGTCATAAATGCTTGGTGGATACCTGCTCCTCTTTTACAGTAAAATGCACTGATGTGGTGTACATAGTCCTACATGCTGGGAGGGTAACTGCTCAAGGTTTACAGATCAATGCACTGGTGTGGTGTACACAGCCCCACATGATGGGGTGGTTCCAGGTCCTGGTTTGCAGATCAATGCACTGGGTTGTGTACATTGCTCTAAATGCTGGGAGGGCTGCTGCTGCTGGGTTACAGATCAATGCACAGTTGTGGTGTACATAGTCCTACATGTTGTGTGGGTAACAGCTCCTGGTTTACAGATCAATGCACTGGGATGGTGTACACAGCCCTACATACTGTTAAGGTAATTGCTCCTGCTTTACAGATCAATGCACTGGGGTGGTGTACACAGCTCTACATGCTGGGAGGGTAACTGCTCCTGGTTTGCAGATCAAAGGACTGGGGTGGGTTAGACAATCTTAGACTCTGGGAGGGTAACTGCTTCTGGTTTACAGATCAATGTACTAGCGTGGTGTACACAGTCCTAGATGCTGAGAGAGTAACTGATCCTAGTTTACAGATCAATGCACGGAGAGGTGTAAATAGACCTACATGCTGGGAAGGTAGCTGATCCTGGTTTACACATCAATGCACTGGGGTGGTGTACACAGTCCTACGTGCGGGGAGGGTAACTGCTCCTGGATTACAGATCAATGCACTGGGGAGGTGTACACAGTCCTATATGCTGGGAAAGTAACTGTTGTTGAGTTACAGATCTATGCACTGTGGTGGTGTGCACTGTCCTACATGCTGTGAGGGTAACTGTTCCTGGTTTAAAGATCAGTGCACTGGGGTGGGGTACGCAGTCCTAAAGGCGAGGAGGGTAACTGCTCCTGGTTTACAGATCAATGCAATGTGGTGGGGTACACAGTCCTTCATGCTGGGAGCGGAACTGCTACTGGTTTACAGATCAATGCACTGAGGTGGTGTACTCAGTCCTTCCTGCTGGGAGTGTAACTGCTCCTGGTTTACAGTTCAATGCACTTGGGTGGGGTACACAGTCCTAAATGCTCGGAGGGTACCTGCTCCTGGTTTACAGAGAAATGCATTGATATGGTGTACATCGTCCTACATGCTGGGAGGGTAACTGCTCACGGGTTACATATCAATACACTGGGGTGTTGCACAAAACCCTACTTGCTGTGAGTGTAACTGCTTCTGGTTTACAGATGACTGCACTGGGGTGGTGTACACAGTCCTACATGATGTGAGGGTAACTGCTTCTCGTTTGCAGATGAATGCATTGGGATGGTGTACACCGTCCTACATGCTGGGAGGGTAACTGCTTCTGGTTCACAGATCAATGCACTGGGGTGGGGTACCCAGTCATACATGCTGGGAGGGGAACTACTACTGGTTTACAGATCAATGCACTCCGTTGGTGTACACAGTCCAAAAGGCTGGGATGGTAAGTGCTCCTGGTTTACAGATCAATGCACTGAGGTGGTGTACACAGTTCTTCCTGCTGGGAGTGTAACTGCTCCTGGATTACAGTTCAATTCACTGGGGTGGAGTACACAGTCCTAAATGCTTGGAGGGTACCTGCTCCTGGTTTACAGAGAAATGCATTGATATGGTGTACATAGTCCTACATGCTGGGAGGGTAACTGCTCAAGGGTTACATATCAATACACTGGGGTGTTGCACAAAATCCTACATGCTGGGAGTGTAACTGCTCCTGGTTTACAGATGACTGCACTGTGGTGGTTTACACAGTCCTAAATGATGTGAGGATAACTGCTTCTCGTTTGCAGATGAATGCACTGGGGTGGTGTACACCGTCCTACATGCTGGGAGGGTAACTGCTCCTGGTTTACAGATCAATGCAATGGGGTGGGGTACACAGTCCTTCATGCTGGGGGGCTCACTTCTCTTACTTTACAGATCAATGCACTGGGGTAGTGTACACCGTCCTACATGCTGGGACGGTAACTTCTCCTTGTTTACAGACCAATATACTGGGGTGGGGTACACAGTCCAACATGCTGCTCGGGTAACCACTCCTGCTTTAAAGATCAATGCACTGGGTGGGGGTACACAATCCTACTTTCCAGCAGGTTAACTGCTCCTGGTTTACAGATCAATGCACTGGGGTGGAGTGCCTCGTCCTACATGCAGAGGAGGTAACTGCTCCAGGTGTACAGATCAATGCACTGAGGTGATGTACACATCTGTACGTGCTGGGAGGGTAGCTGCTGTTGGGTTATAGATCAATGCACTGGGGTATAGTACATAGTCCTACATACTGGGAGAGTAACTGCTCCTGGGTTACAGATCAATTCACTGGGGTGGTGTACACAGTCCTACCTGCTGGGGGTTAACTGCTCCTGGTTTCCAAATCAATGCACTGGGGTGGTGTACAGAGTCCTTCATGCTGGGAGGGTAACTGCTCCTCTTTTACAGATTAATTCATGGTGATTACTGCACAGTTCGCTGTGCTGGTCAGAGTAACCGGTTGAGGTTCATTGATAATGCAATGGTGTCGTTTGTGCTGCTCCACATACTGGATGGATAATTCTTTCAGGTTCACACATTAGTGCACTGCTGAATTCTTCACAGCTCCCGGTGCTGGACAGATATCTAGTCTGGGTTTATAGATCAATGCACTTCCGTGGGCTACACAGCTCCCCGTATTCCTGTGTAGCAGTTTTGGAATGCTTATGTTCCCTTCCATTTCCTGTGTAAGCGGTCTGAGAGATTAAAACATCTGCTCCAATCGCTGAATAACAGACTCCAATGGCCGAATGGCCTCATTCTATTCCTGTGTTATACTCTTGATGGGCTGAATAGCCTGTTTCAGTATCCGTGCAGTTGTGAATGGTGCTGAATATTTTGAAACCATCAGTGAATAGCCCACTTCTGACTTTATGATGGAGGGAAGGCCATTGATGCTGCAGCTGCTGCTAGCCCACAGTGCCTCATGGATGGCCAGTTTCCATGTGCTCAGTCCTTTAGAAGTCTGTCCTACTTCACAGGAGGGAGTGCCACATCACACAGTGAGCAGTCCGCCTAATATGATTTATCTCTCCATCCCGGAGTCTCTCAGCCTCATTCGTGATGAAGGTTTGCTGCCCGAAACGGTGATTTTCCTGCTCCTCGGATGCTGCCTGACCGGCTGTGCTTTTCCAGGAACACACTAATCTTGACTTTGTCAAATATGAGGCTGAGACTTTCCCTCCACCAGGACTGTGTGCTGGCTGCTCCTACAGATACAGTCAGCAACAGATACATCTGGGACAAGGAGTTTCGTGAGAATGCTTCCCCCAGTCTGGCTGTTGTGTATTGAAGCCTGTCCTGCTCAGGCATCGACGGGCCTGTGAGGACACTCCTGGACATTGAAGTCCCACACCCAGAGGACGGTCTGCGTCCTTGTCAGCTTCAGTTTTTCCTCTGATTTGTTTTCAACATCGAGGGGAACTGAGTTATCATCGAGAGGAGGGGTGGGGGGCAGGAGATAACCATCCTCAGGCGATTTCTTTAACCATGATCTGTTACCATGAGATTTCCTGGGTTCTGGAATCAATGTTGGGGAATTGCAGGGTAACTCCTTCCTGAATGTATCCCAGGGTGTCCCCACCGCTGGTGGGTCTGTCCTGCCGGTGGGACAGAATATCCCCAGGGATGGTGATGGGGCTTCATGAAACACTCTGGGTGACACGGTGGCACAGTGGTGAGCACTGTTGCCTCACAGCGCCAGAGACCCGGGTTCAATTCCCGCCTCAGGTGACTGACTGTGTGGAGTTTGCACATTCTCAACGTGTCTGAGTGGGTTTCCTCCGGGTGCTCTGGTTTCCTCCCACAGTCCAAAATAAATGTGCAGGTTAGGTGAATTGGCCATGGGAAATTGTCCGTAGTGTTCGGTGAAGGGGTAAATGTAGGTGAATGGGTTTGGGTGGGTTGTGCTTCGGCGGGTCAGTGTGACTTGTCGGGCTAAAGGGCCTGTTTTCACACTGTAAGTAATCAAATCTAAGCTAAATTGCCCATCAGGCCTGATCCTGTGAGTATGACGGTGTCGGACTGTTTCCTGACTGGGAGTGTGGTGCTAGAAAAGCACAGCAGGTCAGGCAGCATCCGAGGAGCAGGGGAATGAACGTTTCAGGCATAATCCCTTCATCAGGAATGAGGCTTGTGGGCTGGGAGCTTAGAGATTCATGGGAGGGGGCTGGGCAGGAGCTGGGGCTGGGTGGGGGGGAAAGGAGCTGGGCTGGTGCAGGAGCTGGGGCTGGGGTGAAGGGAGCTGGGAATGTGATCAGGAGACGGAGATGGGGGAGAGGTGATATGTCAGAGAGGAGGGTGGGGTGGATGGTGGGGAAGGTCATGGAGAGGTCAAGGAGTTCCCGGGAACATTCCGTTCCCGACATTCTATAACTGACATTCCCCGGAACGTTCTGTCCCTGACATTCTATAACTGACATTCCCTGGAACGTTCTGTCCCTGACATTGTTTGTGAACGGCCGGACGTCAGTGAATTGAACAAACGATAATATCCCGAGGGAAGAGATCCCGTTCCAGGGAGAAGGAGGCACTGTTCCTAAGGCCCCTCAGGCAGTTAAAAGGGGGAATACGTTTTCCCTGCGTTTACATTTCTTCCACAATTTAGACGAAAATACAGGAATTGCCAAACTCCGTTTGTCTTCAAGAAACTGGGAGAGAATCCTTCAGGACAGCGACGTTTCCATCCTCCGTATTAGGATCTGGGAAGGAGTGACCTGTGTCTGCTCTCGAGTGATCGAGTGTGTGGGAATGTTCTAGAAACCATCTGTCCTTATGGATGTGTCTCTGTGTGTTTGGGGAGGGAGGGTTTCTTGTGGTTTATGTCACATTTTTGTCAGTAATTCCAACCTTACCATTTGTTATTCCAGCTCCAATTATTTTAATAAATCCCTGAATACAGGGACACATTTGAAAATCTCACTGGGCCCCTGATCAAACGGGTCCCTTTGCCTCCAGGCTGATGGATAATAGGTCTGTTTTCCTTCCTCACAGTTAACGTAGTGACCATCTACGTCCTGCTTTATAAAGATTGTGGATTGTCTCCATGTGTCAGACGTTACCTGGGAGCCATGGCAGCGGCGGATCTCCTGGTCATTATCCTCGACCTGATCCTGAGACACATTCCCATTGTTTATTGGGAACAGTTTGATTTCCTGAGGGACTCCGTCCCCGTGTGTAAGATCCACGCCGTCCTGCTTTATGCAGCCACTGACTGCTCTGTCTGGTTCACCGTCACTTTCACCTTTGATCGGTTTGTGGCTATTTGTTGCCAGAAGCTGAAAAGAAAATATTGCAGTGAGAAAACGGCGGCTGTGGTTCTGGGAGCAGTGACTGTGCTGAGCTGTTTAAAGAACATTTCCTGGTATTTTATGTTCACGGCTTGGTATTACCTGGGGAACCTCCCCTGGTTTTGTTATGTAACAAACGCTGTTCTATTCTCCATTGTCTGGGTCACGATCGAGTTCCTCCACAACATTCTAACCCCGTGTGTCCCATTTCTCCTGATTCTGCTGCTCAATGTTCTCACCGTCAGACACATTTTAGTGACCAGCAGAGCCCGCAGGAGACTCCGCGCTCACACCAATGGGGACGCTCAGTCTGACACTGAAATGAGAAACCGAAAAAAATCCATCATTTTACTGTTTGTCATCTCGGCCAATTTCATCCTGTTATGGTCAACATTAATGCTGTATTCTATATGGTACCAGATGGGTGATATTGGGTATACCCCTGTGTATCTCCATCCCTTTGTTCAGGAATTGGGCTTCATGCTGCAGCTCCTCAGTTGCTGCACAAACACCGCGATTTATGCCGTGACCCAGACTAAGTTCAGGCAGCAGCTGAAGAATGTGCTGAAATATCCCTTCACCCAAATCCATCCATCCATCAAATTCCCTCATTAATCAATCCATCCGGGATTTTCTCTTTTCAGTTCAGTGTTTCAGCGATGGAGCAGCCTGTCGCTATGGTAACAGACTGAGGGTAGCGCTGGTTTGTCCATCCTTATCCCACAGGGGGGTTACAGGGACACATTTCAATGTTTCTCACAACTCAGGGGCCAGTGAGAAAAGGCACCATCCCACTGACTGTATCCATCACTTCCACTTGTAAACAATAAAAATGTTGACTAAAGCGTGCCGAGCACCAGAGTGACCGATGTTGTTGTGTGTCTTTTTGTTGGAGAAACTGAACTGGAGAGTGACAGACTCAATAACAAGTCCTAGTCCTCAGGGAAGGGGAGGGCACCGCGCCCTGAGCTCAGGAGCTGGGATTAAATTCCTCTGTCCTAATTTTCACCTCTGGGTCTCCCACTGCAACTTGGCTCTCAGCAGAATTCACCTTACTCCCTTTGTCACTCTCTCCCTCCGTATATCCCTCCCATTCTCACACTGCACTGCTATTTCTCTCTCATTTTCCCATTTACACACTCAATTCCACTGTCGTTGCCTTCCCCAATCTCATTCACTCTCTCTCCATCTTGCGATCATAACCTCCCAATGCTACCATCTTCCTCGAATCCTTCAGTGCTGGGGGAACAGAAGAGGGTTGTCGATCCTCAGGCCGATGTTAGGGAACAGAGATTGGGACGCCATATCAGGCCATTGCCAAGGCAACATTATGGAGCTTGGGCCAAATGCCATTGCTCCGGGACATAGTGGGTGTGAGAACTTGAGCCATTACTGGGGTGTAACAGGTGGAGTGGCACCGTAGGCTGTGGCTGAGACTGGTATAACAGGATATCACAAACAGAACACATTGTGTGGGACATAAAACATAGAACATAGAAGAACACAGCGCAGTACAGGCCCTTCGGCCCTCGATGTTGCGCCGATCCAAGCCCACCTAACGTACACTAGCCCATTATCCTCCATATGCCTATCCAATGCCCGCTTAAATGCCCATAATGTCTGTTACTCAGGGAATAGAATGGGGATGGGGTCAAAGGCCATTTAGAGGGGATCAACTGGGTCGGTGTTCACAGGCAGGAGCTCAGTTAAGGTGTGAGAGGCGTGTGATGGTGGGAGACTGCGTGGGCATGTGAGTGTGATGGTGGGGGAGTGTGCGAGGGAGTGAACGTGATGGTGGGGGAATGTGTGAGGGAGTGAGTGCGATGCTGAGCGACTGTTCAGGTGAGTGAACGTGACGGTAGGGGAGTGTGTGGGAGAATGGGGGATTATGTGGGGGTGAGCGTGAAGGTGAGTGTGGTGTGGTGCAGTGTGTTGGGGTGAGCGTGAAGGTGAGGGTGGTGTGGTGCAGTGTGTGGGGGTGAGCGTGATGGTGGGGATTGTGTGGGGCAGTGTGTGTGTGTTCTGGAGTGTGTGGGGCTGAGGATGACGGTGAGGGTGGTGTGGGGCAGTGTGTGTGATGGTGTTGGAGTGTGTGGGGCTGAGGATGACGGTGAGGGTGGTGTGGGGCAGTGTGTGTGATGCTGTTGTAGTGTGTGGGGTGAGCGTGATGGTGGAAGTCGTGTGGGGCATTGTGTGACGTAGTGAGTGTGAGGGGGTCAGGGCGTTGGTGGTGGAGTGAGTGTGAGGGGGTCAGTGTGTTGGTGATGGAGTGAGTGTGAGAGGGTCAGGGTGACGGTGATGGAGTGAGTGTGAGGGGATCAGGGTGACGGTGATTGAGTGAGTGTGAGAGGGTCAGGGTGTTTGTGATGGAATGAGTGTGAGGGGGTCAGGGCGGTGGGGATAGAGTGAGTGTGATGAGATGAGTGTGATGGTGATGGAGTGAGGGTGAGGGAAACAGGGTGAGGATGATGGAGTGAAAGTGAGGGGGTCAGGGTGAGGATGATGGAGTGAGAGTGAGGGGATGAGTGTGACGGTGAAGGAGTGAGAGTGAGGGGATCAGCGTTAGGGTGATGTAGTGAGTGTGACGGGGTCGGTTTGACGGTGATGGAGTGAGTGTGACGGGGTCAGTTTGACGGTGATGGGGTGAGTGTGTGGGGGTCAGTGTGACAGTGATGGAGTGAGTGTGAGGGCGTCAGGGTGATTGTTATGGAGTGAGTGTGAAGGGGTCATGGTGACGGAGAAGTTGAGAGTGTGAGGGGGTCAGCGTGATGATGATGGAGTGAGTGTGAGGTGGTCAAGATGACGGTGAGTGAGTGAGGGTAAAAGAGTGTCAGCGTGATGGTGATGGCGTGAGTGTTTGGGGGTCAGTGTGACGTTGATGGAGTGAGTATGTAGGAGTCAGGGTGACAGTCATGGAGTGAGTGTTGGTGTTGTCAGGGTGACGGTGATGGAGTAAGTGTGAGGGGGTCAGGGTGATGGTCATGGAGTGACTGTGAGGGAGTCAGGGTGATAGTGATGGTGATGGAGTGATTGTGATTGTGTCAGGTTGACAGTGATAGAGTGAGTGTGAGGGGGTCAGTTTGACGGTGATGAAGTGAGTCTGAGAGAGTCAGTGTGACCTTTATGGGAGTGAGAGTGAGGGGATCAGGGTGACGATGATGGAGTGAGTGTGAGGGGGTCAGTGTGACGGTGATGCAGTGAGTGTGAGGGGTTCAGTTTGACGGTGATGGAGTGAGTGTGACGGGGTCAGAGTGATTGTAATGGAGTGAGTGTGAGGGGCTCAGGGTGACGGTGAAGGAGTGAGTATGAGGGGGTCAGTGTGACAGTGATGGAGTGAGCGTGATAGGGTTAAAGTGACGGAGAAGGAGTGAGTGTGAGTGGGTCAGTGTGACTGTGATGGAGTGAGTGTGAGGACGTCAGTGTGACGGGGATGGAGTGAGTGTGAGGGCGTCAGGGTGATGGTTATAGAGTGAGTGGGAGGGGGTCAGGGTGACGGTGAAGTTGTGAGTGTGAGAGGGTCAGGGTGAAGGTGATGGAGTGAGTGTGAGGGTGTCAGGATCACGGTAATGGAGTGAGTGTGAGGGGGTCAGAGTGATGGTGATGGAGTGAGTGTGAGGGGGTCAGTATGACGGTGATGGAGTGAGTGTGAGGGGGCCAGGGTGACGGTGATGGAGTGAGTGTGAGGGGGTCAGTGTGACGGTGAAGTTGTGAGTGTGAGGGGGTCAGGATGACAGTGAAGTTGTGAGTGTGACTGGGATAGGGTGACCGTGAAGAAGTGAGTGTGAGGGTGTCAAGATGTCGGAGAAGGAGTGAGTGTGAGCGGGTCAGGGCGATGGTGATGGAGTGAGTGTGAGGGGGTCAAGGTGACGGTGAGTTAGTGAGTGTGAGAGTGTCAGGATGATGGTGATGGCATGAGTGTTTGGGGGTCAGGGTGACGGTGATGGAGTGAGTGTGAGGAGATCAGGTTGACTGTGATGGAAAGATTGTGAGGGGGTCAGGAGGGTGGTGATGGGGTCAGAGTGATGGAGAAGGAGTGAGTGTGGGCGGGTCAGTGTGACGATGATGGAGTGAGAGCGAGGGGATCAGGGTGACGATGATGGAGTGAATGGGAGGGGGTCAGTTTGACGGTGATGGAGTGAATGTGAGGGGGTCAATGTGACGGTGATGGAGTGAGTGTGAGGGGGACAATATGACGGAGATTCAGTGAGTGTGAAGGACTATTTGACGGTGATGGAGTGAGTGTGAGCGGGTCAGTTGACGGTGATGGAGTGAGTGTGATGGGGTCAGGGTGACGGTGATTCAGTGAGTGTGAGGGGGTCAGGGTGACGGTGATGGAGTGAATGTGAGTGGGTCAGGGTGACGGTGAAGGAGTGAGTGTGAGGGGGTCAGTTTTACAGTGATGGAGTGAGTGTGAGGGGGTCAAAGTGACGGTGAAGGAGTGAGAGTCAGGGGGTCAGAGTGATGGTGATGGAGTGAGTGTGAGGGGGTCAGTTTCACGGTGATGGCGTGAGTGTGAGGGGGCCCGTTTGACGGTGATGGAGTGAATGTGAGGGGGTCAGTGTGACGGTGATTGAGTGAGTGTGATGGGGTCAGTTTGACGGTGATGGAGTGAATGTGAGGGAGTCAGTGTGACGGTGATGGAGTGAGTGTGATAGGGTCAGTTTGACGGTGATGGAGTGAATGTGAGGGAGTCAGTGTGACGGTGATGGAGTGAGTGTGATGGGGTCAGTTTGACGGTGATGGAGTGAATGTGAGGGGATCAGTGTGACGGTGATGGAGTGAGTGTGAGGGGGACAGTGTGACGGTGATTCAGTGAGTGTGAGGGGGTCAGGGTGACGGTGATGGAGTGAATGTGAGGGGGTCAGGGTGACGGTGAAGGAGTGAGTGTGAGGGGAGTAGTGTGACGGTGATGGAGTGCGTGTGAGGGGGACAGAGTGACGGGTGATGGAGTGAATGTGAGGGGTCAGGGTGACGGTGAAGGAGTGAGTGTGAGGGGGTCAGCTTGACGGTGATGAAGTGAGTGTGAGGGGGTAAAAGTGACGGAGAAGAAGTGAGTGTGAGGGGGTCAGAGTGATGGTGATGGAGTGAGTGTGAGGGGGTCAGTTTGACGGTGATGGAATGAGTGTGAGGGGGTCAGTGTGACGGTGATGGAGTGAGTATGTGGGAGTCACGGTGACTGTGATGGAGTGAGTGTGAGGAGGTCAAGATGACAGTGATGGAAAGATTGTGAGGGGGTCAGGAGGGTGGTGATGGAGTGAGTGTTGGGGTTGTCAAGGTGTTGGTGATGGAGTGAGTGTGAGGGGGTCAGTTTGACAGTGATGGAGTGAGTGTGAGGGGTCAGTTTGACGGTGATGGAGTGAGTGTGAGGGGGTCAAAGTGACGATGATGGAGTGAGTGTGAGGGGGACAGTGTGACTGTGATGCAGTGAGTGTGACGGGGTCAGTTTGACGGTGATGGAGTGAGTGTGAGGGGGTCAGGTTGACGGTGATGGAGTGAATGTGAGGGGGTCAGGGTGGTGGTGAAGGAGTGAGTGTGAGGGGGTCGGGGTGACGGTGATGGCGTGAATGTGAGGGCGTCACTGTGACGGTGAAGGAGTGAGTGTGAGGGGGTCAGTTTGACGGTGATGGAGTGAGTGTGAGGGGGTCAAAGTGACGGAAAAGGAGTGAGTGTGAGCGGGTCAGGGTGACGATGATGGTTTGAGTGTGAGGGGGTCACTGTGACGGTGAAGGAGTGAGTGTGAGGGGTCAGTTTGACGGTGATGGAGTGAGAGTGAGGGTATCAGAGTGATGGTGATGGAGTGAATCTGAGGGGGACAGTGTGCCGGTGAAGGAGTAAGTGTGAGGGGATCAGTGTGACGGTGATGGAGTGAGTGTAAGGTGATCAGGGTGACGGTGAATTTGCGAGTGGGATGGGGTCAGGGTGACGGTGATGGAGTGAGTGTGAGGGGGTCAAATTGACGGAGAAGAAGTGAGCGTGAGGGGTCAGGGTGACGCTGATGGAGCGAGTGTGATGGGGTCAGAGTGATGGTGATTGAGTGTGTGTGAATGGGTCAGTTTGACGGTAATGGATTGAGTGTGAGGGGTTCAGGGTGATGGTGTGGAAGTAGTGTGAGGTGGTCATGGTGACGGTGATGGAGTGAGTGTGAGAGGGTCAAGGTGACAGTGATGGAAAGATTGTGAGGGGGTCAGGAGGGTGGTGATGGAGCGAGTGTTGGGGTTGTCAATGTGACATTGATGGAATGAGTGTGAGGGGGTCAGAGTGGTGGTGATGGTGATGGAGTGATTGTGAGTGTGTCATGTTGACAGTGATAGAGTGAGTGTGAGGTGGTCAAGATGACGGTGATGCAGTGAGTGTGAGGGGGTCAGTGTGATGGTGATGGAGTGAGTGTGAGGGGGTTAGGGTGATGGTGATGGAGTGAGTGTGAGGGGGTTAGGGTGATGGTGATGGAGTGAGAGTGATGGGGTTAGGGTGATGGTGATGGAGCGAGAGTGAGGGGGTCAGGGTGACGGTGATGAAGTGAGTGTGTGGCGTTCACAGTGACGGTGATGGAGTGAGTATGAGGCGGTCAGGGTGACCGTGATGGAGTGAGTGTGACTGGGTCATGGTGACGGTGACGGGATGATTGTGAGAGGTTAAGGGTGACGGTGATGGAGTGAGAGTGAGGGGGAAAGGGTGGCATTGATGGAGTGAGTGTGAGGGGATCAGTGTTAGAGTGATGGAGTGAGTGTGAGGGTGTCAGGGTGACGGTGATGGAGTGAGTGTGAGAGGGTCTGGGTGACGGGTGATGGAGTGAGTGTGAGGGGGTCAGTGGGACGGTGCTGGAGTGAGTGTGAGGGGATCAGTGTGACGGTGATGTAGTTAGTTTGAGGGGGTCAGTATGACTGTGGTCGCGTGAGTGTTTGGGGGTCAGGGTGACGATGATGGAGTAAGTATGAGGCGGTCTGGGTGACAGTGATGGAGTGAGTGTGAGATTGTCAGTGTGATGGCGATGGAGTGAGTGTGAGAGGGTCAGAATGTCGGTGATGGAGTGAGTGTGAGAGGGTCAGGTGTCGATGATGGAGTGAGTGTGAGGGGATCGGTGTGACGGTGATGGAATGAGTATGTGATTGTCAGTGTGATGGCGATGAAGTGAGTGTGAGGGGGTCAGGGTGACAGTGATGGAGTGAGTGTGAGGGGATCAGTGTGAAGTTGATGGAGTGCGTGCAAGAGGGTCTGGATGACGGTGATGCAGTGAGTGTGAGGGGACATGGTGACGGTGATGGAGTGAGTGTGAGGGGGTCAGTGTGATGGAGATTGTGTGAGTGTGAGGTGGTCATGGTGAAGTTGATGGAGCGAGTGCGAGAGGGTCAGTATGACGGTGATGCACTGAGGTTCAATACATATGAAACAAATGATAGGCAAAAATAGATATTGGGCCATTTCAAACTGATGCTGGAAGCCTCGTGATGGGAGATAAGGAAATAGCAGGAGAACGTAATAAGTACTTTGCGTCAGTCTTCACAGTGGAAGACATGAGTAATATCCCAACAATAAAAGGGAGTCTGGGGGCTGGGTTGAGTATGGTTGCCATTACTAAAGAAAAAGTGCTAGAAAAGCTAAAAGGTCTTAAAATTGATAAATCTCCTGGCCCCGATGGGCTACATCCTAGAGTTCTGAGGGAGGTCACTGAGGAAATAGCGGAGGTGTTGGTTGAGATCTTTCAAAAGTCACTGGAGTCAGGGAAAGTCCCGGATGATTGGAAGATCGCTGTTGTAACCCCCTTGTACAAGAAAGGATCAAGACAAAAGATGGAAAATTGTAGGCCAATCAGCCTAACCTCAGTTGTTGGTAAAATTCGAGAATCCATCATTAAGGATGAGGTTTCTAAATTCTTGGAAGAGCAGAGTCGGATTAGAACAAGTCAACATGGATTTAGTAAGGGGAGGTCGTGCCTGACAAACCTGTTGGAATTCTTTGAAGAGGTGACAAGTAGGTTAGACCGGGGAAACCCAGTGGATGTGGTCGATCTAGACTTCCAAAAGGCCTTTGATAAGGTGCCATACGGGAGGCTGCTGAGCAAGGTGAGGGCCCATGGTGTTCGAGGTGAGCTACTGGTATGGGTTGAGGATTGGCTGTCTGACAGAAGGCAGAGAATTGGGATAAAAGGTTCTTTTTCGGAATGGCAGTCGGTGACAAGCGGTGTCCCAGAGGGTTCAGTGTTGGGGCCGCAGCTGTTCACGTTATATATTAATGATCTGGATGAAGGGACTGATGGCATTTTAGTGAAGTTTGCCGATGATACGAAGTTAGGTGGACAGGCAGGTAGTACTGAGGAAGTGGGGAGGCTGCAGAAGGATCTAGACAGTTTGGGAGAGTGGTCCAGGAAATGGCTGATGGAATTCAATGTGAGCAAATGTGAGGTCTTGCACTTTGGAAAAAAGAATACAAGCATGGACTACTTTCTAAACGGTGAGAAAATTCATAAAGCCAAAGTACAAAGGGATTTGGGAGTGCTAGTCGAGGATTCTCTAAAGGTAACCATGCAGGTTGAGTCCGTGATTAAGAAAGCAAATGCAATGTTGTCATTTATCTCAAGAGGAATATAAAAGCAGCGATGTGCTACTGAAACTTCATAGAGCTCTGGTTAGGCCCCATTTGGAGTACTGTGTCCAGTTTTGGACCCCACACCTCAGGTAGGACATACTGGCACTGGAGCGTGTCCAGCGGAGATTCACATGGATGATCCCTGTAATGGTATGTCTAACATACGAGGAACGACTGACGATCCTGGGATTGTATTCATTGGAGTTTAGAAGGTTAAGGGGAGATCTAACAGAAACTTACAAGATAATACATGGCTTGGAAAGGGTGGACCTAATTGTTTCCATTAGGTGAGGAGACTAGGACCCGTGGACACAGCCGTAGAATTAGAGGGGATCAATTCAGAAGAGAAATGTGGAAACATTTCTTCAGCCAGAGAATGGTGGGCCTGTGGAATTCATTGCCACGGAGTGCAGTGGAAGCCGGGATGCAAAATGTCTTCAAGGCAGAGATTGATAAATTCTTGATGTCTCAAGGAATTAAGGGCTACGGGGAGAATGCGGATAAATGGAGTTGAAATGCCCATCAGCCATGATTGAATGGCGGAGTGGACTTGATGGGCCGAATGGCCTTACTTCCACTCCTATGTCTTATGGTCTTATGGTCAGGGTGATGGTGATGTAGTGAGTGTGAGAGGGTCAGTGTGACGGTGATAGCGTGACTGTTTGGGTGTCAGTGTGACAGTGATGGAGTGAGTATGTGGGAGTCAGGGTGAAATTGATGGAGTGAGTGTGAAGAGGTCAGGGTCACAGTGATGGAAAGATTTTGAGGGGGTCAGGAAGGTGGTGATGGAGTGCGTGTTTGAGTTGTCAGGGTGACGGTGATGGAGTGAGTGCTTGGGGGTCAGGGTGACAGTGATGGAGTGAGTGTGAGGGTGTCAGGGTGACGGTGATGGAGTGAGTGTGAGGGGGTCAGGGTGAGTGTGATGGAGTGAGTGTGAGGGTATCAGTGTGACGATGAAGAAGTGAGTGTGAAGGTTTCAGGGTGATGGTGATGGAGTGATTGTGAGTGTGTCAGGTTGACAGTGGTAGAGTGGGTGTGAGGGGGTCAGTTTGACAGTGATGGAGTGAGTGTGAGATTGTCAGTGTGATGGTGATGGAGTGAGTGTGAGATTGTCAGTGTGATGGTGATGAAGTGAGTGTGAGATTGTCAGTGTGATGGTGATGGGGTAAGTGTGAGGGGATCACTGTGACCGTGATGGAGTAAGTGTGAATGGGGTCAGTGTGAATGTGATCGCGTGAGTGTGAGGGTGTCAGAGTGACAGTGATGGAGTGAGTGTGAGGGGGTCAGGGTGACTGTGATGGAGTGAGTGTGAGGGTATCAGTGTGACGATGAAGAAGTGAGTGTGAGGCGTCCACAGTGACGGTGATGGAGTGAGTGTGAGGGTGTCAGGGTGACATTGATGAAGTGATGTGTGAGGGGGTCAGTGTGAGAGTGATGGAGTGAGTGTGAGGGGATCAGTGTGATGGTTCTGGAATGAGTGTGAGGGGGTCAGGGTGACGGTGATGGAATTAGTGTGAGGGGGTCAGGGTAACGGTGATGGAGTGAGAGTGAGAGTTTCAGGGTGACGGGGGTGGAGTGAGTGTGAGTGGGTGAGTGTGAGAGTGATGGGGTGAGTGTGAGGGGTCTGGGTGACCGTGATGGAGTGTGTGTGAGGGTGTAAGTGTGACGGTGTTAGAGTGAGTGTGAGGGGATCACTGTGATGGTGATGGAGTGAGTGTGAGGGGCCAGTGTGACTGTGATGACGTGAGTGTGAGGTTTTCAGGGTGAAGGTGATGGAGTGAGTCTGATGGGATCAGTGGGATGGTGAAGGATTGAGTGTGAGGTGGTCAGGGTGATGGTGATGGACTGGGAGTGAGGGCTTCAGCGTGACGGTGATGGAGTGAGTGTGTGGCGGTAAGCGTGAAGGTGATGGTTTGAGTGGGAAGGGGTCTTGGTGACGGTGATGGAATGATAGTGAGAGATTAAGGGTGACGGTGATGGACTGAGTGTGTGGGCATCAGTGTGACAGTGAGGAGAATGTGTGAGGTTGACCGGTTGATGGTAGTGGAGAGAGTGTGAGGGGATTAGTCTGACGGTGATGGAGTGAGTGTGAGGGGGTCAGAGTGAAGGTGATGGAGTGAGAGTGAGGGTTTCAGTATAACGGTGATGGAATGAGTGTGAGGGAGTCAGGGTGACAGTGATGGAGTGAGTGTGAGGGGGTCAGGGTGACGGTGATGGAGTGAGTGTGAGACGGTCAGTTGGACGGTGATGGAGTGAGTGTGAGGGAATCAAGGTGACAGTGATGGAGTGAGTGTGAGGGGATCACTGTGACGGTGATGGAGCGAGTATGAGGGGATCACTGTGACGGCGATAGAGTGAGTGTGAGGGGGTCAGGGTGACAATGATAGAGTGGGTGTGAGGGGGTCAGTGTGATGGTGATGAAGTGAGTGTGAGGGAGTCAAGGTGACGGTGATGGAGTGAGTGTGAGGGTGTCAGGATGACAGTGATGGAGTGAGTGTGTGGTGGTAAGCGTGAAAGTGATGGAGTGAGTGTGAAGGGGTCTTGGTGACGGTGATGGAATGATTGTGAGAGGTTAAGGGTGACGGTGATGGAGTGAGTGTGAGGGGGTTAGTGTGACAGTGAAGGAGTGAGTGTGAGGTTGACCGTTTGATGGTCATGTAGTGAGTTTGAGGGGATTAGGGTGATGGTGATGGATGAGCGTGAGGAGGTCAGTGTGATTCTGTTGGAGTGAGTGTGAGAGGGTCACTGTGACGGTGATGGAGTGAGTGTGAGGGGGTTAGGGCGACGGTGATGGAGCGAGAGTGAGGATGTCAGGGTTTCAGTGATGGAGTGAATGTGTGGCGGTAAGCGTGAAGGTGATGAAGTGGGTGTGAAGGGGTCTTGGTGATGGTGATGGAATATTGAGAGAGTTTAAGGGTGACGGTGATGGAGTGAGTGTGAGGGGGTCAGGGTGACTGTGATGGACTGAGTGTGAGGGGATCAGTGTGACAGTGAAGGAGTGAGTGTGAGGGTGTCAGGATGACGGTGATGGAGTGAGTGTGAGGGGGTCAGAGTGACTGTGATGGACTGAGTGTGAGGGGATCAGTGTGACAGTGAAGGAGTGAGTGTGAGGATGACCTATTGACGGTCGTGGTGTGAGTGTGAGGGGGTCAGTGTGACTGTGATGGAGTGAGTTTGTGGGGTTCAGGATGAAGGTGATGGAGTGAGTATGAGGGGGTCAGGTTGACGGTGATGGAGTGAGTGTGAGTGGGTCAGGGTGACTGTGATGGAGTGAGTGTGAGGGGGTCAGGGTGACGGTGATGGAGTGAGTGTGAGGGGGTCAGGGTGACGGTGATGGAGTGAGTGTGAGTGGGTCAGGGTGACTGTGATGGAGTGACTGTGAGGGGGTCAGGTTGACGGTGATGGAGTGAGTGTGAGACGGTCAGTTGGATGGTGATGGAGTTAGTGTGAGGGAATCAGGGTGACGGTGATGGAGTGAGTGTGAGGGGATCACTGTGACGGTGATGGAGCGAGTGTGAGGGGATCACTGTGACGGCGACAGAGTGAGTGTGAGGGCGTCAGGGTGACAATGATAGAGTGGGTGTGAGGGGGTCAGTGTGATGGTGATGAAGTGAGTGTGAGGGAGTCAAGGTGACGGTGATGGAGTGAGTGTGAGGGTGTCAGGATGACAGTGATGGAGTGAGTGTGTGGCGGTAAGCGTGAAAGTGATGGAGTGAGTGCGAAGGGGTCTTGGTGACGGTGATGGAATGATTGTGAGAGGTTAAGGGTGACGGTGATGGAGTGAGTGTGAGGGGGTTAGTGTGACAGTGAAGGAGTGAGTGTGAGGTTGACCGTTTGATGGTCATGTAGTGAGTTTGAGGGGATTAGTGTGATGGTGATGGATGAGCGTGAGGAGGTCAGTGTGATTCTGTTGGAGTGAGTGTGAGAGGGTCACTGTGTCGGTGATGGAGTGAGTGTGAGGAAGTCAGTGTGATGGTGATGAAGTGAGTGTGAGGGGGTTAGGGCGACGGTGATGGAGCGAGAGTGAGGATGTCAGGGTTTCAGTGATGGAGTGAGTGTGTGGCGGTAAGCGTGAAGGTGATAGAACATAGAAGAATACAGCGCAGTACAGGCCCTTTGGCCCTCGATGTTGCGCCGATCCAAGCCCACCTAACCTATACAAACCCACTATCCTCCATATACCTATCCAATGCCCGCTTAAATGCCCATAAAGAGGGAGAGTCCACCACTGCTACTGGCAGGGCATTCCATGAACTTACGACTCGCTGAGTGAAGAACCTACCCCTAACTTCAGTCCTATATCTACCCCCCCTTAATTTAAAGCTATGCCCCCTTGTAATACCCGACTCCATACGCGGGAAAAGGTTCACACTGTCAACCCTATCTAACCCCCTAATCATCTTGTACACCTCAATCAAGTCACCCCAAAACCTTCTTTTCTCTAATGAAAACAGCCCCAAGTGTCTCAGTCTTTCCTCATACGATCTTCCTTCCATACCAGGCAACATCCTGGTAAACCTCCTCTGCACCCGTTCCAGTGCCTCCACATCCTTCCTATAGTATGGCGACCAAAACTGCACACAATATTCCAGATGCGGCCGCACCAGAGTCTTATACAACTGCATTATGACCTCAGGACTCCGGAACTCAATTCCTCTACCAATAAAAGCCAATACGCCATATGCCTTCCTCACCGCACTATTTACCTGGGTGGCAACTTTCAGAGATCTGTGTACATGGACACCAAGATCCCTCTGCTCATCCACACTACCAAGTATCCGACCATTAGCCCAGTACCCCATCTTTTTGTTATTCTTCCCAAAGTGAATCACCTCACACTTAGCTACATTGAATTCCATTTGCCACCTTTCTGCCCAGCTCTGCAGCTTCTCTATATCCTGCTGTAACCTGCCACATCCTTCCTCACTGTCAACAACTCCTCCGACTTTTGTATCATCCGCAAACTTGCTCACCCTACCTTCTAACCCCTCTTCCAGGTCATTTATAAAAATGACAAACAGCAATGGTCCCAAAACAGATCCTTGCGGAACACCGCTAGTGACGGCACTCCATGAAGAAACTTTGCCATCAACTACAACCCTCTGTCTTCTTCCAGCCAGCCAATTCCAAGTCCAAACCTCCAACTCACCCTCAATGCCACATCTCCGTATTTTCTGCAGTAGCCTACCATGGGGAACCTTATCAAACGCCTTACTAAAATCCATATATACCACATCTACCGCTTTCCCCTCATCAACCTCCTTCGTCACCTTTTCAAAGAATTCAATAAGGTTTGTGAGGCACGACCTGCCCTTCACAAAACCATGCTGACTATCCTTGATCACATTATTCCTATCCAGATGTGCATAAATCCTATCCCTTACAATTCTCTCTAAGACTTTGCCCACAACAGAAGTGAGACTCACAGGCCTATAGTTACTAGGGTTATCCCTACTCCCCTTTTTTGAACAAGGGAACCACATTTGCTATCCTCCAGTCTTCTGGCACTACTCCTGTAGACAAAGAGGACATAAAAATCAAGGCCAATGGCTCTGCAATCTCCTCCCTTGCTTCCCAGAGAATCCTAGGATAAATGCCATCAGGCCCAGGGGACTTATCTATTTTCACCTTTTCCAGGATTTCCAACACCTCTTCTCTACATACCTCAAAGCCATCCATTCTACTTATTTGTGACTCAGTATTCACATCGACGACAATGCCCTGTTCCTGAGTAAATACTGAAGAAAAGTATTCATTCAGTGTCTCCCCAATCTCTTCCGCCTCCACACGCAACTTCCCACTACTATCCTTGACTGGACCTATTCCTACCCTAGTCATTCTTTTATTCCTAACATACCTATAGAAAGCCTTAGGGTTTTCCCTAATCCTACCGACTAAGGACCTTTCATGTCCCCTCCTTGCTGCTCTTAGCTCTCTCTTCAGGTCCTTCCTGGCTACCCTATAACTCTCAATCGCCCCAATTGAACCTTCACGTCTCATCTTGAGATAGGCCGCCCTCTTCCATTTAACAAGGGATTCCAATTCCTTATTAAACCACGGCTCCCTCGCACGACCCTTTCCTCCCTGCCTGACAGGTACATAATTATCAAGGACACTCAATAGTTGCTCCTTGAACAAGCTCCACATATCATTTACACTCTTGCCTTGGAGTCTACTTTTCCAAGCCACACATCCTAAGTCATGCCTCACCGCATCATAATTTCCCTGACCCCAGCTACAACTCTTGCCCTGTAGTACACACTTATCCCTCTCCATCACGAGAGTAAAAATCAACGAATTATGGTCACTATCCCCAAAGTGCTCACCTACCTCTAATTCTAACAACTGGCCTGGTTCGTTACCCAGAACCAAATCCAGTATGGCCTCACCTCTTGTTGGCCTGTCTACATATTGTGTCAGGAAACTCTTCTGCACACATTGAACAAACACTGACCCATCTAACGAACTTGAGCTATAGCTTTCCCAATCAATATCAGGAAAGTTAAAGTCCCCCATAACAACCACTAAGTTGTTGTGATGAAGTGGGTGTGAAGGGGTCTTGGTGATGGAATATTGAGAGAGTTTAAGGGTGACGGTGATGGAGTGAGTGTGAGGGGGTCAGGGTGACTGTGATGGACTGAGTGTGAGGGGATCAGTGTGACAGTGAAGGAGTGAGTGTAAGGGTGTCAGGGTGACGGTGATGGAGTGAGTGTGAGGGGCTCAGGGTGACTGTGATGGACTGAGTGTGAGGGGATCAGTGTGACAGTGAAGGAGTGAGTGTGAGGATGACCTATTGACGGTCGTGGTGTGAATGTGAGGGGGTCAGTGTGACTGTGATGGAGTGAGTGTGTGGGGTTCAGGATGAAGGTGATGGAGTGAGTGTGAGGGGGTCAGGTTGACGGTGATGGTGTGAGTGTGAGTGGGTCAGGGTGACTGTGATGGAGTGAGTGTGAGGGGGTCAGGGTGACTGTGATGGACTGAGTGTGAGGGGATCAGTGTGACAGTGAAGGAGTGAGTGTGAGGATGACCTATTGACGGTCGTGGTGTGAGTGTGAGGGGGTCAGAGTGACTGTGATGGAGTGAGTGTGTGGGGTTCAGGATGAAGGTGATGGAGTGAGTGTGAGGGGGTCAGTGTGACTGTGATGGAGTGAGTGTGTGGGGTTCAGGATGAAGGTGATGGAGTGAGTGTGAGGGGGTCAGGTTGACGGTGATGGTGTGAGTGTGAGTGGGTCAGGGTGACTGTGATGCAGTGAGTGTGAGGGGGTCAGGGTGACGGTGATGGAGTGAGTGTGAGGGGGTCAGGGTGACGGTGATGGAGTGAGTGTGAGTGGGTCAGGGTGACTGTGATGCAGTGAGTGTGAGGGGGTCAGGGTGACGTTGATGGAGTGAGTCTGAAGGGGTCAGCGTGACGGTGATGGAGTAAGTGTGAGGGGGTCAGGGTGATGATGATGGAGTGAGTGTGAGGGGGTCAGGGTGAATGTGATGGACTGAGTGTGAAGGGGTCATGCTGACGGTAATGGGATGACTGTGCAAGGTTAAGGGTGACGGTGATGGAGTGAGAGTGAGGGGATCAGTGTGACAGTGATGGAGTGAGTGTGAGGGGATCAGTGTGATGGTTCTGGAATGAGTGTGAGGGGGTCAGGGTGACGGTGATGGAATTAGTGTGAGGGGGTCAGGGTAACGGTGATGGAGTGAGAGTGAGAGTTTCAGGGTGACGGGGTGGAGTGAGTGTGAGTGGGTGAGTGTGAGAGTGATGGGGTGAGTGTGAGGGGTCTGGGTGACCGTGATGGAGTGTGTGTGAGGGTGTAAGTGTGACGATGTTAGAGTGAATGTGATGGTGATGGAGTGAGTGTGAGGGGCCAGTGTGACTGTGATGACGTGAGTGTGAGGTTTTCAGGGTGAAGGTGATGGAGTGAGTCTGATGGGATCAGTGGGATGGTGAAGGATTGAGTGTGAGGTGGTCAGGGTGATGGTGATGGACTGGGAGTGAGGGCTTCAGCGTGACGGTGATGGAGTGAGTGTGTGGTGGTAAGCGTGAAGGTGATGGTTTGAGTGGGAAGGGGTCTTGGTGACGGTGATGGAATGATAGTGAGAGATTAAGGGTGACGGTGATGGACTGAGTGTGAGGGCATCAGTGTGACAGTGAAGGAGTGAGTGTGAGGTTGACCCGTTGACGGTAGTGGAGGGAATGTGAGGGGATTAGTCTGACGGTGATGGAGTGAGTGTGAGGGGGTCAGTGTGATGGTGATTGAGTGAGTGTGAGGGGGTCAGCGTGATGGTGATGGAGTGAGTGTGAGGGGGTCAGGGTGAAGGTGATGGAGTGAGTGTGAGGGTTTCAGTATGACGGTGATGGAATGAGTGTGAGGGAGTCAGGGTGACAGTGATGGAGTGAGTGTGAGTGGGCCAGTGTGACGGTGATGGTGGGAGTGTGAGGGGCTCAGGGTGATGGTGATAGAGTGATTGTGAATGTATCAGGGTGACAGTGATAGAGTGGGTGTGAGGGTTCAGTGTGACGGTGATGGATTAGTGTGAGGGGATCAGTGTGATGGTGCTGGAGTGAGTGTGGGGAGTGTCAGGGTGACAGTGACGGAGTGAGTGCGAGGGGATCACTATGGCGGTGATAGAGTGAGTGTGAGAGGGTCAGCATGACGGTGATGGAGCGAGTGTGAGCGGATCAGGGTGACGGTGATGGAGCGAGTGCGAGGGGGTCAGGTTGAATGTGATGGAGTGAGTGTGAAGTGGTCATGGTGACCGTGATGGGATGATTGTGAGGGATTAAGGGTGACGGTGATGGACTGAGTGTGAGTGGATCAGTGTGAGCGTGATGGAGTGAGTGTGAGTGTGTCAGGGTGAAAGTGATGGAGTGATTGTGAAGGGGTCAGGTTGATGGCGTTGGAGTGAGTGTAAGTGTGTCAGGTGACGGTGATGGAGTGAGTGTAAGGGGGTGAAAGTGATGGAGTGTGTGTAAGGGGGTGAAAGTGATGGAGTGAGTGTGAGGTGAACATTGTGACAGTGATGGAGTGAGTGTGAGGGGATCAGGGTGACGGTGGTGGAGTGTATGTGAGGGGGTCAGGGTGACATTGATGGAGTGAGTGTGAGGTGATCAGTGTGAGAATGATGGAGTGAGTGTGGGAGGTCTGGGTGTCGGTGATGGAGTGAGTCTGAGGGGATCAGGGTGAAGGTGAAGGAGTGAGTGTGAGGGGGTCAGTGTGATGGTGATGAAGTGAGTGTGAGGGGGTCACGGTGGCAGTGATGGCGTGATTCTGAGGGGGTCAGGGTGACGGTGAAGGTGTGAGTGTGAGGGGGTCAGTGTGATGGTGATGAAGTGAGTGTGAGGGGGTCACGTTGGCAGTGATGGTGTGAGCCCGAGGGGATCAGGGTGACGGTGAAGGAGTGAGTGTGAGGGGGTCAGGGTGATGGTGATGGAGTGAGTGTGAGGGGGTCAGGGTGGCAGTGACGCAGTCAGGGTGATAGTCATGCAATATGTGTGATGGGGGAGTGTGATAGTGACGTAGCAAAGTTTGGGAGAAGATTTGTAGCTCGGGTCCACGTTGTTGTGGTTCTGTTCGCCGAGCTGGGAATTTGTGTTGCAGGCGTTTCATCCCCTGTCCAGATGACATCCTCAGTGTTTGGGAGCCTCCTGTGAAGCGCTTCTGTGATCTTTCCTCCGGCATTTATAGTGATTTGTATCTGCTGCTTCCGGTTGTCAGTTCCAGCTGTCCGCTGCATTGGCTGGTATATTGGGTCAGAGTGCATCCAAAAAGTGCAACAACTACTTGCAGTTACCAACACCTACCAAAAGAGGGAGTTTGACCCCACGCCACAGCTCACCAATAGGATAACACACTGAGGAACCTACAAAAAAACGGACAAATAACCAGGTTTGACCGAGAGAGAATGAAACCTGAAAGCAACAGCACCCTCAGATTCTATGGACTACCTAAATTGCACAAACCAGACATCTCAAATAGACCCATCGTATCGTTACCAGGGACACCATTACACAAACTGGCTAAAGAACTACAGCAGAAACTGAAACACCTGATCTGCGGATCCAGACACTGTACAGTCAACATAGCAATTCTTGGACATCATCAAAATACACACATAGACAAGGAAGAAACTATGGTCTCATTCGATGTCACGGCACTGTTCACCTCTATCGACAAAACCCCAGCCAGAGAAACAATAGCCAACCTGCTGGACATACAGAACAGACAACAGGACGGTGAACCTATCAATAAAGACGGCATACTCAAACTACCGGACCTGTGCCTCACAATACACTTCACATTCAACAACCAAATATATGAACAAATCAACGGCACACCCAGGGGCTCACCCATCTCTGGACTCATAGCAGAAGCAGTAATGCAAATATTAGAACAAACAGTCTTACCGCAAATTCCACCCAAACTCTGGGTCAGATATGTAGATGGAAACTTTGTAATCATTAAAAACACAGAAATAGAGAACACACACCGGATCATCAACGCCACACTCACAGGAATACGATTCACTAGAGAGAAAGAAAAGGACAACCACCTCCCATTCCTCGACGTGATGGTACAGAGAACACCGATCGGAGAATTCACCACAAAGGTATACAGGAAAGCCACACACACAGACCAAGTCCTGAACTACAAAAGCAACCACCCCAACACACCCAAAACAAGTTGCACCAAGACACTGTTCAAAAGGGCCACAACACACTGCAGTACACCAGAGCTGCAAAAAGAGGAAGAAGAACACCTATACAATGTATTCGCCAAAAACGGATACCGCCGCAATTTCATAGGGATTGTCTGTATGGATTTGCGAGAAGACTGTCCTCTGATATTGATGAGGGCCGTGCAGATGATGTGGTTTATATGGAGTTCATTAAAGTCTTTGACAAGGTTCCACATGGAAGGCTTGTCCAAAAGGGAAGATCCCATGGGATCTAAGGCAAGTTGGTAAATTGGGTCCTCAATTGGTGCAGGGTTGTTTTTTTGATTGAAAGCCATTGTCCAGCGATGTACCACAGGGATCTGTGCTGGAACCATTGCTGGCTGTTACGTACATTAATAACTTGAATATCAAAGCAGAAGGAATCATTAGTAGGTTTGCGGATAACATGAAAGGTGAGGGCATTGTCCACAGTGAGGGGGATGGACTCAGGCTGCAGTCTGATATCGATCAGATGATAAACTGAGCAGAGTTTACTTCTGATCACTGTGAGGTAATGCACTGTGGGAAGTCTAATAAATGAATGATATACATCATGAATGGTAGGTCCTCCTGGAGTACTGAGGAACACAGGGACCTTGGTGGGCAAGTCCCTGGATGTCTGAAGGTGTCAGCAGAGATAGACAGGGTGGGGAATACACCTGAACTGGGAGCAGGAGGGGGACCCACATCCTGGTGGGGAGCGTTGCTGGAGCTGCTCGAGAGGATTTAAACTCGTCTGGCAGGGCTGTGTGACCCCAAAGAGTCGTAAGGCCAGAAAGAAAGTTGAGGCTGGTACAAATGTTCAAGAGAGCAATATAAGTAGACAAGGCAGGCAAGAACATAGCAGACAATTAGGGAAAACTGGTGGATTAAACTGCTATTATTTCAATGCAAAGGGTTAGACAGATAAAGTAGATGAACCCAGAGCATGGATGGGAACATGGGATTGGGATACCATAGATATTACAGAAACACAGCTGAGGGAGCAACAGGACCAGCAGCTCAATGTTCCGGAGACAGATGCTACAGGAAGGAGAGAACAGGAGGCAAAACAGGAGGAGAGCTGGTGCTTTTGATTGGGGGAAACATCCCAGCAGTACCTCGAGGGAGTATTCATGTAGGATCGCCCAGTTAAGCGATATTAGTGAAACTGAGAAATAAAAATTGGTCATTAGTTTTCTATGGTTGTACTACAGAGATAGGCAATGGGAGATGAAGGAGCAAATATGTCAGGAGATTTCAGATGTCTCTTAGAATAATAGGGTTGTAATGATAGGGGATCTTAACCGTTCCAAACCTGGACTGGGATTGCTACTAAGTTAAGCATTTGGATGGAAGGAATTTGTTAAGTATGTTCTGAAAACTCCCAGTCATTATGTAAATGGCCCAACTGGAGAATGGGGCTAAACCTGACCTCCCCTTGGGAAACAAGGTAGGGAACGGGACTGAGGTGTTAGTGGGGGAGCACTTTGGAAAGTTACCACAATTGTATTAGTTTGAAAATAGCGATGGAAAAGGATAGGCCTGGTCCACAAGTTAAAGTTATTCAATGGAGCAAGATAGTATTAGACATGAATTTTTAAAGTAGATCTGGGGAGGCTATTTGCAGATAAAGGGAAGTCTGGCAAATAGGAATATTTTAAAACCGAGATAAAAGGAGCGTTCAGCGCCAGCGTGTTCCTGTTAGTGTGCAGCTCAATACTGACTGAATTAGGAAACATTGGCTGAGTTTCGAGGCGATGGACAAGAGAAAAAGGGGTCACATGTCAGATATAACTGGCTGATTCAAGGGAATCCCTTCAGGAGCATCGGGGCGGTAGAAATACACTTAGGATGGAAATCAGGAATGTAATACACGAGGTGACACATGTAGAATGGCACTGAGCCCCACAGAGATCTGGAAAATCCCAGTCTCCATTCCTGACCTGTGCTGCCTCATCTCTCTGGAGTGGAGGATTCTGTTAGCTCATGATCTGGAATAGCTTCAAGGGTGGGAGACGCTGATAGAGGCAGCAATTAGACTCACACAGTCAGGGATACCACATGGAGAGGTACTGAGTCACGTCACCAGAGTACCGGGACAAACAATTGTGCAGGAAGAAAGGGTTTTGATTCATGTTGCACTGGGATATACAAACTGTGAGCAGGCGAAGTGATGGCCTATTGGCATTACTGTGTGACAATTTATCCAGAAACTCAGCAAGTGTTCTCTGGACACAGGTCAAAATCCCACCCTTGCAAATCATTGAATGTGAAGTAAATGCTTCAAAACGATGTAAGTAAAAACCTGCAAGTGAGTATTAAACAATTGCTAATGTTAAGAAAAATCCATCGGGGGCATTCCTGTCTTTAGTGAAGTGATCTAAGGTGGGACTGGGATATCACAAGTATTACAGAACAACAGCTGAGGGAGGGACAGGACAGGCAGCTCAATGTTCCAGGGAACAGATGCTGCAGGAAGGACAGAAGGGGAGCTGAGAGAGGAGGAGAGTTGCTGGTTCTGACTGGGTGAAACATCCCAGCAGGACTGAGAGAGGATAGTCCTGCGGGACCGCCCAGTGACGCTGTGTCCGTGGGATTAATCAGTAACAATGGGTCTTCCCTTTCCTCTGATTGTTCTACAGACCCCGAGAGCCCCGCCCTCCTGCACCTTGACCTTCTCAAGATGGCGGCCCTGAGCGCTCCCTCTTCCCTCAAACAAATGGCGGCCGTGACCCTGGGCCGCTTCCCTGATCAGAGACCGCCGCCACCTTACACGGGCCTGGAGGGTCTTTTCCGAGTTATTTTTAACCTTTATCCGGGACTTGTGAATTCTCTCCGCTCTTTTCTCCCAGCGAGGCTCCCACACACCGGCTCTGAGCGCCGCTCTCTGAAGCCGATCGCAGCCGCTGCCGGAGAAAGCAGCTCCACCTCTCTCTCTCTCTCCTGACCAATGTGACACTGCGCATGCTCCACATAGAAACCAAACTGCGCGTGCGTCTGAGGTTATCAGTGAGTTTATAGAGAATATTTATATCTGCACAGACTGATGGGTAAAATATTAGTCATTAACAATTGCTTTGTCGAGTTATCGTCATAGAGCTGTCTAACATGCAAATTGTCCGTTCCAAATCAACCATACCGGCCAGGTACGTAAATTACCAATTGTTCTGGGAGTTTGAAAAGAAGTTTCTTATTCGAGTAGTGTAAATCGATTGGAAATATGTACGTTATCAGATTTACATTTCAACTACAGTATTTTTTAAAATGTCACATTGATTTATGAGAAACGTTTAATGCTCCACTATGTCGTGAGAATGATCAATCCTGCAAAATAGTTTGCTCTCTGACCAATCTTGAAGCGTTCACTCTCGAGAATGCTTTGGCCCCTCTCCTCATTCACTCTGGTTAGAGGACCGGCCGCTACTCGATCCTCCTGTTCCGCCCCTTCCTCCCAGTTGCAGAGTTGATTCAGGTGTGACTTAGCAGGCAAGGGACAAAGGAAGTTCGAGTCGATGTTTTGTGACGCGGTGAAAATATCCCGAATCTTAAACCGAGAGGCCTGAGTTCAATTCACAGCTTGTGCAGATGTGTGTAATAACAACTTTTAGCAGGTTCATTAGGAAAACCAAGGGAAGTCAGGAACAGAGTGAAAACAAGAGAAAATGCATGCAATGTGGTGGGGCTCTCAATGCTCAGATGATTTGACTCCTTACCAAGCATTTCAGGGTCCCAGTACAGACTGTTGCACTCTTCTTGGTGCACAGCCAGATACCACGATCGTGGGGCAAAGTGGTGGGATATAGAGATGCTTTTCTGGAAGGCGCTCGGTTTTTGTGGTGAAAATAGTTGAGAAGCAGTCGGGTTTTGTATGGAGCTACCTGTCCCCCTCCTGTTGCAGCCTCTTATTATTGCCCTGACTCTACCTCGTACATGGAGAAAGTGAGGACTGCAGATGCTGGAGATCAGAGCTGAAAAATGTGTTGCTGGAAAAGCGCAGCAGGTCAAGCAGCATTCTCTACCTCGTACATGTTTGGTAGAGATCAGTGACACTTCGTAAGCCCACAATACAAGATCCATCACTCTGTTTAAGACAGTAAAAATCTCTTGTAGCAGAGAACAATACAGCGCAGAACAGGCCCTTCGATCCTTGATGTTGCGCCAACCTGTGAACTATTCACAGCTCGTCCCCCTACCCTATCCTGAAATCACCCATGTGCTTATCTAAAGGATTGTTTAAATCTCACTAATGTGGCTGAGTTAACTACATTAGTAGGTAATGGATTCCATGCCCTAATCACTCTGAGTAAAGAACCTGCCTCTGACATCTGTCTTAAATCTATCACCCCTCAATTTGTAGATATGCCCCCTCATACACACTAATGTCATCATCCTAGGAAAAAGACTTTCACTGTCTACCCTATCTAAGACTCTGATCATCTTGTATGTCTCTATCAAATCCTCTCTTAGCCTTCTTCTTGCCAATGAGAACACGTTCAAGTCTCTCAACCTTTCCTCATAACACCTTCCCTCCAGACCACACAACATCCTGGTAAATATCCTCTGCACCTTTTCCCATGCTTCCACATCCTTCCAGAAATATGGGCACCAGAACTGCACACAATATTCCAAATATGGCCGCACCAGTTGTATAGTTGCAGCATGATATTGCGGCTCCAGAACTCAATCCATCTACGAATGAAACCTAACACACTGTATGCCGCCTTAACAGTACTGTACACCTGGGTGGCAACTTTCAGGCATCTATGTACATGGCCTCCAATATCCTTCTGCACATCTACACTACCCAAGAATCTTTCGATTGACCCAGTACTCTGCCTTCCTGTTGTTCTTCACAAAGTGCATCACCTTACATTTAGCTGCATGTGCCACCATTCAGCCCAATTCTGCAGTTTATCCAAGTCCCCCTGCAACCTGTAACATTCTTCCACACTGTCCACTACTCCACTGACTTTCGTTTCATCTGCAAATTTACTAATCCATCCATCTATGTCTGCATCTAAGACTTTTATAAAAATGACAAACAGCAGTGATCCCTAAACAGATCCTTGTGGCACACCATAAGACCATAAGACAGAGCGGAAGTGAGGCCATTCGGCCCATCGGGTCCACTCCGCCATTCAATCATGGCTGATGGGCATTTCAACTCCACTTACCACATTCTCCCCTTAGCCCTTAATTCCTTGTCACATCAAGAATTTATCAATTTCTGCCTTGAAGACATTTAGCGTCCCAGACTCCACTGCACTCTGTGGCAATGAATTCCACAGGCCCACTACTTTCTGGCTGAAGAAATGTCTCCACATTTCTGTTCTGAATTTACCCCCTCTCATTCTAAGGCTGTGTCCACGGGTCCTAGTCTCCTCGCCTAACGGAAACAATTTTCTAGCGTCCACCCTCTCCAAGCCATGTAGTATCTTGACACCACTATTAACCGCACTGGAAGCTGATTATTTTCCATCTTCCTTCTTTTAAAAAGCCAGTTTCTAATCCAAACTGCTAAATCACACTGAATTCCATGTTGCTGCATTTTCTCTAACAGTCTACCATGTGGAACCTTATCAAAGGCTTTACTGAAATCCATGTATACCACGTCAACTGCCCTACCCTCATCTATATGCTTGGTCACCATCTCAAAAAACTCAATGAGGTTTGTGAGACACGACCTACCTTTAACAAAACCATATTGACGATCTGAAATCATATTGTTGTTTGTCATATGATTACAAATAGTGTCTCTTATAATCCTTTCCAAAACCTTTCCTACAACAGAAGTAAGACTCACTGGTATATAATTACCTGGGTCATCTCTACTGCCCTTCTTGATCAAGGGCATAACATTTGCAATCATCCAGTCCTCTAGTACTGAACTTGTAGGCAATGATGACTCAATATCAAAGCCGAAGTCTTTGCTATCTTCTCCCTAGCTTCCCAGACAATCTACGGATAAATCCCATCTAGTCCAGGGGACTTGTCTACTTTCAATCCTTCTAGCATTAATAACACCTGTTTGTAACTAACCTCGATCCTTTCTAGTCTAACATCTTCTACCTCATTATTATCTACAATATTCTAATTTTCCTGAGTGAAAACCAATGAGAAATGTTCGTTTAGCACCTCTCCGATTTCCACAGTATCCACACTCAACTTCCCACTTCTGTCTTTGATTGGCCCTCTTCCTACTCTATCCTTTATTCCTCACATACCTATAAAAAGCTTTAGGGTTCTCCTTTATTATATTCGCTAAAGACTGCTCGTGTCCTCTCTTTGCTCTTCTTAACTCTCTTTAAATCCTTCCTAGCTGATCTGTAAGTCTCCATCGCCTTATCTGTACCATTTGTCTCATCAACACATAAGCCTCCTACTTCTTCTTAACAAGAGATGCAATTTCTGTGGTAAACCACGGTTCACTTACCTTATCATTTCCTCTTTGCCTGACAGGGACATACCTATCAAGGATATGCAATATCTGTTCCTTAAAACAGCTCCGCATTTCCATTGTCTGCATCCACTGCTACCCCATCCTATGCATCCTAATTCTTGCTGAATCGCATTATTATTGTCACTGCCCCATCGATAAGTCTTCAGCTGTGGCATGTACCTATCCCTTTTCATCGCTAAACTAAACATAACTGAATTATGATCACTCTCTCCAAAGTGATCACCTACAACTAAATCAAACACCTAATCCGGTTCATGACCAAGCACCAGATCCAATGTGGCCTCCCCTCTTGTCGGCCCTTTGACATACTGTGTCAGGAAACCCTCCTGTACACATTGGACAAAAACTGATCCATCCGACGTACTAGAGTTATAGCATTTCCAGTCAATGTTGGGGAAGTTAAAGTCCCCCATAATGACCACCTTGTTACTTTCACTCCGACCCAGAGTAGTTTTGCTAATCCTCTCTTCCCCCTCACTGGAACTCTGTGGCGGCCTATAAATAATCCAAGCAGTGTGACCTCCCCTCTCCTGTTTCTAACCTCAGCCCATACTATTTCAGTAGACAAGTCCTCATTAAATGTTCTCTCAGCCACCGTTATACTATCCTTGACTAACATGACATGCATGGGCCCATTGTGGTGCTTCAAACTCCATGAGGCAGCCATAATATCTATGACAGACAGACTCAGTTTGGAACCTCCTCTATCCTTAAGACCTTATGCACTGCCTGCGCTCCTCCATTTCCCCTTTGTACATTCCCTTTTCAAACCACCCCACCTGCGTCATTCCACAATTGGAGCTGTCAAGGGAAGAAGTCTGTGGAAAACCCTCCCTAACCTTCTCTATCCTTCTTTAAGATGTATTTTAAAATCATTCTCCTAAATCAATGTTTTGATCATCCATGAAGCACCTTAGGAGATTTGCCATTGTGAAAGATTCCATACAATGCAAGTTGTTGTTGTTATTGCTGTACATTAGGAGAAACAGGAATGATGCTTTCAAAATTCTAACAAGAAATTCACTGATAGGCGCAGTGTGTAGGCATCACATTGGGATGGGCAATAAACAAAGAAATAACTAATGCCTGTAAAAATGGCATGTCTATTACCATGGGTGATTTTAATCTACATGTAGATTGGTTGAACCAGCTCAGTCAGGGTAGCCTTGAGGAGTTCATTAAGTGTATCCAGGATAGGTTTTTTGAACAGTATGAAATGTAACTGACAAGGCGCAATCTATCCAAAATCTGGCCCCTGTGCAATGGGACAGGAATAATTAATGATCTCAGAGTTAGGGATCCTCTTGGAAGAAGTGATCACTGTATGGTTGAAGTTAGAATACATATGGAGAATGTGAAGATAAAATCTAATACCTTGGTCCTGTGCCTGAACACGGGGAACTAAAATAGAATGAGGGAGAAACTGGATAAAGTAGAGTGGAAACAAAGGTTTTATGGTGGGACAGTTGATGAGCAGTGAAAAGTTTTCAAAGACATTTTAGGAAGTGCTCAGCAAAGGCATATTCCAGTGAAAAGGAAGAACTGTAAGAAAAGGCGGCGGACTAAAGATAGGGAATTCTCCACCAGTTAGTTTATTCTCTGTAGTTGGAAATATGCTTGGGTCTATTATCAAGGAAGAAATAGCAGGGAATCGCGATAGAAATTGTCCCGTTGGGCAGACAGAGCATGAATTCATAAAGGGCAGGTCATGCTTGACAAATCGTTTGGAATTCTATGAAGACATTTCGAGCAAGGTGGACAATGGGGACCTCGTGGATGCGGTGTACCTGGATTTCCAAAAGGCCTTCAACAAGGTGCCACGCAGGTGGCTGTTGCATTATATAAGGGCGCATGGGATAGAGTATTAGCATGAATAGAAGATTGGTTGGCTAACAGGAAGCCAAGAGTGGGGATAAATAAGCCTTATTCTGGCTGGCAATCAGTAACTAGTAGTGTGCCTCTAGGATCAGTGTTGGGACTGCAATTATTTAGAATTGATACAGATGATTTGGAGTTGGGGACCACATGTAGGGTATCAAAGTTTGCATATGAGACTAAGATGAGTAGCAGGACAAAGTGTCCGGAGGACTGGGAAACTTTGCGGAGGAACAGAGATACATTGAGTGAGTGGACAATGGTTTGGCAAGTGGAATATTATGTTCATAAATGTAAAGTCATACGCTTTGGTTGGAGTAACATTAATAAAAAGATTATTACTTGAATTTTAAAAAGTTACATTATTTGCTATGCCGAGGCACCTGAACATCCTTCTGCAGGAGGGTTGGTCACCAGGTACAACAATCAGTTCAGAAGGCAAATTGAATTTTGTCCTTCATTGCTGAAGGGATTGTGTTTAAAAGCAGAGGTTAATGTTCTAGCTATATGGGTGCTGGTGAGGCCACACCTGGAGTACTACATGCAGTTTTTATCTCCTTACGTGCTCAAGGATGTACTGGCACTAGAGCGGGGTGCAGAGGAGGTGAAATATGTTGATTCCGGAGGTGAGGGGTTTGGCTTAACAGAGACAAAGTAGATTGGGATTATATTCATTGGAATTCAGAAGAATGGAAAAATCTAAAATAATGAATGGAAAGAATAAAATAGAAGTGGAGAGGATGTTTCCACTGGCAGGTGAAGCTAGGACAAGAGGGCATCACCACAAGGTTAGAGGCAGCAAATTTAAGAGTGAATTCAGAAAGAAACGTCTTGACCTCGATGGAGTGCATTGCCCAGGGAAGTAGTTGATGCTAGTTCAATGAACGTTTTTAAAGCTAAGTTAGTTTTTTTTTAAAAAGAAATAATTAATTAAGGAATACGGTGAGAACGTGGGTAAATGGCTCTGTGTCCACGAAATGATCAGACATGACCTTATTGAATGGTAGAGCAAGCTCAAAGGGCAGGATGGCCTTCTCCTGTTCCTAGTTCTTATGTTATGCATTCCTCCCTCACTCGTGACTTGGAGATGCTGGTATTGGATTAGGATGGACAAAATTAAAATTCACAGAACACCAGGTTATAGTCAACAGGTTAATTTGGAAGCACAACTTTGCTGGTCCTTCATCAGGTGGTTGTGTGATATTTAACTTTGTCCCTCAGCGCCGAATCCCCCTCTTGAAACTGAGAAACAGCAGCAAAAGCCACGAAGCAGTGCGCAAGCTCCAGCCAACAGTTGGTATTGTGGACAATCTCAGAGTACAATGGGATATTGATGAGATGGGCCAATGGGCTGAGGAGTGGCAGATAGGATTTAATTTAGATAGATTAGGTTAGGATATCTGGTTGGCATGGACAGGTTGGACCGAAGAAGTGATTGATGTCAGCGGCGGACCAATGGAAAGGCAGGGGAAGGAGCTGGAGGACCTGGCGGGGCAGTTAGTCCTCCGACCAATCAGTGAATGAGGGCGGGACTAGACTATACCACGTGATCATCTCGCGGTGGGTGCGGATGTTCGGAGTGTGTGTCCACAGAGTCCTGTCGGTAAGGAAAGAAATAAACTGCAGGAAGCGGGAGGGAAATGGTGTTGGTATGGTCTGAGAGGTTTTACAATCATTTGGTACACATCGGAAAATACAAGTTTGAAACTTACAGTCCCGTTTTTGCAGCAAACGGGAATATGCCTCGTTGAGTAATCGGCCCGAGTGAGCGCCGCCATCTTTATTCGGGGCAATGATTCACTGGACACGTACGCGGCCGCCAGCTTTGTAGGGGGCAAAGTTCAGACGGGTGGATGTACAGCCTTCCCTGGTAAAAAGAGTCAGAGGGCAGGATTTACATAGAGCACATTCAAACCCAGAGAAATGTATTTTCTTTTCTGGATTTGTTTCGTCATTCATTTAAATGATTTGGATGTGAATAGAGGCCGTATAGTTAGTAAGTTTGCAGGTGACACCAAAATTGGACGTATTGTGGACAATGAAGAAGGTTATCTCAGAGTCCAGTGGGATATTGATCAGATGGGCCAATGGGCTGAGGAGTGGCAGATAGGATTTAATTTAGATAGATTAGGTTAGGATATCTGGTTGGCATAGATTGGACTGAAGAAGTCTGTTTCTGTGCTAGACATCTTTGACTGTGGGTTCATAAAAGTGAACTTTGCTCTGGTTCACCTCTGGGTTCTCTGATGTCCACCTGTTCATTATCTAGCTTCCTCAGTCTCTCATGGGTGTATTTTTGGTCTGTATAATATTTTACTATTACTTTCACAGCTGTTTTGTAAATGAATTGAAAAATGTAGAGCTGGAAAAACACAGCAGGCCAGGCAGCATCCGAGGAGCAGGAGAATCAACGTTTCGGACATAAGCCCTTCTTCAGGAATGTAAATGAATTGTCCACTGCTGCCTGACTCCTGACCATATGCTGTTCCATTATCAGGTTATTTTTTCCACAATATCTTTGACAGTCAATAATTCTTTTTTCCAATAAGCGAGTGCATTTTCCTTCCATTTCTGACAGTCAAAGTCTGCACCATTTTCATTCCCTATAATTTATATTGCACTTCCTGAAACATCAACTGCAATATGAGTTCTCCTTCCACAGAAACCAGCGATCAATGCCAAGCCCTTGTTGCCTGTGGAGAGGGTGATGTTTGACTTCCTTGTACTGCAGCAGTTTGTATGGTGAAGGTGCTCCCACAACGTGGTTGGGTAGGAGACGTTACAGATTATTCACGCAGCGATATCGAAGAGTAGAAGATATCTGTACAAATCATCATGGTTTTAATTTCACAAAAATATTATTGAAAACTTTTGACATAAGGCAAGAGATGGAGAATATTGTGTCCAGTGACCAAAACCTTTACCAAATAAGCAGTTTTTCAAGAATGCCTTAAAGGAAGAAAGTAGATCTTAGAGGGTTAGAGTGGGGATTCCAGACCATGTTCCCTTGGAGTCTATAGAAACAGTCACACAGGTGAACTCAAAAATAAACACATCATTGAGAGTCTGAACTAAAATGAGTTATTGTGATATGAAAGGGTGTGTGGTGCAGGGAGATAGGAATGCTTACAGCCAGGAATTAATTCAAAGGTGCGAAAGTAAATTGTTGTTGCTTATAAATGGGAGTCTTTTGATTGATCAGCAAGTTTTGGTACAAGTGATCATTTCAGCAGTGGAGTTTTCAATATTCTTGAGATTATCGGGAGGGCGAATGTGGGATGCTGGCCAGGAGTGGGTTTAGATAATGAAATCTACAGTTAACAAAAGGAATGAATGAGAGTTTCAGCAAATGAGCTGAGATTGTGGTAAGGTCAGGTGATATCCCTGAAGTCAAAATAGTGGTCTTGGAGTGGGACTGGGCTGTCATCCTCACCTCATTTAGCTGTCTGTCAGTTTGTGAATCAAGTCTGGAACAAGCTCAGGAGCTGAGTGGCCCTGGCAGAACCCAAACTGGGCATCGCTGAGCAGGTTATTGCTGAGCAGGTGCATGACAGCACTGTTGATGACACCTCCATCACTTCTCTGCTGAGCGAGTGTGGACTGATGGAGGGGAATTGGCTGAGTTGGTTTTGCCCTGTGTTTTTGTGTTGGAACATCCCTGAGCAATGTTCCACAAAGTCAGTAGGTGCCAGTGATGGAGCTGTACTTGCCTTGGTGGGCAGCAGGTTCTGGAGCACAGCCAACAGTATTATTGCCAGAATATTGGCAGGGCCCATACCTTTACACTGCTTATCCATTTATTGATCTGATTTGAAAAGAGTTTTCAACCAAGTCGATTCATATCTGTGATGTCAGGGACCAATGGAGAAGGCTCATCCACTTGGCACTTCTGAAAATCGCTGCTAATGCTGTCCTCTTATCTGTTGTATGAATGTGTGAGACCCCTCCATCAGTAAGGGTGGGGATATCTGTGATGCTTCCTCCAGTGAGTTGTTTAATTGTCCATCACTCTTCTTGACTAGGTGTGGCAGAACTGCAGAACTCTGATCTAATCTATTGGTTATGGGATCACTTAGTTCTATTTGGTGTTGCTTGTGCTGTTTGGCATGCAGGTTTGGTAGCTGCACCAGGTTGGCACCTCATTTTTAGGTATGCCTGGTACTGCTCCTGGCAAGCCCTCCTGCATTCACCATTGAACCAGGGTTGATTCCCCTGGCTTTATGTTAATGGTTGAGTGGGGGATATCAGGCCATGAGTTTCAGATTGGGCTGGAGTACAGTTCTGCTGCTGTTGTTGGCCCATAGTGAGGTGGAAGTTGCAGAGTCAAAAGGGCTGATTGTGTGGTTGTATTTGCTAGTGCATTGGTAGATGTAATGTGATCCATCCAGTTTCATTCCTTTGTTGAGACTGTGCAGTGATTAATACAATGAGTGACTTGATGGGCCACTGTCGGGTTTCTTTCCCTCAAGGACATTGTCAATGGCAGAAAAACATGCCCAATGGTTCCATGACAAACATTAGATTCTTCATTCCAGTTATTTTTTTCTTGACTTCAGAGCCACCCTCCACCGATTTGGGATTCAAACCTGAACTTCAGTTGTATATTTTAATATTCTTGATAAATGATAAATACGACAGGTTTCTTCACTTATTTTTAGAATCACTATCACAGGTTATGTTTATTGTTTTGGAAATAAAAAAATGCCCATTATCCTGTCACCTCCATCCTCCCCTCCAACAACAAGAGTGAGGAGCACATGGAGTTTCTCTGTCAATAACATTGAGACAATCCGATCAGCTGCCTCTGCTTCTTTCCGCCCTCTTCACTAGCCCACCGAGCCAAACTGCCTCACAAGGGTGCTCCTCATTTTAGTCCTAAACTTGCATTTTTTAGAGTCTCTTGTCAAGCCTTATTAGAGGTCATCTTGACCATTTACCCTAGTGTAGCCAAATCATGGACATTCGAAATCTCTCTCTCATCCTCCTGCTTGTCACCGCCCTCCCCGCCTTGCAATTCACAGATATTGTTCCACGATCTGTCTGTCTGTCTTTTCTGGTTATGTCCTTCTCTCCCATTCTGCTAAAACATAATGTTTGACCTCATCATCATTGGAAAATCCTGCTCCATCTCCACTCTCCCTTTCCTTTCTGAATTTATTGTATTTGGTGTCCCTCCAGGATCTATCTTTGGTCCGTCCTGTTTCTCACCTACAGGCTGCCAGTAGGTAACATCGCCCAAAAGCACTGAGTTAGGTTTCACATGTACACTGACAATGTCCAGCTCTCCCTCCCCATCATCCGTCTCCATTACTCCACTGTTACTCAGTTATCAAACTGCTTACCACGCTTCGATTAGCTGCAATTCACTCCAATGAAACACTGTAATTGTTAAACCCATTGCCTTCAGTTGCTATTCCAAATTCATTTCCCTTACTGCTGTGTCCTTCCCTCTCACTGGGAAGTGTCTGAGGCAGAATTACATTCTTCACAATATTGCTTTCATATCTGACCCCAAGGTGACCTTCCGATCAGACATCTACACAATCACAAACACCAGGAATTCCAATCTCTAAAACGTTGCTTGTCTCCTTCTCACCCCAGCTCCATCGCTACTGAAACCCTAACCTCTGTCGGTGTTGCCTTTAACTTGACAAATCTGAAACAGAACCCTTGATTCCGCGACTGAACCAGAATCTGGTTCAAGACTCACCCGTAATGGGACACATCCTCTCCACATTTACCCTGTCAAACCTCGACAGAATCCTGTATGTTTCAAAGAGATCACCTCTCATTCTTCCAAAGTCCAGTGAGTAGATTCCCAACTTATTCAGCCTTTGCTTACAGGATAATCCCTTCGAAACAGGGATCATCCCAATGGATCTTCTCTGAAATGCCTCCAATAAACTGCTCTATTTCATTAACTAAAGCGACCAAATCTGTTCATGTTACTCCAGATGTGGTCTCACTCGCCATTTGTTTAGTTGCCCTAAGGTATATACTCCAAACTCTTATATGGCAAATTCTTTGAAATAAGGGACAGCATTCCATTCCCCTACCTGATTCAATGTTATAACTGTGTGCTAGCTTTCTGTGTTTCCTGCTCATTTTCCCCCAGTCTCTTTGTGGTGCAGCTTTCTACAGTTTATCCCAAGTTATACTCTATTTGCCAACTTGTTGCCCACGTTTCCTGTGAATATCTCTCTGTAAGCTGTTTATAATCCTTTTGGAACTTTCCTGTTATACCTTTTCTAGGAGATTTGCCCCCTCATTATTCGAAACATGTACTGTGAGCACTGGGCAGTGGGAAGCATGCGTAGTTGCTATCTTTCAGGGATACTCTGTTTCATGACTGGGAGGAGCTTGCTTCCCAATGGTCAGAATGGAGACATCTTGCCCATCAAGCTGCATGAGCCTTTCACACCCCATGTCTTATTGAGGAGGCACAGCGGCAGAAGGGTAGGAAAGAAAAGGAAGCAAATCCTGCTCTCCATATCTCACTGAATCTTGGGACATTCTGTCCTATGTTCAGTCTCATGAAGTCCCAACGTGGAAACTCAAAGAAACCCACATAGATTTGCCCTTGAAGTGCCTGCTAACCTCCACCAGGGGTAATGTGTACAGTCATCCTGGGCCAGGAGGAGGGGATTGTATGAGTTTCAAACTTGAACTGACAGTGACGGATTTTATAAACTTGTATTACAGGCAGATATTCAGGTGGTAATCTCAGTCATTGTAATGCTAAACCCTTGACAGAATTACTCCATTCATCAGGACCTGGATATTCATATTGTGTGAGAGTATTGTGTTCCAGATCAATGCCATTTGCTGCATAAAAATTCTCCTTTGAATCAAACCATCCTCTCAATAGATCTTCCCAAATCTTCAACATGTGTCCTGTAATCCTTGTATAATGAGCTAATGGGTGTAAGGTTTATTATTATAACGTGTAACGTTTGTAAACCGCTTTGTCACAGCTCCCCAAATTTCCTTTGCTACAAGGAGAACAATCTCAGTTTTTCCAAACCGCGAAATACCCAATGTCTGTTTGCTCTCTATAAGGTACACATCAGGGTTGTGTTGGAACATTCTCCACTTGCCTGCATCAGTGCACCGCTCCCCCCCCAACAATATTAAAGAAAGTGAACATCCTCAGGATAAAGCACTCTGTCTGAGTGGTTTCCCATCCAGCACTTTCAGCATTCCCTCTCCCCACCCTCGAGGCACAGTGGCATCACTGTGTAAAAGATCAAGTCAGCATTGTCCTACCCGACCATAGGACTGCTCTCTCTTTCGGGAGAGATGTCTGGTAGTGGTTAACCTGAATATTACTACAGCGCAAGCAAGGGGAGAGGTTGAAAAGGAGAGTCCATTAATTGTGGATGGTTATTCTTGATGTGTATTAGCAACACACATGTCACGTGAACAATTAATGTTAAAAAAGCCCCACAAATTCTGCAACTAAAATCCCCCATTCCTTGAACCATCCTGGTAAATCTCCTGTGCCCCCCTCTCAGGGACCCTGCCATCCTTCACAATGTGTGGGCGATCTATGGTTCGCACAGACCCAGCTGCTCTGAACCCTGTGGGTGACAGCATAGAGCAACAGTTGCACTAAACCTCACTGTCTGGAAGAAAGTGAGAGACAGAAATCCCGATGGCATTTAAAATCTATTTAGGAACACACTTTCAAGGCCAAGGCTGACAGGTCTATGGGCTCTGTGCTGGAAAATGGGATTAAAATAGTTAGCTGGGAGATTTCTTTACAGCATAAACCCAATGGACCACAAAACCATTTTCTGTCATGTAGACCACAGACACGTAATATAGGAATATGACAAGCCACAATAGAAACCAGGTCAGAGAAGGTGATATTAGAATAGATGATACGTGATTGATTAATGTTTTTTGGAGGAAAATGTGACAGAGGTTAAGCGGGACATTGTGGAGCTCTGGGTGCAGGAATCTGAAATAAAAATGGGTTATCCTGAAGGCTGGAATTAAAGAAAGGCACATCACAGAGATTTATGAGGGTGGACATGATTAAAGATAGGGTGTTGAGACTGGAGGAGATTACAGATTGGAGGATGTTGCAGAGATTGAGATGTTTTTGATGCAGAGATAGTGATAGTTCTGAAGCTAGAGAGGAATTATAGAGATAAGGATGAGTTGTTAGCTTTCCCAACACTACCTCTTTACTGATAAATGATTGTTTCTCTGTCCTCATCTGTCATTGCCTCCATAGGCCTGTGACAATGAGAGTACACAGACAGTATGTTCCTGTTAAGGCCAAGGCTGGGAGGCGTCGAGAATGCTGCATGACCTGCGAAATTGAGGCTCTGGTCAAGAAAATGAAGGAAGGATATGGCAGGTATAGACCACTGTGTTTGTGTGAATCCCTAGAGGACTATAAGGGCAGTAGGAGTATACTCGCGGGAAACCAGGAAGCAAAAAAGGGGACATGAGATAGCTTTGGGAAATAGGTTTAAGGAGAATCCAAAGAGATTCTACAAATACACTAAAGACAAAAGAATAACTAGGCAGAGAATAGCGACCCTCAAAGATCAACAAGACTGTCTATGGAACAGCAGGAGGTGGGAGAGATTCTGTAAGTATTTCATGTCAGTTTTTACTGAAAGGGGGTATGGAAGTTAGAGAAGTTGGAGAAATAAATAGTGATAACTTGGCAAGTGTACATATTACAGAGGAGGAGGTACTGGATGTCTTAAAATGCATAAAGGTGGATAAATCCCTGGAATCTGATCAGGTGTATCCCAGAACTTTGTGGGTAATTAGGGAAGCTTTTGCTGGGCCCCTCGCTGCGATATTAGTATCATTGATCGCCACTGGTGAGGTGCTGGAAGACTGGTGCCATTATTTGAGAAGGGTGGTGAGGAAAAGCCAGGGAACTATAGACCAGTGAGCGTGAAGTCAGTGGCAGAGAAGTTGTTGGAAGGGATTCTCAGGGACAGTATTTACATGTCATTGGAAAAGCAAGAAATGGTTAGGGAGAGTCAGCATGGCTTTGTGCATTGAAATCATTAACTTGGGCTTGAGAAAGACACAAGGTTTCACATAACACACTGGTTAGCAGGTTCAACGCCATAGAATTCTGGCGGAACTAGCTGTTTGGATACGGAATTGGCTGGAAGGTCAAAGAGTCATAGATGGACAGCACAGAAACAGAGACCCGTCGGTCCAACCAGTACATGCTCATCAGATATCCCAACGCAATCTAGTCCTACCTGTCAGCACCCCCGGCCCACATCCTTCCTATTCATATACACATGAAGATGCCTTTTAAATGTTGCAATCGTAATGGCCTCCATCACTTCCTCTGGCAGCTCATTCCATACACGTACCACTCTCTGTGTGAAAACATTGCCTCTCAAGACTCTTTAAAGTCTTTCCCGTCATACCATAAACCTATGCCCTCTAGTGCTGGGATCCTCCACGCCAGGGAAAATACTTTGTCTATTTATCCTATCCATACACCTCATGTTTTTATATACATAGATAATATCACCTCTCAGCCTCCGACGCTGCAGGGAAAACAGCCCCAGTCTATTCAACCTCTATTCAACCCCCAGCCGAGCTCAAATCCTCCAACCCTGGCAACGTTCTTGTAAATCTTTTCTGAACCCTTTCAAGTTTCACAACATCCTTCCAATAGGAGCGAGACCAGATTTATATGCAACGTTCCAAAAGTGGCCTAACCAATGTCCTAGACAGTTGCAACATGATCTCATAACTCCTGTACTAAATACTTTGTCCGATATCGGAAAGCATACCAAATGCCGCCTTCACTATCCTATCTACTGCACTCCAAGGTCTCTTTGTTCAGTAACACTCCTCAGGACCTTACCATTAAGTGTATAAGTCCTGCTAAGATTTGCTTTCCCAAAATGCCACTCCTTAGCCCATTCACCCATCTGATCAAGATCCCATTGTACTCTGAGGTAATCTTTTTCACTGTCCACTACACCTCCAGTTTTGGTGTCATCTCACTAACTATACCTCCTATGTTCACGTCCAAGTCATTGATATAAATAACGAAAGGTAGTGGATCCAGCAGTGATCATTGTAACACTCCACTAGTCACAGGCCTCCAGTCTGAAAAGCAACCCTCCATCACCACCCTCTGTCTTCAGCCTTTGAGCCAGTTCTGTATCCAAATGGTTAGTTCTCCCTGTATGCCATGAGCTCTAACCTTGCTGAGCAGTCAGTGTCATAGTGAACGGTGCTTTTTGGACTGGAAGCCTGTGATGAGCAATGTGCTGTCAGGCTGGGTGCTGGGTCCACTGCTTTTTGCCATTTATGTAAATGATTTCTATGTGAATATAGAAGCTATGGTGAGTAGGTTTACAATAGACACCAAAATTGGAGATGCAATGGACAGCAAAGTTACCTGAGAGTACAATGAGACTCCGATCAAATGGGCTGAGGAGTGGCAGATGAAGTTTAATTTAGATATATGTGAGGTTCTGCATTTTGGAAAAGCAAATTAGGGTGGGACTTATACACTTAATGGGAATGTCCTGGGGAGTGTTGCTGAACAAAGACACCTTGGAGTGCAGTTTCATAGTTCCTTGAAAGTGGAATCATAGATAGGCACGATAGTGGAGAAAGTGTTTGGTGTACTTGTCTTTATTGGTCTGTGCATTGAGTACAGGAGTTGTGATTACATTTTCCGGCTGTACCGGACATTCATTCAGCCACTTCTGGAATTCTGCTTTCAGTCCTGGTCTCCCCGCTATTGGAATGATATTGTGAAACTTGAAAGGATTCAGAAAAGATGCAAAGATGTTGCCAGGGTTGAGGGATTGAGCTATAGTGAGAGGCTGAATAGACTGTGGCTGTTTTCACTGGAGGATCGCATGCTGAGAGGTGACAATAGAAGTTGATAAAATCGTTAGGGGCATGGATAGGATAAACAGCCAGGGTCTTATTCATGTTAAGGTGAGTCCAAAACTAGAAAGCACAGGCGTGAGGGAAAAGATTGAAAAGGATTATTAGGTGCAAAGTTTCAAGCTGAACGTGGTGTGTGTATGGAATAAGCTGCCAGAGAAAGTGTGGAGGCTGGTACAGTTACAACATTTAAAAGGCATCTTACTGGTTATGTGATTGGGAAAGGTTTAGAAGGCTATGGGCCAAGTGCTGGCATATGGGACGAGATTAATTTCGGATATCTGCTCGGCATGGACAAGTTGCACTGAAGGGTCTGTTTCTGTGCTGTCCATCTCTATGGCACTAATAAATTAAAATTAAGGTAGGTTTCTCTTTTATGGAGAGTTAGCAAAAGGCTAGACAATTCTCCATGGAGCTGAGAAGGTGAAGCAATGATTTCGACCAGGAGTTGATTAGTTTCCAGGGTATTTCATTTACAGAGAGACAGAGTGAGAAATTTTTAACGTCACAATTTTTAGTAACTATTTTCAGGTAACTGGCAAATAATGCAAAGAAAAATGTGAAGATTATTTTACTGACTACGTTCTGAGCATCTGGAACAGTTTGGATGCAGATTCAGTCGTTATTGTCAAAACAAATTTGAAATTTAACTTTTTTAAGGAAGGATTTGGAGGGCTATGTCCAAATGGGAGGTGAGTTGGGACTGACTGGCAACATCTCCAGAGGGAGAGACTACAGCCCCAATGGGCGGAATATCCCCCAGCCCCTGTGCTCTGTGATACTGACCCATTCACTGTGAATGATGAAGCTCATCACAGGGCAGAGCTGTAGAGATGTACAGCATGAAAATACACCCTTTGGTTAAACTGGTCAATGCTGACCAGATATCCCAACCTAATCTAGACCCATTTGCCAACACTTGGCACATATCACTCTACACCCTTCCCATTCATATACCCATCCTGATGCCAAATGGTATAATTGTACCAACATCCTTCACTTCCGGACAGAAGATTCCATACACGCACCAACCTCAATGGGAAAAAAAATGCCCCTCAGATCCATTTTAAATTCTTCCCTCTCATCTTAAACCTATGCCCTCTCATTCTGGACTCCCCTACCCCAGGGAAACGATCTTGTCTATTTATCCTACCCATGCCCCTCCTGATTTTATAAACTTCTATGAGGTCACTCCTCAGCCTTTCAGGCACCTGGGAGGATCCCACCACTCAGGTCACAATGGGGCCTGGCTGATTGACACATTTTCAGACCAATAGGAGAGTTGACGTGGTCCTCCAGCCAATGGGAGTGAATGAGGGGTGGGTCCAGCAGGCCAAAAATGACCATCAGCATTGCAGGCACAGTGTCACTGTGAGGGAGGACTCAGTGAGTGTGAAGGGAGTGGGAGAGACAGCAGATACTGGGAGAGAGATGGAGTTAGTGTGGACTGGGAGGGTTGATAAACACTGTTTCAGTCTGCTGGACCTGAATTAGATACTCCTGGTAAATTAGAACCAAAAGAACTGCGGATGCTGTAAATCACACACAACAACCAGAAGGTACTGGAAAAGCTCAGCAGATCTGGCAGCATCTGTGAAGAGAAATCGGTTTGCATTTTCGATCCAGTGACACTTCCTCAGGAACTGATGTTACTGAGAAAAAAAGTCGGTTTTTATGCAGAAGGTAGGGATTAAGGAGTAGATGATAGGTGGGGATCGAGTCCAAAGAGAGAGATAAGTGCAGTTGGACAAAGGAGTGGATAACGATCTGCCGGGGTGTGGGGATGAATAGCTGTATATGGGGACTGTTAGTGGCTAACCATAGGTAATGTGTAATGGTAGGCTACGTAATAACAAGGCCTGGTATGTGGGGTAGGGGGCAAAGACACTAGGACGTGGGGGAGTTCAGGACCTAAAATTATTAAATTTGATGTTGAAGCCAGAGGATTGCAGGGTTTACGAGTGAGGTGTTGTTCTTCCAGCTTATGTTAAAGTGTGGCGCTGGAAAAGCACAGCAGGTCAGACAGCATCCAAGGAGCAGAAGAATTGACGTATTGGGCATGTCAGCACTTCATCAGAAATGTGGGTGGTGGGATACGGCTGAGAGATAAATAGGGAGGGGTGTTTGGGGTTGGGGGAAGGGAGCTAGGGAGACAAAAGGTTTTTTTAGATGGGAGGTAGTGGTGAGAGGGTGGAATGGATAATTGGAAAGGAAGATGGACAGGTGAGACTGTTCAAAAAGGTTGTGCCGAGTTGGAGGGTTGAATCTGAGATAAGGTGGGGGAGGGGAGATGTGGAAACCTTGATGCCGTGGGGTTGAAATTTCCCAAGGTGTTTTTCCTCCAGGTGTCGGGTGGCTCAGATTTTGTGGTGGAGGACTTGCATGTCCTTGGCGGTGGGGGGTGGGGGCGCGGGGGGCAGGTAGCTGAAGTGGTCGGCCACAGGGCGATGGGGTTCGTTGGTGAATGTGTCCCAGAAATATTCCCTGAAATATTCCACAATTTGGCGTCCTGAGAGGAAAGGACACAACAGGTGAGGTGTTTGGGTGGGCAGGGAAATCTATGCCTGGATGTGGGAGGATCCTGTGGTGCCTTGGATGGAGGTGAGGGGAAGGTGTGGGCACAGGTTTTCCACCTCTTGCAGTGACAAGCGAAGGTGCCTGGAGTGGAGGATGGGTTGGCGGGGAGCGTGATCGAACGTGGAAGTCACAGAGGATATGGTCTCTGTGGAATGCTGAAAGGGGTGGGGAGGGAAATATATCTCAGGTGGTTGGATCTGATGGTGGAAATAGCAGAGGATGATGAGTTGTATCTGGGTGGAAGGTGAGTATGGTGGGACTCCATCTTTGTTGCATTTGGAGGGGTGGGGTTCAAGGGCAGTGGTGTGGGAAGTGGAGGAGATACACTGGAGGGCATTGTTGACCACATGTGAGGGAAAATTGCAGTCCTTGAAATAGGAAGCTATTTGGTATGTTCTGAAGTGTTCTTCCAGCTTGCATCAAGCTTCACTGGAACACTGCAGTAAGCATGAGACAGAGATGTTGGACAGGGAACAGTCTTGTGTGTTAAAGAGCAGGCAACTGGAAGGTCAGGGTCTTTTTTGCGGCACAATGTAGATCATCAGCCACCATTTCCACCACCGCCACTGAGATGCAAGAAGGTTCCTGTCCCCTCCATTAACAGCTTTCCAACTTCCCAGTCCTTTGTCTTTCCAAATGTTCCTGTGTCTCTTTGGGCTCTGTCCCCACCTATTAGTTACTCTTTAACCCCTATCTCCTGCAGTCCAAAGATGTGTAGGTCAAGTGAATTAGCCCAGCTAAATTTCCTGCAGTGTTCAGGGATGTGCATTAGTCTGGGTAATTGGAGAGTAATAGGATAGGGGAATGGGTTTGGGTGGGATTAACTTCGGAGGGTTGGTGTGGAATTGTTGGGCCGAAGGGCCTGTTTGCTGAAGGGATTCTAATTTTCCCAGCTGTCATCGGTTCTGAGGAAAGGTCCCTGGACCCATGATGACCCTTGGTGTGTGCAGGAGGCGGAAAGGGGAGAGTGGCAGCAGAAACCAGATGAAATGTATCAATGTAGACTGGGAGGGTTTAGTTACACTCTGTGCAGGTCGTTAGTCTGAATTAGAAAATCTTGGTCCCACGTTTGCAGCAAAGGGGAAGATGGCTTGGGCCTCAGGCAGTGAGAGGACCTGGGTTATGGCTGCCATCTTTATTTGGGGTAAGGTACAGCAAGGAGCATGCACGTGTCCCCGTCCTGGGTGGGGGCGGGGTGATTTGAAGAGGAGCATTTACACATCAAACACATACCAAGAGAAGTGTTTGCCTTCACTATTCAGCCTGCACTGACTGTGAGCTTTGTTTTGTGAATTCATTTTATAGGATATTAATTGAGAATAATTGAGACTGGGATCTCAAACAGGTTTCTACAGTCAGCGGAGTCATCAGGATCTGAATATCATTGGCATTTAACTGTGGAAGGAGAAGGATTTGTCTGTTCTGTCTGTGGGAAAATATCTTCAATATTTTTGTCAAGCCAAAAGCAGAAAGATGTTCAAGTCCATGGTTGGATCACCCTTGGGGTATGTGTTCAATTCTTGGCCCTGCAGCTGTGGAAGGAGGCATTGGCCGGAGAGAGAGCACAGATTTATCCAAATTACACCTCGTCTCTTTGCAGGAACTGTCAGATTTAGTCTCAATCATCCACTTTATAATGTTGATCTGTAAACTCTCTACTTTCAATTCTCTGCAAATTTCTCATTGAAATTCCTTGTGGACTCAAATTCCAGCACCATTTCAGATGGAATGTTCCAGATTCTGACAACTGTCTGTTCATTCAGAAACTGCTGAAGTCCATTTTGACTCTGGGGTTACAAAGGGCTGAATTGAAAGATGAGGTACTGGTCCTGAGCTCCCATTGAGATGCATTGGAACAGTACAGGCGCCTGGGGCAGTGTAGGTGTGAGCAGACAATGAAAATGACAGGGCTGCACTGTGAGGGCTGCTTGGCTCAATGAGAGTGTTTTGGAGTTGGGTGTAAATAGTGAGGTGAGACAGGGAGAAGGTGAAGCAGAAACTCAGTTTTAGTTCAGGCCTTTCAGAAATTCACCGTCCCAATGGGAATAGCCAATTTGTCAGTGACACCTGTGGAGTATTTAAGTTTTTAAAGTATGACATATCAGCTTAAGTAAAGATGGTTTCTTTGTTATTATAATGGACATGTTTGAAGTGAAGGAAGGTTGCTCACTCATTTAAATTCTCATAATGGGAGTAACTAGATGAATGTAGAGAGACATTGTGCCAGGAGCCCTCAGACCCGTGGTGTGCTCCTCTTGCACATTGTGGGTAATAAGGGCCGCTTCCAGTGTCCCAGACGGCTATGTGTGCAGGAAGGGTTCCCATCTGCAGCTACTGGGAAACTGCTTTTCAGAGCTGGAGCTGAGAGTGGACTTACTGTGGAGCATCTGCAATACTGAGAATGTTATGCACAGCACGTTTCGTGAGTTAGTCACACTGCAGGTGAGGGGTACACAGGCAGAAAGGGAATGGGTGAACATCAGATCTAGTAAAAGGCTCAGGAAGCGAGTACAGGAGTCCCCCGTTGTTATCCCCTTCTCATACAGATACCGTATACCGCTTGGGATTCTATGAGGGTGGGAATGGGTGGGGTGGCTTCTCCGGAATTCAGCAACAGCCAGTTTCATGACACCACAGAGAGCTCTGCTGATCAGAACAAGAGGACTGAGAGTGGCAGGGCTATAGTGACAGGGGATTCAAAAATCAGGGGTACAGCCAGGCACTTCTGTGCCCACAGACTTGAATCCAGGATGGTATGTAATCTCCCTGGTGCCAAGATCCATGATATCATGGAGTCGCTGCAGGACATTCTGGAGCTGGAGGGTAAACAGCCCGTGGTCGTGCAACACACAAATATCAACGACATCGCTAAACAGAGGGATGAGGGCCTGAAAGCTGGACATAGGGAGAGCAGAGATGCATTAAAATGTAGCTCCTGAAATGTAATAATGTCAGACTTACTCCCAGTGCCATGTGCTAATGAGAGCAGGAATGAGAAGGTAGATCAGCTGGATGTGTGGCTGGGGAAATGGTGTACCAGAGAAGGGTTTTGATTCTTCAGGCACTGGGACTGTTTCTGGGTTAGGTGGGACCTATACCAGCCTGACCAGTTACCCCTGGGCAGAGCTGAGACAAATCTGGTGGGTGGTTTTGCCAGTTCTATTGGTGAGTTTGTAACTAGTCTGGCTGGGGAATGGGAATTAAAGTGTCGGCTTAGATGGGTCAGATTCAGGTCAGGGAATGGGAGGTAGAATATTAGTGATGTAGTCAGCAGCTCAGAAAGCCAAAGAAAAGGAGGATTAAACGAGGATTGAGTCCCTCTTCAGCCATCAGTCCTGCCATCTCAGAAGTGTGAGTCAAGAAAATATGGAGCTGTATACATGTCTATGACTCTAGGTGCTTCAGCAAAATGGTGGAAATCTACAATAAGAACATAAATTGCTGGATATCCTAAGCAAGTCTGTCAGCACCTGAAATGGTGACAGATGCAGGAAACATTGCAGCCTTGAAGAAGTGTTAAGATGATCACACCAAGCACGACAATATCGGTTACACGCTGAGTGCCAGAACGTGGGACTAGAATAAATAGGCGCTTGATGACCAGCATGAATACGGTGGGGCTGGAAAGTTGATGTTTCGGGTCAGGACTATTCATCCGGACTCACAAACTGTCCTGACCCAAAACATCAACTTTCCTGCCCCTCTGATGCTGCCTGACCTGCTGCACTTCCCCAGATCAATTCTGACTTCCAGCATCTGCAGCCCTTAACTATCTACACATCCCAGGACTCAGGCTGGTGACCCTCCTTTACTCTCTCTCAATAACCAGGATAACTTTACTTGGGAAAGGGGAACAAAGGTACACACAGTACCCCAGGTGTGGTCTCACCAAGGCCCTACCAGAAAGGGATCCCTGCTCCTGTACTCGACTCCTCTCACTAGGAAGGTCACACATCATTTACATTCTCTACTGCTTCCCACTCCTGCCTGCTTCCGAAAAGAGGGAATCTCAGAGAAACACCGAATAAAATGGGGTCAGAGTATCTGGTCTAAAACTGTTGAACACAATGCCCCCATCTTCTCCATACTAGTTATCAAGTGCACGTTCCTGGTGTAATCATCTAAACACTTCTTTCAGGCTGCAATGTTTCCTACATCTGTCACCATTTCAGATGCTGCCAGACCTGCTGAGGATCTCCAGCACTTTGTTTTCTCTGTTGTAGAGTACTGAAAGGGGGGATTTGCAGTTGAGAAATTCAAATTGAATTTCATGTTCAATTTTGATAGTTACTGGATCCGTGCCGATCTGAATATCATTGGCCTTTTCATCTGGAAGGAAAGGTGTGCATTCTGCCTGTGGACGAATATTTCAAATGTCAGTGTGACTGGAAAAAGTACTTGCGCCCACACCTCCCCCCTCACTTCTCTCCAAGGCCCCAAAGGAAACTTCCATATCCGCCACAGATTCACCTGCACCTCCACCCACATTATCTACTGCATCCGCTGCAGCCGGTGTGGCCTCCTCTATATTGGGGAGACAGGCCGCCTACTTGCGGAGCGATTCAGAGAGCACCTCTGGGCCACCCGGACGAACCAACCCAATCACCCTGTAGCACAGCATTTCAACTCCCCCTCCCACTCCACCGAGGATATGCAGGTCATTGGACTCATCCACCGCCAAACCACAACAACGCGACGGTCGGAGGAGGAGCGTCTTATCTTCCGACTGGGAACCCTCCAACCACAGGGGATGAACTTGGACTTCACCAGTTTCTTCATCCCCCCTCCCCCCACCTTGTCTCAGCCGAATCCCTCCAGCCCGGCACCGCCTTCCTGACCTGCAGTCTTCTTCTTGACCTCTCCGCCTCCACCCTACTCCGACCTATCACCCTCACCTTGACCTCTTTCCACCTATCACATTTCCAACGCCCCTCCTCCAAGTCCCTCCTCCCTACCTTTTATCTTCTCCTGCTGAACACTCTCTGCTCATTCCTGAAGAAGGGCATGTGCCCGAAACGTCGAATCTTCTGTTCCCTAGATGCTGCCTGACCTGCTGTGCTGTTCCAGCAATAAAGTTTCAGCTTTGATCTCCAGCGTCTGCAGACCTCACTTTCTCCTGGAAAAAGTACTGAGACAGCAAAGTCCGTGTTAGCGTGATGACTGTAGAGAGAGATTTCATTTGGTTTTTGAAAGTCTAAAAAATCATGGCACATTTCCCAGGAACAGTTAAGCCACAGATTGGTTTTGTATGAGGACAATTAACCATGAAACCAGGAAGACAAAAGGATTCCTGCATCATGGAAAAAGCTTTGAAAATGGGATTGTTGTAATGGAGTGAATTATCGATCATGGATCGTAATCCATTGGTGTTGTCACGTCGGTTCCAGCGCCATGGGGAAACAAGGGAAATGTGATGAGTGCAGTGTAGGTTTCAGTTATTCAACTGGAAAGGTGCAGAAGAAATTTACAAGAATGATGCCAGGTCTCAGGGGTCTGAGTTATAGGGAGAGGTTGGACAAGCGAGGACTTTTTTGTTTAGAGCAGAGGAAACCGAGGGGGAATATATTAAATAAGTGTATAAGATCACGAGAGGCCTGGGTAAGGTGAATGCTCTCAGTCTTTTTCCCAGGGAAGTAAGGACTGGAGGGTGTCAGTTTAAGGTTAGAGGAGAAAGAATAAAAGCGAACCTGAGGGGCAACTGTTCTACACAGAGGGTGGAATGTGTACAGACTGAGCTGCCAGTGGAAGTGGTTGAGGCGGGTCTGTTAACAACATGTAAAAGGCATTTGGACAAATACATGGACAGGAAAGTTTCAGAAGCAGATGAGCCAAGTGCAGGGAAATGGGGTTAGCATGGTTGGACATTCTGATCGGCTTGGGCCAAAGGGCCTGTCTCTGCTGTAGGATTCTATGACTAAGTGCATTTGCTATTTCTCCCCCTAACTCTGTTGGTATCCTGGGATGTATTCTATCAGGGCAAAGAGACTTGTCTACCTTTAGCTCCAATACCTTGCCCAGCTCTAACTCTTTCATGATAATGGTTATTTTGGTCCTCACCTTCCTCAGTCCCCTTATCAATTACTGGCATGTTCTTCGTATCCTCCACTGTGAAGACTGACTGCTGTGACCTCATATTCCTGAACCCTGCTGGGTAGGAATAACTGGGCACAGAACTCTGAGAGGTCTTCTTTGAGTCTTTATTGATGAGACATGGTAGTTACCTGGATATTTTACGTGCAAAACACCTCCAGGCAGCATCAGGTAACTCCCCGCCTGTCCGATGTACGCCTCCCATTTTTCTACCTTTGTGGTTTGTGACTTTGAATAGAGTCTATCTCTAAGGATTATCTCCATGGCAACAGCAGTTAGAAAGTCTAGTCCAGTTCAGCACTTTGTGGTTAAACCACACACCCCTCCCCCCACGCCCCTTTGGCTCCCTCAAGTGCCTGACAGGCGCTTCAGTTTCAGTGGGGCTGTCTATCAGGATTCTGATGTGGAGGAGCCGGGGTTGGGGTGGGATGGACAAAGTTAAAAACCACACAACACCAGGTTATAGTCCAACTTGTATTTGGAAATACAAGTTTTTGGAGTGTGCTGTGATTTTTAACTTGATCAGGATTGTCCCTATGGTAACAGTTAAGTTCTTCAAAAGTTACAGTGGCCATATGTTCCCCACACAATATGTTCCCCTCCAGCAGTGTAAACTGCTATTCTGTCCCTGGGGACAGCTACTCATTACATTTTATCCCGAATCCCATCAAGCTTTCTGTTAATCTTTGAAGTTTTTCTAATCTCCCAGTTTCTCCTTGGTCTTTACCAATTTGTATGCCTTCAATTTCAATTTGATAGACTCCATTATTTCCTTAGCCACCCATGGCAGATTACTCCTTTTCCTACAGTCCTCCCTTTTCACTGATATATGTTTTTACTGAGCACTTTGAAAAATTGCTTTGATATTCCTCCACTGTCCATCAACTGTCCCACCCTAAAGTCTTTGCTTCCAGTCTGCATTAGCCAACTCCTGCCTCATCCTATTGTCGTCTCCTTTGTTTAAGCACAGGATCTTGGGATTGGATTTAATCTTACCGTTTTCCATCTGTGTTCTAAATTCAACCAGACTTCTCAAGTCTTTTATCAGATTACGTGGGGAGGCGGTGTTTTGGGTTTCATTGTCAGAGACCTTGGCTTTGTAGTAAAGTACAGGATAGATATTCACAACAGAGTATTCTGGACGGTGTGAATGTTCTACACAGTCGAAAACCGTAAATCACTGTGTCCCCTCAGTGTAAAATTGCAAAATCATTATCTCCTACTCGCTTCCTCACTATCTAAGTTTGGAATGCTAATCCATCTGAGTATCCTGCATTTTCTGAAGGTGGTGATTTTTGGATTCAGCTTTCCAATTATTTCCGTAAGAAGATAAGCACTGGGCACAGGAGAGTCAATGCAGCCCTTCGAACCATCTCCACCATTTAATACGGTGATGATTGAGCTCACCTTGCTCTCAGCTGGATTTTCCCACCTGCGCTCTCTCACCCTTCAACGCATTGCAAATTAAACATCTGTATCTTTTCATTAAGTTTGTTCATTGCCCAGGCATCCACTACATTTTGAATAGGGAATTCCACAAATTCAGAACACATTGAGATAGGTACATTCTTCTTCATGAGAATAGAATAGAGTCCCTATAGTGCAGAAACAGGGTATTCATCCATCGAGTCCACGCCAACCCTATAGTGAGCATCCCATTCAGACCCATCCATTCCCTGTAACCCTGCATTTCCTGTTGTTAATTGTCTAACTGGCACATGCGTGGACCCTGTAGGCAATTTAGCATGGCCAATCCATCAAACTTGCACATCTTTGGACTGTGGAAAGAAACCGGAACACTCAGAAGAAACCCACGCAAACATAGGGAGAATGTGTAAACTCCACACAGTTGCCTAAGGCTGGAATCAAACCCGGGTCTCTGACGCTGTGAGGCAGCAGTGCTAGCCACTGAGCCACCTCTCTTAAAATGTGCTGCCCCTTATTAACCTCCCCACCCCGCAATTGGCTGAATGTATATTCCTGACATCAGAAATCGAGTTTTCTAAGCGGATGTCTCAGTAAAACCCAGTGACAGCTCACATGTCCTGTGTGTCTGAATGGGGATCGGGATACACAACACCCTCCACCCCACACTTTTCATTCACTTTCCAGCAACAGGTCTCCACAGGCTTCATGGGGACTATAACTCCCACAATCCCTGAGGCAGGGATCACACGTGTGCAGGGAACCTGGTACTGTACATGTACAGAATGTGGATGGGTTTTGGAGCATGTGTTTTGGGTAACCAGCAGAAAGCATTCACACTGTGATTGGGTGGAGAAGGGGCACGTCTGCTTATAGTATTGATCAGTTGGGGGGGGGGGGTCAAAGTGCCATCACACTCACGTGGAACCAAGTTCCATCCCCAAATTGTTGTAATGCTGGGAATCGACCTCTGAGAAACAAAGAAGGATCTGACCCATTCTCCCAGCCTGAAGGTTCCTCTTCTGTCCAGGATCTGCTATCTCCCTGTCTGTTTCCTTTTGTTTCATTCTGCTGTTACATTATTGACTTGCAGCAACTGAAGGGAAAGGAAGTGAACCCAGAAAGGGTGCAGAGTCTAACCAGGGACGGAAAGGGGTGGCATGGATCTGTTTACCAGTAACTCCATGAGAATGGGGAGGGTGTACATTAGGGGACAGCAGAGTCAGAAAGGTGGGAGAGAGTAAGTGGGCTGGAGGGTTACAGCTTTGGGGGAACAAAGGGGAAAAATATTCCAGAGAAATTAGAATTATCTGTTCTGAATTTCTAATCTGTACATATTCCTTTATACAGGGTGCGAGATGGTGAAGATTTAGTTTAACAATATTTGAAGAACCAAAGATAGAGAATCACTGGGCCAAAATCCTGCAACACTCTCCCTCCCAGCATTGTCGGTCTCTCTGCACCAAATGGACTGTGAATGGTACGAGACAGCAGCTCACTACCGTGTTCTCAAGGGTAACTAGAGATGGGGTTTAAATGCTGGCTGAGCCAGTGATGCCCATATCCTGGAAATGGTTTCTATCTCGAGTTGCTGAACCCCGGTTGATGTTACAGCAGGATGATGTGGGATGTTGAGTACATCCTCCAGGAGGCAGCACCATCACATTACCCGTGCCTACACCCACACAGTAACACCGCAACGCTACTGGAACAAAAGGCAGTGAAGCCAAAGGAGGACTTAGATATAGTTCTTCAAGGTAAAGTCATGAAAAGGGATTGGAACACAGCAGAAACAGGAGACTGAGCTGGATGGTCAGCTGTTTCCCATTGAATGGTGGCGCATGATTGAAAGGCTGAATGGTCTCCTCCTGCTGCTATCTCCCAGGTATGTATGTAGTCATGGAACCCGGGTAGGAAGAAGTGGGCAGGGATTCTCCAGGAGATTGCACTTGCACAACAGTTTTCAGTGAGGGATGGTTTGATGGATTTTATTTAACATTTATCTTTAACACAAGGTTTGTACATTTTGGCTTTAAAATGTTGTAAAAGTTTTTTGCACAGCAAATAAAATTAAAGAAAATAAATTGAACTGTCTGAATATAACAGTTTTAAAGCTTTCAACCTCCTGTAAAACAAAATCCTGTCTAGTCCCGGACACCATCACTTTCCAGTTACTCAAACTTCAGGGAAATATTGCCTCCCTGTCTGAGGTTTGATTTAACAGCTTTTCAGTTCTCGTTCAGTGAGCTGTGAAGCGTTCTTTTTCCCCATTTCTCTGACCCAGAAATGTGATCACAGCAACCTTCCCACCATCAAAATCATCATTACGCCATTTTGCTTTTGGTTAACATATAATCACCAGCAGTGGAAAAGTGAGGACCGCAGATGCTGGAAAGCAGAGCCTTGATCAGAGTGGTGCTGGAAAAGGGCTTTTGCCAAGACATTGATTTTCTGGCTCCTCGGATCCTGCCTGACCTGCTGTGCTTTTCCAGCACCACTCTAATCTAGACATATAATCACCAGCAGTAAACCATTTGTGTTACCAATTGAATATTTATAAACAAAGCCAATTACGGGACAAGCAAACCATTACAAGTGACAGAATGAGCAGGGACAAAATCAAGGTAGAGTTGTGGGGAGGAGGGCAATGGTGGAGATAAAGCACTGTATCCCCTGAGATGCCCACCTCTATCTGAAGGCATCGAGAGCACTGATGCACACCACATGTTCCTTCTCCAAGGACACCCTGCTGTGTAGCCTTTATCCTCAATCATAGAATAGAATCCCGACAGTGTGGAAGGAGAGCATTGGCCCATCAAACCCCACCGACCATCTGAAGAACATCAGGCCCAGAGCACTCTTACTGTAACACTGCATTTCCCATGGCTGATCTACCTAGTCTGCACAATCCTGGATCCTGTGGACAATTTAGGACTGATCCACCTAACCTGCACATCTTTGGACTGCGGGAGGAAACCAGAGCAGCTGGAGGGGACCCACACTATCATGGGGAGAATGTGGGAACTCCACACAGGCTGTTGGCCAAGGCTGGACTCCAAGGCTGTGAAGCAGCCGTGCTGCAATCACAATTTAAATCAAAACAGATGATCCCTGCTCCTTGTCACAATGCTGTTTGTGGAGATTTACTTCCCAGAGAGGCATCCTGAGGTTCCGAAAGTGGCAATGTAAGTTCAGTCAACTCCAGCCCAGTTAATGTGGTTAACAACAACAACATCAATACTCCAACAGTGTCATCATGTACAAGGTCCACTCCTGACTCTGATGGACAGTAACATCAGAATGAGAATCCTGCAGTCCACACGGTGTAGGTGTATGGCCACTTCCCTGTGAGCACTCACTGGGCTCTCAATCGTGTTGAAGATGCAGCAAATCCCTTGTCACACAGAGGGGTGAACAGCTCCTACCCAGAGTAAACCCGCTGGAGTCTCTGGGGCAGGAATAATCACTGAATCCCTTCTCCCACACTAAGCATCTGAATGGCCTCTCCTCAGTATGGGCTCCTTGGAGTCTCAGCAGAAGCGATGAATCACTGAATCCCTTATCCCACACTAAGCAACTGAATGGCCTCTCCTTGGTGTGGGCTCCTTGGGAGTCTCAGCAGGAGCAATGAATCACTGAATCGCTTCTCCCATACTGAGCATCTGAATGAGCTCTCCCGCGGTTTGGGCTCACTGGGTTCTCAGTGGGGCAGGATGAATTACTGAATCCCCTCTCAGACACTGACCATCTGAATGGCCTCTCCCCCTTTGTGGGATCGCTGGGGTCTCGGGGGGGGGGGGAGGATGAATCACTGAATCCTCTCTCACACACTGACCATCTGAATGGCCTCTCCCCCTGTATGGGCTCACTGGGGACTCCGCAGGTGCTGCATTTGAGTGAATCTCCCCCCACACAGGGAACCTTTCCCCAGTGTGAGCTCACTGGTGTTTAAGCAGGTCAGAGGACTGAGCAGGTGAATGGCCTCTACCCAGTGGGAATGTACTAATGTCTCCGCTGGTGAGAGATTTGAATGAATCCTTTCTCACACATGGAGCAGGTGAAGGGTCTAAATCCACTGTGCCATCTCTGGTGTCTCAGCAGATTGTAAGATGGAGTAAATCCCTTCCCATATGTGGGGCAGGTTAACGGCCTCTCCGCAGTGTGACTTTGTCGGTGTGTGTCCCACTGGGAGGGGTAAGTGAATTCCTAATTCTGATTGAGTACGTCCTCTTGTTTTCTCAGTTGTTATTGACAATCTCATTCCTCTCGCACCAGAACCTGTTCCAGTGTGACAGAAACAGCAGAATGGACAGCTGCAGCTGGTCACCGGACTGGTCACTGGACACGAACGGTTCACTCTCCACCGATGCTGCCAGAACTACTGAATTTTTCCAGCAATTTCTGATTTTGTTTCTGATGTCCCAGCATTTGCAGATGTTTAGTTTTACTATACTCATCTTGTGTGTTGCAGAGGAGTTTATTGATGAAATTAGAGGGTTTTGAAAGTTGTACGTTAGGTCACACATCAGCTATGATCATCATTAATGGCAGAGCAGGATTGAGGGGCTGAATGGCCTCCTCCTGTTCCAATGCAAGTTATCCATCGGCAGCTTGTGCTAACATTTCCCCTCACTGTTCACTTAACCTCATTGTCGAACACACTGTTACTGACTGAACAAACCTCCTGTGTTTGAACTAAACCTGCCCATGTTCAGTGTCTCCCTGTCTTGCCACCCGGGTTTAACTCATCATGGAATGCTGTCTTGTATTCCTGCAGGAATTCAAACAAGGACTAATCCTGGAGTCTGTATCCCCTGGGATCCACAATCATCTTTTATTTCCTCCTTCCTCTCTCATTCTGGCTATTGAACTCTCGGTTTCAATCCTTTCTCCTGTCATGCTCTTCAACATGCCCATGTGGGTGGATGAGAGGCAGCTGGGATTTAATGAAGGGAAGTGGGGATTAGGCGGAAGCACGAGGAGTGGTGACAGCAAAGACAGTTCTCATTGTAACGGCAGAGTTTCCCCATGACCCAGTGAGTGGTGAGGCACCTGAGTTTGTGGGGGAGACATTCAATCAGGGATTTGGGAAAACACTCAGACATTGACCTGTCCATCTGATTGTTAACTCAGACAGATAGAAAGAAAGATGCACATTTAGATAGCACCTTTGATGATCTGGGGCAATGAAACATGCTTCCAACCCAATGATTTCAACCACAAATCTCTGAAAACACAGACACAAAGCTTTCTACTTGTACCAGGCTGTCTCTGAGCCTCCCCTTTTCTTGCAAAAAGCGTTTTCAGCTGTTCAGCCTTTCCTGGTAATTATAACCGCTATGTTCCTGTAAGATTTGTGACTGAACCTTTATTTTCCTGTTCCTTGTGAGTGATGAAAGTAGTAGAAACAGGTCCTGACCTGTGAGGGGTTTCGGTTGGAGTATTTATATTTACACACCCATTCCCACCCTCACATTCAGTGTGAAATTGATGTAAACCTGAAGGGAAGGTGTGAGTGAGCACCCACAGAATCATATGTATCTGAGTTGAATGAACCTGGCATGAGGAAAATGTGACAACAATCACAACTAGTAAGAATCACAGAATCCAGTGGGTGCAGAAAGAGTCTATTTGGCCCATCGAGTCCACAATGACCTGCTCACCCACCCTACCCCCATAATCCCACATTAACCATGGCTAGCCCAACCCACCTAAATTGCACACTGCGACCATGTCAGCATGGCCAATCCAGTAACGTTACACATCTGTGGGAGGGTCACAAATTACATCCAAATGCTGGGAATTGTGGATGAAGGCTCACAAATACTTGACTCTGACACAAATGCTCTGCTTTTCAAAATAAAATCTGGCGGAAACTGAACCGGAAAGATTTCTGATTATCTCAGGAGGAAGAGAATTCAAGACTCGCGCCATTGACCCAGGGGGCGCAGTGATAGTTACAGAGGTCTGGGGACCATCAGAAATGTCACAAGTTGTGAGCAAGGTGGGAGTGAGACAAGGACAAAAAGGCAGTCTGTCACACGGGGGAATGCAGGAGAGATTTAACAGCAGAAATGGTCGTCCCGCAAGGCCACGGGGAATGGAGTGAGGGCTGGGGAAGAAACAAGGAAACAAGGTGTGCAGCTGTCAAAGAAATACATTTATAAAACAGATTATAAAAGCATATTGGGCAGAGTTCACAGTCTGAAACTGTTGCTTTCAATGGTGAGTACAAAAAGCTGTAAAGCCTAGGGAGTTCTATATTTTTACAGTCAACACATATGGGATGGGCCAAGTGGCCTCGATCTGTGCTTTAACTTCCTGATAATTTTTTTCTGACATTTGTAGTTCAAGTCTGATGACGCTAATAACTTTTCAAATTGTACTGGAGTTTAATATTCTGGAGAAATGTTAAATAAATCACACTGATCACATTCTGCCAATCTTAGTCCATAACCCTGCATGTCCCAGCATTTCAGTTACATCCATGTCCTGCCGGTGGGACAGGACATACAGGAATGGTGACGGTGGTGTCTAGGACATTGTAAGCTAAAATTCGGAGCGTATGACTGTGTCAGGTTGTTCCTTGACTAGTCTGCATTCCAGCTCACCCAATAAGATGTTGGTAGTGTGAGACACTACAGTTGGAGCTCCTCTGCTCGCCAGTTCCTTTCCTTTCTGCTTTTTTAAAATTTCTTTCTCTCTCACTCTCCCCTTTGCAGACTCTGACACAAGTGTCTCAACATTGAATCATGACAATTAAAAAAAACCATGTCTCTACAAGAAAACCAATGGAGGAAAATATATTATTCTTGCATCAACTGCATTTTTAAACAAAAACAATCCTTTTCAATAAACACTGTCTCATTTTTCCCTCAATTCTATCAAGTGAGCTATTATATTTTGTCCCTCAGTTTACGGATCTTAATAAATATCCAATCAATTTCAGAGCAACAGGTTGACAAATTATTGAACCAATGCATCTGTTTAGGATTTAGCATTAGTTATTAAGTCATTACCATTACAATAATTTGTATAATAATTGGTCTGGGTAACAAGTATACTGAGGTTCACAATTTAATTTATTGAATGTTTGAAAAATGGTGCAATATATCTTTTTTTCCAGAATTCTAACAGTAATTATTAAGGCATTTGCATGATAATAATTATTTTATGCTTTAGTTTAGCCTTGCTAACACAGCAGTGAAGTTGAGATCTGAATTTAATCCAATATTCCCTAGTACCTATACAGTAATATAAAAATCAATTTGATTTCCAATCAATGCACCTATAAAAGAATCCATTATTTCTGCTGCAACTCGCACTGTTATAAATATGACTTTTGCTCATTTGAATGATCTGTGTAATCCCAGCCTTATAAATTTAGAAAAGCCTAATTACTTTTCCCTACAATAATTCCTGGTCATTTTTGCAGATAGCACAGTCAAATAGCAAGATGAAATTTATCATTATTCTTAAGTATGCTAATAGAGTTTTGAAAATCTATATGTTGCTAATATGTAATAATTGTTCATTTCAGTCCATAGAATATAGAACAGTACAGCACAGTACAGGCCCTTTGGCCACGATGTTGTTCCGATCATTTATCCTACTCTAAGATCAAACTAACCAACATGCCCTTCAGTTACTATCATCCATGTGCCTATCCAAGAGTCGCTTAGATGTCCCTGATGGATCTGAGTCTACTACCACCACTGGCAGTGCATTCCACGCACCCACCACTATCTATAAAGAAACTATCTCTGACATCTCCACACAACTTTCCCAATTCACCTTAAAATTATGCCACTTTGTGGGGAAAAGTCTTTCATCATCCACTCTGTCTATGCCTCTCATCATCTTACACAAAGCTATCAAGTAAGCTCTCACCCTCTTTCACTGCAATGAGCAAAGCCCCAGCTCCCTCAATATTTCTTCAGAAGACATGCCTTCCAGTCCAGGCAACATCTTGATAAATCTCATCTGCAGCTTCTCTAAAGCTTCCGCATCCTATGTACAATGAGATGATCAGAACCGAACACAATATTCTAAGTGTAGTCTCATCACTGATCCATAGGGCTGCAGCATAAACACGTGGCTCTTAAACTCAATCTCCCTGCTAATGAAAGCCAACACACCATACACCGTCTTAATAACCCTATCACCTCGGATGTCAGCTATGAGGGATATATGGACGTGCACCCCACAATTCCTCTTTTCCACCACATTGTCAAGAATCCTGCATTTAATCTTAAAATATGCACTCAAATTTGAAATTCCAAAATGAATAACTTCACATTTTCCCAGGTAGAATTCCATCTGCCACTTCTCAGCCCAGCTCTGCATTATGTCAATGTCCTCTAGCAGCCTACAAAGGCTCTCCACACTATCCACAACTCCACCAACTCTCGTGTCATTGGAAACTTTCTAACCCACCCTTCCACTTCCTCATCCAAGTCATTTATAAAAGCTCACAAAGAGCAGAGGCCCCAGAACTAATCCCTTCAGAACACCATTGGTCACCCTGCTCCAAGCTGAAAACTATCCATTTAACTCCCCCTGTCTTCTATGGACCAGCCAATTTATTATTTAACCAGGCAGGTTTCCCTGTATCCCAGACCTCATTACTTTCTAAATGAGCCTACCATGTGGAACCTAATCAAACACCTTGCTAAAGTCCAGACATACCACATCCACTACTCTGTCCTCACCAATGTGTTTGTCACATCCTCAAATAATTCAATAACATTTGTGAGGCGTAACCTGCCGCTCACAAAGCCATGCTGACCATCTCTAATCAATCTACCCTTTTCCAAATAATCATAAATCCTGTCTCTCAGAATCCTCTCCAATAATCTGCCCACAACTGATGTAAGACTGACTCATCGATGATTCCCAGGAATATCTCAGTTGCCTATCTTGAATAAGGGAATGACGTTTGCCACCCTCCAATCATCTGGTATGACTCCAGTGGACAGTGAGGATGCAAAGATCATCGCCAAAACACAGTAATCCCTTGACTCCCTTCCCGTAACAACCTAAGTTATATCCTTTCTGGCCCAGGGGACTTATCTATCCCCATGAGTTTTCAATATTTTCAGCACATTCTCCATCTTAATATCGACCTGTTCGACCATATCAGCCTGTTTCACATTGCTCTCACAAAGAACAAGGTCCCACTCACTCGTGAATACTTAAGCAAAGTACTCATTCAGGACCTCCCCTACCCCCTCTGACTCCTTCCACAAGTTTGCTTCACTCTAAGGGGTATAAATGTGGAATTATATCTCAGCACTGAATTAAAGATATTGCAGTGTACAATCACTCGATTACTTTGAATATTGAACTGTATTTTAACTGAGAAAACACAGTTAAATTGATTTGATTATATTCACTTCATGCTCACATTTATTGTATTTCGAACCACAATAAGTTTCCTTTTTACGTATATAAAACTTACTTAAAATTAATCGCATGTTTATGTAAAGAAAATCGAATTACCATCTGCTTGTTCCTTCCTTTTTCAAAGCCTGTTCAGTTTGAATTTGTGAAAGTTGTACGTTGTTGAAAGGAAGGGAAATTGTCTTCAGCTGAATATTCACATTGAGTGACTGATGCATATTAGAAATCAAAGTACAATGATCACACAGTTTTGTCAATTTGTCTTTCAAAGAATTGTCATGAGATTCCTGTTTATTTAAGTTTATCATTCCTTTATTCCATTGTTATTGTAAAATATTGTTTAATTTCCAGTCCATTACACACAGAAACTACCTGATTAATTCCCATCCAAATTACTGCAATAAACAGCTGATGAGTTTTGATTTGAGTTACCACATTAAACATAATATTGCAGTCCTGCCGTCCTGAGTGGGAACATTATGAAAGGAGCTTGTGGAGCTGTGGCAGGGTCTCTATTACTAGACCCGAGGGAAGGTTTCAAATCACAACTTCAACAGAAATATATCAAGAGCTGCTCTGAATGGTGATTAGAGAGTACACAAGCACAGATTGAATTGCTTTTCAATCCAACATTAGATCTGCTTTTATCTATTATAAGAATAATCACAAAATGTGATACTAATTTGTGTCAGGTTACCAAGAAATATGTGTACACGTATCTCCTACTTTTGGAAAGTTTGCTTTAGCCACTTAGCTTTTACAAAAGACTTACATATGTCCCTGCTTTCTCTAACTGGAAGAAATCTGAAGAGGTTTTCACTTTTACGAAAAAAAAGAAAAAAGATTAAAGCTTCTTCGATTTACGCCTTTTCAGCTTATGTAAGGTTTCATAATAACTGTACTTTCAGATAGTGGGGATACCTGTATCTAAATCTATTGCTTATAAGTTCCTGGAGAATATTTGAAAATGTTGCAGAATTAAAGATTACGATGAGATTGATCCTTTATTTTGTTGCAAAGGGGCAAGTTCAAACAATTGATACACATTAAACATTATTCTGTCGTGCTATAAATTGGAAATAAAGTTGATATCTTCTTCGGGAAACTAACAAATGCTCCCACCTATTACTTGTCAGTCAGCTGGTTACCTACTATGTAACTAAAGGTTGTGATTCATCTAAATATTACTCTGTCCTTTGATCAAAGTGAATATGTAATTGTTGTTCAGTTTATGAATTGTCAGAAGCTTGTTTTTATTTTTCCATTCACCTGTTCATTTTGACTGTAAGATTGAAATGCTTTGAAAATATTCGAGTTTGTTCATTTAAAAGTAAGGTTTGCACATCTCTCACATATCTCATTTCTTATATTATGATTCAAGAATGTTTTCTGGTGGGATTCTAGTAAATACCAAACATTTTTTGGCTTCAAATAAGGTCTTTAACACCCAGTTATCAATCTGTTGTTAATGTTTCAGCTGTTACATTGACATTGATTAGGTACTCATTCAGAGACATCAACTGACAATTATAAACTATTTGCAGGATTATTGAATTGAGAAAACGATACAGACGTGGAAACATTCTTTTTAGAAGGAATTGCTTTTTCATTCATATGTGTAGGCTGTTCAAGAATTCTATATCGCCTTCCATTGGTTTTCTTGCCCAGAATGTAAATTTATAATTCATGTGAATTTTATTGTGTTCTGTATTTTGAAATTTGTATCAGATGTAAGAAGAGAAAGAGGAGCAATTAACATGAAAACTTCAGTGAATAGAAAGCGCAGTAAATTAAATTGACAGAGGTAAGTTTTAGTATTGTCTCTGAATGTTCAAATATTTCTAATAGCAAGAGCGTTGTGCCTGTAAAGCACAGCAGGTCAGATAGCATTCAAGAGAAGCAGAATCAACGTTTTGGGCATAAGCCCTTCAGGAATCTTTTCGATACACCGGGTTTGGAGTAGTGAATCCTATATAAGATATGTATTTGCTAAACTCTGTGTGCCTTATCCCAGGCACCACGCTTGCAAGCGTCTAATAAACAAACTGATTGCTTCAGATCTTGTCTTGGGCTGAAATTATTGAAGTAAGTGAGCATTGTTTCTCACAGTCTGTAATTTAAATTTACTGTGCTTTCTATTCTCTCAACTTCTCATATTAACTGCTCCTCGTTTTCTTCTTAACTTTGAGACAAATCTCAAAATTCCGGGCACAATTAAAGCGATATCAATTATAAATTAGTATCTGGACAGGAGAACCAATGAACAGCTACATAGACCTCTTGAACATGGGGGCTGGACATTGAGAATAGAGGATCAGTGGTTAACACTCCTGTCTTACCGTGTTATGCACTTGGGTTTGATTCCATCCTCGGCCATATGTTTGTGTGGAGTTTGCATGTTCTGGTTTTCTCCTACAATCCAAAGATATGCAGGTTAGTTAAATTGGCCATGCTAAACTGCACGTTCTGTTCAGGGATGTGTAGGTTATGTGCATTAGTCAGGGGTAAATGTCCAGTAATCTGAGAGCAGAATGGTGCCGAGTGGATTATTCTTTGGAACGTCAGTGTAGACTTGTTGGGCCAAATGGCCTGTTTCCACACAGTAGAGATTTCATAAACTTAGAATTGTGTTTCGCTAAACAAAACTGACAATTTTTTTAAATGTTGCATTTAAACCTTATCTTTAACTGTCAATTGTCAATCTTGTAAAATATCTCAATGCTACAGAAATCAATGTTCAAACAAAACACTGCACATAAAGCCACACAAAGATCTTCATGACCATCTAATCACTGTTCAGTGGAATAATCACAGTAAATATCTTATTGTTCCTGAGGTCAATCACCACTATCACAGTAAGGATCTGGTTATCATTCCCTTCAATAAATGCAATCGTTATCCTCTGGTATTTCAGTTCAGTCGTTATACACCATACTGGTTGATCAAAGCATGGTTATTCTTTATTATGAAGGACCAAGGGTTCTAACAGCAAGAGATGTTGTTAGATCTGATTTGTTGTATGTTCTCAAACAAGTTTTCACTATAGATATTTCAAAAAATGTGTTTATTTGGTCTTGTTCAACTGCTGATGCTAACATTTTCAGTTCATGTTCATTAAGCATATTTGGAGAAAGTGAGGAAAGCTGTGGTGTTGGAAAAGTGCAGGCACATTCAAATTTGTCTGTCACATCTACCATTGTCTGCAGGCACGTTTCATTCTTGTATGCACATTTTAGCTAATACAAAACAATTATATATTTCCTTCACATAGTTTTCATTCTTGATGAGTAGTGCTGGAAGAGCACAGCAGTTCAGGCAGCATCCAAGTAGCTTCAAAATCGACGTTTCGGTTTCGAAGCTACTTGGATGCTGCCTGAAATGATGTGCTCTTCCAGAACCACTAATCCAGAATCTGGTTTCCAGCATCTGCAGTCATTGTTTTTACATAGTTTTCATTCTTGTTGACTCAGCTCTTGGTTGAAACCATTATACACTGGTGTGAGTGCATAAACCTTGCATAAATAATTATGTTGCAGAAGTGACTCTACTTTACCTATATCCCAAAATTTCCCCCTTTTTCTTTAATTACCATTTGTTATCTTCTGCATTTTTCTTTTAAGCATTGCCCCCAAAATTCAGAAGCATCATTTCGGAGATTTCATCCATCTTGGACTCACTCATCCCCTCATTATTTAATCGACAAAGTTCCTCTGCCTGATTCCATTTTAGGGGTATCTGTTTTAGTAAGGCTGTCTGAATCAGTCTTTGGGTGAGTCCTCGTATACAGGGCATGATGCAACAGCCAATGGCTACCAATACCCCGGCTACTACTATCAGGGAAGTAAGGATGGAAACCACCACCCCCTTCCATTTTCCAAACCATGATTCACGCCATCCCGTGAGAGATGTGTCTCCTCCTGAATTCTCAGCCAGTTCCTCTGCTAAGGTAGTCAATCCCCTTAGCACCCGAGTAATTGAACCATCAGGTGCAGTGTTATTCGGAATAAAGGTGCAACAGCTTCCTCCTAACATCACACATACACACCCTTTTTCTGCTAAAATCATATCGAGGGCCATTCTGTTTTCCCATGCCATCCTATTTGTCGCATCAAACTGTTCTGATATTCCTTTAACCACATCTATTGTATAATTTATAAATCGCTGTTGATTATAGAAAATGTAATTTATCCAATCTACATTTTTATTAATTGTTACCCACCAAAAGAGAGCTGACTCATAGGCTGCTGCAATCTGATTACGAGCCTTGAACTCATCAGGTAGCCTCCTAGGGACTCCTCCAGAATCGAGATAACTCCTGTCATCGAAAGAAGTGTCTAACAGTGATCTCTTACTCCTTCCCTTTTTCCCCACTATCTTTTCCTCCTCAAATGCCAGGATAAATGGAATTACTAATTGTACAATTGCACATATCCGGTGTGCAATCCGGTGGTAGGGTGGGTCTCAATATTTCGCCTCCACAGTTCCACCACAGATCCGCTCGGGGAACCTTTGGTGCTGAGTAGTTCCCTCCCTTGTCCGTTGCGGTGACATTCTTAATCTCTGTACATACTTTCAGCTCCCCCAAATCTCTCGACCGATTTGTACCTCCTCTACCCACACACGACGTGTGATTTCCAACTGCGGTTGAAAACATAGCGGGGCTTTTGAATCTTTCTTCTCCAAGGAAGCGAAAATAAGAGATAGGGAGGTACAATTCCTATCATTCCATGCAGTCTTATCCTGATGCAGGGCTATCATACATTTCATGTCCTTCCTGTCTCACTTCCACTCAAGCGGAAAGGGAACCACCTGGGCCACTGGACGACTGGAGGCACATGCATAGCAATTGCTCTTGTTCAGACTTTTTACACGAGACTTTAACCATTCAACCCAGGCATTTGCATCCCCGTATCCAGTTTCTATTTTGATGGTCTGTTTCAAGTCCTTCATCTCTCTAATTTTTACTACTTTAGGATCATCGGGAGGGGTGAAACGTTGTACCTTATTATCCAATAGTTCTGCCCGTTTTCCCTGTCCTACGCTAATTTGAAAACAACAGCCCGAGAAATCCTTCCCGTTTGCTTACATTTCTATCCCAAATGTTTTATCTAATTGTATTTCATAGGTGCCCACACCCTCCCCCCACCTCCCAGAATTGCTTTGAGCCATGTGGTTTTCTTTATCATTAGATATATTGGGTTACACTTTTTATCGGGACAATCGCAAACTGGTCGGAAGGAGGGCCCAGTGTACTGTGATGCGACCATTATACCAAGTACCATCCCCAATGGACTTAAGATGTATCTCTGAGCTGCGGTACTGTCTCTGATTATCTACATCCCCACAATTTACTAAGTTACATGGATCAGATCTATTGCTTGCTGATTATCAGACTCAGGGACCGTTAATAACACATATGAAAATTATATTTGACAAAATCCCAATACTAAGAGAGCTAGCATCATAACTCTAAGCATCCCCAGCATTCTAAAAATTGTGCTGAAGCACAAAAAACCTGAATACACAATCCTACAGAAATAATCCCGCGCTCGTATCGCCACTGTATAATCAGTTACTCTAAGTCTCTTCAGCCTGAGTTTCAGTGGGTCTTGCGTTGATTCGGCTGTCCAGACTTCTTCCTCAACTGGACATTTTACTAGCCCTTTGATCCATGTGTAGTGAATCCAGCCTTTCTCCGCTGTCCTTATTGCCGTTTCGGTCAAAGGATCCTGATATGGCCCTTCCCAGTCCGGCTGCAATTTAGTCTCTGTCCATGATTTTACTGAGCCCCAATCTCCTGGCCGGATGGGATGGGCGGTGAATTCAAGGGGCGGAGTCTGTGCCAATAAACCCTGTTTCCTGAGGAAAGACAAAGCGGCGGACAAGCCCAGTATATACTTCTTTAGAACAAGTCTTCAGTTTCGGGAATTGTCAATTCTCCGTTCTTTCCCAGATAAGGTAATGCAAATATGATTTCATCGGGGTTAGTCCCAAATCTTTCCTTGGGGCTGTTCGTACTTGCAAGAGAGCTATAGGTAAACATTTGTTCCAAGGGAGTCTGGTTTCTATTATCAATTTCGAGAGCTGTCGTTTGAGTGTTTGGTTCATTCTCTCAAGCCTTCCTGATGATGGTGGGTGCCATGGAGCATGGAACTCCCAGAAAATTCCCAAACCTTCCATTACCCCCTGTAACACTTCAAAGGTAAAATGAGTTCCTTGGTCGGAATCTATATGGTTCACGAGCCCATATCGGGGAATTATGTGCTCTAATATTGTTTTAGACATCACACTTGCAGTGGCAGTAGCTAGAGGGTATGCCTCAACCTAACCAGGTAGATGATCTACTATGACCAGCATATATTTTAGTCTTCCTACTCTGGGTAGTTCAGTATAATCTTCTTATACACTCTGAAGGGACTCAATCCTGGGTCTCTTCCTCCCGGGGTCTGTTTTCTCAGGACTTTCTTATTTACCTTTGTGTATATTATACATCCTTCACATATTTGTTTAGCAATTGTATATGTTTCTTTACATCCATACTCCCTAAGAACTAAATCACACATTGATTGTACTCCCCAATGGCTGCCTTGGTGTACGACAGCCATTATCTCCCGCATCATCATTTTGTTTAACATTTCCCTTCCATCAGGTAACTTCCAATGCCCGTCAGCTGTCTTTGTAGCCCCTAAATCTCTCAATTCTCTTTCTTCTCTTTCAGTAAGTATAGAAGCTTCCGGGGATCAGGGACAGTAGGTATTAGGGAATGAATCAGCACTCCCTGTGGGTCCAGGCCTGCTTCCTTCGCCACTTCATCGGCTAATCTCTTCCCCCTAACTTCTGGTCCATTTCCTTTCGGATGACCATTTACATGCACTACCACTATTTCTCGGGGGAGTAATAGGGACTCCAAGACCCATTTAATCAGCTCCTCATGTGCTAATTCCTTCCCCCGGCTATTGATCAGTCCTCTTTCCTGCCAATTCTTTCCAAAAGTGTGCACAACACCAAATGCATATTTGAGTCACTGCATGCTGCTCCCTCTTTATTTTCTAATGCCCTAAGGGCTCTTTCCAATGCATAGAGTTCGCAGGTCTGAGCTGACCACCTATTTGGCAACCTTCCTGTCTCTACCACACTACCTTTCGTCCCGTCTACGACTGCTTACTCATTATTTCTTTTCCCTTCAGTCTCCCGGGATGATCCGTCTATAAAAGTTCAGGCTCCTGCATGAAGTGGAACATCTCTCAGGTCCATGCGGACCTTAGTTTGTTATTCTATAAAGTCAAGGCAGTTGTGTTCTGGATTCTGAGGAGATTCTCCTTCCCTTTCCAAAGAAAGGCAGCTGGATTTAAACAATTGTCCGTGACCAACACTAGATCATCCTTTTGTATTAATATTGCCTCATACTTCAGAATCCGCGAGTCTGTCAACCATCGCCCAGCTTTTTGGTTTAGGATCATTCTCACTTGGTGTGGAGTACTTACTATAAGGGCTCCCCCAAATGTAAGCTTTCTGCTTTCCTCCACCAACAATGCAGTGGCAGCCAGGGCCTGCACACACTCAGGCCACCCCCAGGATACTGGATCCAAGAGCTTCGAAAGATATGCTACTGGCTGTTTCATTCCTCTCCACCTCTGGGTTAATACTCCCAAAGCCGCTCCCTTATCAACGGTAGCAAAGAGGTGGAAAGGTTTATCTAGAGAAGGTAAGGCTAACATGGGGGCATGGTTCAGATCTGTTTTGAATTACTTAAATTGTTATTTTTCCTCTTCTTCCCAACTCAGACACTTTGGTTCCTCCTCTAATGGTTTGAGATCTAATTTATTCGTCTTTTGTGCATAAGAATCAATCCACAATCTGCAGTATCCAGTTAAACCCAAACAATTAAGATATTTCCGTTTATTCCTGGGCAACGGAATCCCCACTATTCCCTTTAACCGTTCCAGGCTTACCTTTCTCTTTCCCTCACTAACTAAATGTCCCAAGTATTTCACTTCTCGCTCCACATATTGTATTTTGTTTTTAGATACTCGCAGTCCCTGCTGACCCAGGAAATTCAACATTTTTTTAGTGGCTTCTACTACTCTTTCTCTTCTATTTCCTGTTACTAAGAGGTCGTCTAAATACTGCAACAGGGTAGTTCCTTTGGGGCTGCTAAATTTCTCCAATATTTGTTCTGACATCTGTTCAAGTAAATTCGGGGATTGCGTAAACCCCTGGGGGAGCGCAGTCCACCAGTATTGCTGTTTCCGTCCTGTCTTGGGATCTTCCCATTCAAAGGCGAACAAATTCCTACTTTCCTCCGGCAAGGGACAAGCCTAAAAGGCATCCTTTAAATCTATCACACTAAACCATTTGTGGTCATGAGGGATCTTACTTTATAACGTACAGGGATTTGGCACCACTGGGTGCCTGATCTGTACTATTCGATTCAATGTTGTCAAATCCTGCACCAATCGATAAGTTCCATCAGATTTCCGCACTGGTAGAATTAGGATATTATAAGGAGACATACATGGCTCCAACAGTCCATCTCTAGCCCCTCAATTACTGGCTGCAGTCCTCGTTTACCTTCTATGGAAATGGGATAATGTCGCTCATAAACAACGTCCCCTTTCCATTTTAAAGTTATTTCTCGGGGACGGATCTGTATTTTTTCACAATTCCCTTCTCTAGCCCATATAATAGGGTCTATCTCTCGCTCCACATCTTCTGTCAACATTGCCATTTGTACAACTAATTCTTTTTCCTGAATTCAAATCTCCAGTCCTCAGAGGATAATTAAATCTATCCCTAGTAAGTTACTTCCTATATCAGGGATATACAACAGTTCTCCTGTGACTGTATCCGTCGGAACTTCTATCATCACAGGTTCAAATACTGGAACAGTAAATCCTTCCCCTTTTACCCCGAAAACAGTAATTGACCGTGTTGACATTCCTACTTTCTTTGGTTTAAAATTCAGTGATGACCGTGCTACCCCCGTATCTACTAGGAAGACTACCTCTTCCCCACAGAGTCCCACCTTCAAATTTATCCTGGTGGCTCCCCGGGGGCAGGCACCCCTAACACCCCTAATCTTCATCAAAATTCATAAGCGGTATTGCCCTTTCTTCCATTTGTAGATCAGGACACTCCCGCTTAAAATACCCGAGTTTCTGCAATAACAGCATTCTGCCTGTGGAGACTTCCATCTCTGTCCCTGTCGCCAGAACCCTCTATCAAATGCTCCCCCTTTTCCTCTCCCTCTCCCTCTTCATCTCTGTCCTACATGCTGCCACCCACCGCTCCGGTTGCTCATTATTGGTTCCATTCTTTTCTAAACTACTTCATCAATCGTAGCTACCATTATTTTTGCATTCTGTTTTTGTCTCTCAACTGCTCTCTTTGCAAACACTTTCTGTGCCTCTCTTAATAATTCATCTAATGGTTTTTCACTCCTCCCTTCTATCTTCTGTATCTTTCTCTGTATGTCTGGCCATGCCTTTGTCACAAAATATACTTTCAAAAGACCCTGTGCCACTGGGTCCTCAGGGTTCATTCCAGAATATTTCCGCACTGAGTCTCTTAATCGTTGCAAGAAAGCTGAGGGTGTCTCATCTTTCTCCTCTTCAACTTCAAAGGCTTTAGTCAAATTCTGCGACTTCGGAACTGCCTCTCTTCTTCCTTTTAGAATCAGGTCTTTCAATTCCCTCATTTCTTCCCTATGCTCCGGGTTTTGATTTTCCCGCTGGGTGTCTCTGAGAGGAAACTCCGTCTCTCCCTGTTCAGTATCCCCATCTCCAATGGGAAGTTCCCTGTCCCATATTTCAATGGCTGCTCCTGGTCCCCTTTCTTCCCCAGTAAATAGTACATTCAAAATAGACTTTAACTCTGTCCACGCATACAGACTGAGCCCCAAGAATTGATCAATTTGTTCAGACAGCCCTAACGGATCCTCAACCAGGACCTTCATCTTCTTTTTAAATGTTCTGACCTCCCCACTGGAGAGGGGGCACTTAAAAATCCAATCCCTTTGTCCCCTACTGGTACGGGGATAAGTCTTTATATTCTTCCCCTTTTTTGTTTTTGTTTTTCCCCCTTAGGCGCCAAAGACCTCCTCTACATCTACTTTATCTTCCCTTCCCTTTGTTGTGGATTGAGGGTCGGGAACAACAACATCCCCGTCCATTGCCCCTTCGTTCTCCTCTTGTGGGTCATCCGTTCCCTGTCCCTGTTTGTCTCTCCTCCTCCCCCATTTTCACCTTATCTGATTTTATGGTACGGGGTTGGGGCGGGAGTGCAAACAGGAAAAACTATCCCAGGAACTGGGTGGGGCAGAGGGGGAATCCCTTGGCTTTACTACCATCATTCCCAAACTGCCCTTCCAACAGGACGCATAGTCCGCCTCTTCTTGACTAAAAGTTTTTTATTCACATACAAATCTAAATACTGACATACCCAATCCTCATCCGAATCATACTTTGGCCAGAAGGCAGCTGGATGGAGGATTGGTTCTTTTGTCCATACTAAACAACAATATTCAATCATTTTCTTTTTATCTTTTTCCCTTGTACAAGTGTTACTTGTCCATTCCCTCAACATCCTCCCCAACGGACTTTCAGGAGGAATGTTACCAGGGACTTTTTCTTTCTTTACTCCGTGACAGTTCGACTTACTCTGCCTACCCCCCATTTCTCGGGCCGCTCACCAGTCCCTCAGCGATTAAATACCCCTTTTCCCGGCCACCAAGTTAATACTTAAAATTCAGTTTTCTGACTTTGGTCTGTGCACAGAGTTGCCTGGCCCCTTTTTTTCCATATTTTTTATCGACCTTCTTTCACTGTCTGATTCAGATGACTCTCTTGTGGGATATGTACCAGCCGCCCAAGGGAGCGGACAAAACCGGGACAAGAAACCGCTCCTCAATTGTGAATGGGAGGCCTCTTCCCAGTGTCCAGGGCCAACCACTCCTCCCGGCGATGGAAGAATATCCCGGACAATCCCCCAATTGTTAGAAACTAAGCCCACTCACTTCAATAATTTCATGTGAAACAAGATATGAAGCAATCAGTATGTTTATAATACACTTGCAAGCGTGGTCCCTGAAATAGACTCGCAGAGTTTAGCAAGTACATAGGATTCACTACTCCAAACCCGGTGCCCATTACTATTGTTTCTCTCTCGCCTTATCCGGCCTTGTGCATAACAAAGTACAGGTTTTACTTGGCCTTTTCACCACATCCTGGCTGTGGTTAACTGTTAGGTATATACTAATTCACTGCAATCTATTTCCCCCACTTGTGACATTTCCTCCCTTACCCCAACCATATTGAACCTTAAAACCTTTCAATTGGGTTTGTTTTTTGTTTTTTTTTGCAGAAATGGGAAACAAATGCTTATAACTACTGCTTGTACAAGCATATCTGGCTTAACCTACACCCTCACAGCACCTTATCTATTGTCTGTACGATCTACCATTGTTTGCAGGCACCTTTCATTCTTGTATGCACATTTTAGCTAATATGAAAACAATTATATATTTCCTTCACATAGGTTTCATTCTTGTTGACTCAGCTCTTGCTTGAAACAATTGTGCACTGGTGTGAGTTCATTTACCTTGCATAAGTAATTATGATTGCAGAAGTAACACTACTTCACCTGTAACCCACAGCTGGTAGTGTAGTGAACAAAGAAGGACAAAGAATACAGAAAATGTGCAGCCCAGAAACAGGCCCTTTGGACGGCCAAGCCTCAGCCGGTCCAAATCAACTACCTAAACATGTCGCCCAATTTCTAAGCATCCGTATCCCTCTGCTTCTCACTTACTTATGCATCTGTCCAGGCGCACCTGAAATGAATCTACCATGCCTGCCTCTACTACCTCTGCTGGCAACGCATTCCAGCACCTGCCAACCTCTGTGTAAAATACTTTCCATGTCTATCTCCCTTAAACATTTCACCTCTCTTTTGAACGTGTGACCTCTCATTATTGAATTACTCATCTTGGAAAAAAAGCTTATCTTTAGCCACCCTGTCTGTACCCTTCATGATATTGTAGACCTCAATCAGGTACCAGTAATCTCGTTTATTCTAATGAAAGCAGAAGTAACCTACTCAACCTCTCTTCAGAGCTTGCATCTTCCATACCAAGCAACATCTGCGTAAACCTTCTCCGCATTCTCTCCTAAACGTCCACATAATTTTGATAATTTGGATACCAGAACTGTGCCGAGTATTCTAAACGCGGCCGAATCAAACTCCTGTACAATTTTAGCAGGACTTGCCTGCTCTTATACTCAATGCCCTATCCGGTGAAGGCAAGCATGCCATATGCCTTCTTGACCACTCTATCCACCTGTGCAGTCACCTTCAGGGTACAAAGAACCTGAACTCCCAGATCTCTCTTCTCATCAAGTTTACCCAAGGCTGTTCCGTTTACTGTATACTTGGCTCTGGAATTAGACTTCCCAAAATCATCACTTCACATTTGCTTGAATGGAATACCATTTGCCAATTCTCCGCTCAACCCTTCTGTCTATCTATATTCCACTTCATTCTTTGACAGTCCCCTATGATTTCTGGCTACTCCACCAATCCTTGTGTCATCTGCAAATGTAGTGGCGAGATACTGGGCTAGCAACCCTTGAAGATTGGAACATGGCAGTTGTTCATCCCATGCAGCAAGGAACCATGTTTGGAAGATTTTTCCCAGTGAAGTACCACTGTTTCCTGATGTAGATCAATAAATCAAACTTTTTTATTAGGAGTCATGAGTTAGAAGTTTACTGACGATACATTGTTGACTATAATGAATATTGTCAGTGACCGCAGGGATGTATCCATCAGGTGGAAAGGAAAAATGGTGAATGGAATTGAATCCAGACCAATGAGTGGTAGTGAATTGGGGAGTTGGAACAATAATAGTGAGCATTCTGAGTGGTGTACAGGAACAAAGAGATCTTGGAGTGGACATTCACAGATCCCTGAAGATTGTTGGACAGGGAGATCAGTTGTTCGAGAGGTTTTTGGGTATTTTCTATTGTTGACCACAGACTGTGGATGATATTCGATCTTTAGCAACCGCCAGTTTAGGAAACAACGAAAGGAATGAGCACAAGTCTGGTCCATGCAATAATCTACATTTTTAAAAATTGAAAGATCAAAGATAGAGGGCTGAAGTATAAATCTTTGCCCATCAACCTACTTCACCACTCAATGAATTTACCACTGATTCCCCTCCAGGTCATGCTGGTATTTGACTTCGAGGGTAATTTGCAAATGGTGAAGGTTCAGTGCATCTTCAACCTTGTCCTTATAGTCGGTACAGTTTTTGAGCTTTGAAGGTTCTGTCAACACGGCCTGGATGACTTACTCCAGTGAATCTTCTATGCGGTGCACTCTGCTGCAATTGTGCCTGAGCAGTTAAAGGAATAAATATTCAGGTGTTGAAAAATATACCGTAAAGTGACTGTATTGTCGTGGAGGGTGCCCAGTTCCTTCAGTAGTATTGAAGCTTCACCCACCTAGGCAAATGAAGAGAGTTTTGTTAAACATCAAATTTGTGCGTTGCGGACGATGTAGGCTTCACGGAGACAAGAGATGAGTTAATAATCAAACAAAGTCGACCCGCGGACAGGTTTTTGTCGTCAACTTATTTATATGGGTGGTCAGGTTCAATTTCTCCGAAATACTATCTCCCAGGATGATTACACGGAGGAATTCAGTTACATTGAAGCCATTGAATGTCAATCAAATATGATTAGATTCTCATTTGTCAGAGTTATCTTCGCTGTATTTGGTCCTTCTGTGGGTCAATCCGATTCTAATTGTTTTCTTATTTCAAGTTCCAATTCCCATCTGTGCCTGAAATTTCAACCTGTTTCCTCGCCGAAATTTCTCCAACTGCCTTCATTACATGTAAGGGACAGCGCAGACGTACAAACATGTTGCTAATTCTGTATACAGTAGAACTTCGTGGAATGATAGGTTAGGCTGGGATTATTATCCTTGAAACAAAGGAGGAGGAGGGGAACTTTATAATCACATAATAACAATTATAAACGTTCAACATTCGTGGGATCTTGACAGGGTAGATACGGGCAGGTGGCTTGCCCTATGCTCTGAGGAGAGCACCAGAGGACATAATCTCAGAATTAGATATTGCCCATTTAATTCAGAAATGACGAGTAATTTCTTTGCTCAGCGGTCAAAGAATCTGTGGCATTTTCCAGTAACCGCTGTTGAGACTGTGTGGTGGGTATATTCAAACTGTGCCAGAAAGTTAATCAGAAAGATGATGAAACTTTGTCAAGCTAAGTGAGCAGAAAGGAATTCAAGATTATCAGCTTAACTACGTTAAAAATCACACAACACCAGGTTATAGTCCAACAGGTTTAATTGGAAGCACACTAGCTTTTGTAGCGACGCTAGTTCATCAAGTGATAGTCAGGTGACTATCACCTGATGAAGGAGCATCGCTCCGAAAGCTAGTGCGCTTCCAATTAAACCTGTTGGGCTATAACCTGGTGTTGTGTGATTTTTAACTTTGTACACCCCAGTCCAACACTGGCATTTCCAAATCAGATCATCCATGAGTTCGTTGAATGGTTGAGCAGACTCCTTGGGCTGAATAGCATACTTCCACTTGGTTTAACATTTGGTCTAACGCCTTATTTTATTCATTAGTTCAGAATTGTGAGGGGATGGGATGAAGTGACAGAAAAGGTTTATTAAACAGATCAGACAGATCAGGAACAAGGCTCATAAACTCAGCAAGAAGAAATGTACTGTGACCTGTGGGCAATAAATGACACTGGGCACAGCACAGGTGGCTGTGTACAGAAGCTGTGATTGCTGAAGGAAGTTGCTAGATCTTATACAGTTGGCAAGTCAGTGAACACGCTGGATGATGGATTGTTGTATAATTCACACACAGCAGAAATTTGTGAAAGAATGAAAGGTTCGTCTCATTGGAGAGGTTTTCTGCGGTTCCAATTCCGAGTGACTGTTTGAAATACTAATCAGATCATTGTGTGAAGTATTAGGTTAAAATACTCATGAACAACACCACTGGATAAACCTGTGTTTCCGATCGCTTGTTATTGTTTTCTCTTTCTTTCGATGTAAATTTATAGAAAGACAAGATTGAATGTAAGGCGGAAAGAAAAATGCGTTCTTTCTCATTACACCAATTTAATCTACAATTGAATAGAATGACTGCTCTCATTCTTCATTTCAACTTTAATGTGGTGTCGATTATTTGTGAATCTCCCGTGCAGTAAAGGGCAAGAACATGATTCTCGATCCAGTGTATACCAGAATGTGATGTGCAAAGAAAAACTGCTAGAGCGGTGCGTAAGGTTAGCAACCAGAGTGTGACTCGAACCCGTGATTGTGGAGCACAGCGGTATAATAACCCACCACCATAATCGCTCGGTCTCCTCAGCACATTTTGTAGTGGGGTGACATGTGACCTCATCAGGTTACATGTGGTGAAAGTCATGGATGAGAAAGTTCCAGAGCGGAATCTAATCCACACCATTGTGTTTATGCTTTCACTAGAATTATAATAAGAGCAAATTCCAACGAATAGCCATGCTGGTCCAAATGAATAGCTGTCATCAATCCATTCTGAGTCAGAACTAAGTCAGAATGAAACAGGACAAGAATTTTCCGTCATATTTACACCTACATCTGACTCATAACTTCTTTCAGTCACTTTCTCTCTCACGTGAAAAAGCAGCCATGGTGAGAGAACTAAAGGCGATGTTGTCACTCAATGGCCTTTCTCATATGGCTGAACTTGAGTTGGATTAAATAGCAAGAAATGCTGATTTGTTTGTTTCATTTTAATTTTGCTGAAACCTCACAATGTTCATTGTAATAATCAGAAGTGAATTAGATATATCTCATTGGAACGATTAATGTTGTATTCAAATTTGCTCCGACTTTATTTCAGCTTAAGGAAAATACTGCTTAGAAAAACAGAGGGTTAAAGAGCAAAAGAAAACCCACCAGTTTTGTTGCTCGTTGCTTTGGCAGATTTCACGGAGTATTAAATGGACCAAACATCATGGTGTTTGTTCTCACATCCTTAACGCATGGAAGTCGATCTCCAAGCAACTGGTCACTTCCTATTAATTATGTAATATCTTCCCTTTACAATAAATAAAAATCCACTCAGTTCCATCTACAATGCTTTAGGTGGAAAATTATGCCAAATCTTTCAAAATGCAGAGTTTTGGGACAGAATCTTATTCAGCTGTACACATTAAATAAATTTCTTTACATTTAAAGTCAACGAACTTAGACATTGTTTCCCTGCAACGTCCGACCGACTACACCCACCCCTACTCCTTTACCTAGCCACACGCTGTCGCTCTCCTTGTGAAATTTATTCCTTGTATGTCACCAAATGTGCCTTTCCAAATATTTTGAAAAACAGATTCTCGGAGTGATTGCGATTCTGTTCTCATCATTACTTTGTCCATCAAAGGGTTTATCAAAGGTATTGAATGCCTGACATCCAGATGTTTACTTACTTGAAAGAGGGAATTTTCCACCTATTTACTCTGTCCAAACATTTCATAACCTGAAAAAAAAACCCACTAAGTCTTCCTTGGTTCAGGGATAACTGTTCTCAATTTTCCAAGAAGACAAGTAAATAAAATCGCATCCTCAGTACACCCCCATCAGCATCTTCTCTAATGGCTTTACACCCCAGTAAACACCGTCATTATCAATTCTTAGAATCACAGAGTCCGACACTGCAGAAAGAGCATTCAGTCAATCGAGCCGGTGTTGACTGTCTGAAGAACATCTCACCCAGACCTAGCTCCCCTTCCTATTTCCTTCTATTTCACCTGAAAAAGGGAAATCACCCCCTCTTTTGATTTCAAATAAACCTGTTGGAGTATAACCTGACGTCCTGTGACTTTTGACCTTATCCCTGCGTTACCCATGGCTAATTCACCGAACTTACTTAATTCACTCCCTGGATACGAGAGGGCAATTTAACTTTGCCAATCAACTTAACCCTCCCTCTGAACAGCAGTGGGAATTACTGGGACAATGTTCCATCATACTGAGCAAATGCTGTATCATTTTTTAATGGTTTTATACCCTGGTAACAGCCTCATCAAAATAAATGAACCCAACTTCAATGTATCGAAACACTATTCTATCCTTTACAATTTCATTCGTGCTGCGGGAAATGTTTCTGCACTCATATTTGAATGCGTTTGTGTTTCTTCCTCAGCTTCCTGCTTAGCGTAAACACTTCAATCCGGAACAAGTCTGTCAAATGCTTTTCATTCCAACACAGTCACAAGGTGAAGTTTGCAGAAGTCACGTGTTTGCACCCTCACTGACACTCTGCCTCCCTAAGAGCTGCAGTCCTTCCCCACCTTTATTCAGGCAGCACTGCCCTTCGTGTGATATGCCCCATCGAGAATGGAAGGACAGGAATCAATACCCGCACTTGGAAATGGAGCGACATTTTTAAAACGCTTACACTGTCCCCAGCGGAAAATTGAGCCCTGTGACAGGCGGGGACACTAACCATTAAACTATTGAGGACAAGAGTGTCAAAGGAGGCCCTTCAACAAATGTGGCCACACTTGTCAAAAACAACTGCCTAATGAACTGAATCCCATTTCAGAATGCTTACCCCACACTCTTAAATGTCTTGGCATCAAAGGTTCATATCTGAATATTTATTCAGGTTATAAGGGTTTCTGCCGCTCTGAAAAATGCAGACAGTGTATTCCAAATTCCAACCACCCACTGGCTGATAAAGCTTTTTCTCACATTTTCTCAAAGCTTTCTGTCTTTATCCTAAAGTCTCTGGCCCCTGCTGATCGATCCCTCCATCAATGGGAAACTCGTTCAGTCAACCCTGTCCATACCCTAACTCAATCATGTATTGTCTACATCTCCTTTGCAATAGACAATAGACAATAGACAATAGGTGCAGGAGTAGGCCATTCAGCCCTTCTAGCCTGCACCGCCATTCAATATAATCATGGCTGATCATTCCGAGTCAGTATCCTGTTCCTGCCTTATCTCCATAACCCTTGATTCCACTATCTTTGAGAGCTCTATCCAACTCCTTCTTAAATGAATTCAGAGAGTGGGCCTCCACTGTCCCCTGTGGCAGAGCATTCCACACAGCCACCACTCTCTGGGCGAAGAAGTTTCTCCTGAGCTCTGTCCTAAATTGTCTCCCCCGTATTTTTAAGCTGTGTCCTCTGGTTTGGCACTCACCCATCTGTGGAAATATATTTCCTACTGCCAGAGTGTCCAATCCTTTCATAATCTTATACGTCTCAATCAGATCCCCTCTCAATCTTCGAAACTCAAGGGTATACATGCCCAGTCGCTTCAGTCTTTCAGTGTAAGGTAATCCTGCCATTCCAGGAATTGACCTAGTGAACCTACGCTGCACTCCCTCAATATCCAGAATGTCTTTTCTTTGTGGGCGGCACGGTGGTACAGTGGTTAGCACTGCTGCCTCGCAGCGTCAGAGACCCGGGTTCAATTCCCGCCTCAGGCGACTGACTGTGTGGAGTTTGCACGTTCTCCCCGTATCTGCGTGGGTTTCCTCCGGGTGCTCCGGTTTCCTCCCACAGTCCAACGATGTGCAGGTCAGGTGAATTGGCCATGCTAAATTGCCCGTAGTGTTAGGTAAGGGGTAAATGTAGGGGTATGGGTGGGTTACGCTTCGGCGGGTCGGTGTGGACTTGTTGGGCCGAAGGGCCTGTTTCAACACTGTAAGTAATCTAAATTTGGAGACCAGAACTACACACAGTACTCCAGGTGTGGTCTCACCAGAGCCCTGCACAGTTGCAGAAGCACCTCTTTGCTTCTATACTCAATTCCTCTTGTTATGAAGGCCAGTTAGCCTTCTTCACTTCCTGCTGTACCTGCATGCTTGCCTTCATTGACTGGTACAAGAACACCCAGATCTCTCTGTACTGCCCCTTTACATAAATTGATTCCATTGAGGTAGTAGTCTGCCTTCCTGTTCTTGCTACCAAAGTGGATAACCATACATTTATCCACATTAAACTGCATCTGCCATGCATCTGCCCACTCACCTAACTTGTCCAGGTCACCCTGTAATCTCTTAACATCCTCATCACTTTTCACCCTGCCACTCAGCTTTGTATCATCAGCAAATTTGCTAATGTTATTGCTGATACCATCTTCTATATCATTAACATATATTGTAAAAAGCTGTGGTCCCAGCACGGATCCCTGCGGTACCCCACTGGTCACTGCCTGCCATTCTGACATGGAGCTGTTTATCACTACCCTTTGTTTCCTATTAGCCAACCAATTTTCAATCCAATCTAGTACTTTGCCCCCAATACCATGCACCCTAATTTTACTCACTATCCTTCTGTGTGGGACTTTATCAAAAGCTTTCTGAAAGTCCAGGTACACTACATCTACTGGATTTCCCTCGTCCAACTTCATAGTTACATCCTCAAAAAATTCAAGAAGATTAGTCAAGCATGATTTCCCCTTCATAAATCCATGCTGACTCTATCCTATCCGGTTACTACTATCCAGATGTGCAGTAATTTCATCCTTTATAATAGACTCCAGCATCTTTCCCACCACTGAGGTCAGACTAACTGGTCTATAATTACCTGCTTTCTCTCGCCCACCTTTCTTAAAAAGTGGTGTAACATTTGCCACCCTCCAATACTCAGGAACCGACCCCGAATCTATTGAACTCTGGAAAATAATCACCAACGCATCCACGATTTCCCGAGCCACCTCCTTCAGTACCCTGGTATGCAGACCATCAGGCCCCGGAGACTTATCAACCTTCAGACCTAACAGCTTCCCCAACACCAAATCCTGGCAAATATAAATTCCCTTAAGTTCAGGTCCTTCAGCCACTGTTACCTCAGGGAGATTGCTTGTGTCTTCCCAAGTGAACACAGATCTGAGGTACCCATTTAATTCCTCTGCCATTTCTTTGTTCCTAGTAATATATTCCCCTGTTTCTGTCTTCAAGGGCCCAATTTTTGTCCTAACCATTTTTTTGCCTTGCACATACCTAAAAAAGCTTTTACTATCCTCCTTAATATTCTTGGCTAGTTTACCTTCGTACCTCATTTTTCCTCTGCGTATTTCCATCTTAGTAATCATCTGTTGCTCTTTAAAAGCTTCCCAGTCCTCAGTTTTCCCACTTATCTTAGCTATGTTATACTTTTTCTCTTTTAACTTTATATGTTTCTTTACTTCCCTCGTCAGCCACGGCCGCCCATGCCTCCTCCTGGGATCTTTCTTCCTTTTAGGAATGAACTGATCCTGCAACTTCTGCATTATACACAGAAATATCCGCCATTGTTCCTCCACGGTCATCCCTGCTAAGGTATTGCACCATTGAACTTTGGCCAGCTCCTCCCTCATCGCTCCATAATTCCCTTTATTCAACAGCAGTACTGTCACTTCCGACTGTACCCTCTCCCTCTCAAATTGCAGATTGAAGCTTATTGTATTATGGTCACTACTTCCCAATGGCTCCTTCACTTCGAGTTCTCTGACCAATTCTGGTTCGTTACACAATACCAGATCCAGAATTGCCTTCTCCCTGGTCGGCTCCAGCACCAGCTGCTCTAAGAATCCATCTCTGAGGCACTCCACAAAGTCTCTTTCTTGTGACCCAGTACCATCCTGATTCTCTCAGTCTGCCTGCATGTTAAAATCCCACATAACAACTGTAGTGACATCTTTGCGGCAGGCCAATTTCAGCTCCTGATTTAACTTACATCCGACATCCAGACTGCTGTTTGGGGACCTGTAGATGACTCCCAAGAGGGTCTTTTTACCCTTGGTATTTCGAATCTCTATCCACACTGACTCGACATCTCCTGACTCTAGGTCCCCCCGTGCAAGGGACTGAATATCATCCCTTACCAACAAGGCCACCCCACCCCCTCTGCCCGTCAGTCTGTCCTTACGATAACACGTGTATCCTTGAATATTCATTTCCCAGGCCCTGTCCACTTGAAGCCACGTCTCAGTTATCCCCACAATATCGTATCTGCCAATTTCCAAAAGAGCCTCAAGCTCATCCATCTTATGTCTAATGCTTCATGCATTCATGTATAGTATTTTTAATTTGTTACTGCTCTCACCCTTCCCATCAACCCTTATTTCACTCAACCTTACAGCATGATGCCTTTCCGAGTCTTCTGCCTCATTAATACAGTTGTCTTTCTTGACTTCTCTTGTTCTAACTTTCCCTTCAATTTCCTTTTTAAACATCCAGCTTGTCCCCTCCCCCCTCTACTTAGTTTAAATCTAGCCGTGTTGCAGTAGAAAACCTGCCTGCCAGAAGACTGGTCCCTAACCTATTTAGGTGCAAGCCGTCTCTCTTGTAGAATTTATGTTTACCACAAAATATACCCCAGTGATCCAAGAACTTGAATCATTGCTTCCTTCACCAGTTCCCCAACCACACGTTCAAGTCCATTATCTCCCTGTTTCTGGTACACTAGCCCGAGGAACTGGAAGCAAACCGGAGATAACCACCTTGGACGTCCTGCTTTTCAGCCTTCTTCCTAGTTCTCCGAAGTCTCGCTGTAGTATGTTCCTCCTCTTCTTCCCGACATCATTTGTGCCGACATGTACCACCACTTCTGGCTCTTCACCTTCGTCCTTGAGGATGTCCTGCACTCTGTCCGCGATGTCTTTCACTCTAGCACCAGGAAAGCAACACACCATCCTTAAATCCCGTCTGCTGCCACAAAAACCCCGGTCAGTTCCTCTTACGATGGAGTCCCCTATTACCACGGCTCTGTGCGATGTCCGACTCTTCCGCTCTGCCTTTGCGGCAACGTTTGATTGACAAACGTGGCCGCCTCGCAGACTGGCATTGTCATCAGTCTCTGTTTCCAAAAGCTTCAACTTGTTCCTGACAGATACTTCTCCCGGGGTCTCTTGCACCTGTCTCCTCTCTGCCTTCCTCATCATTTGCTCTCTTCTGCTCTCTTCTGGCATGATTCGTGTAATAACATCGCTGAAGGTCTTGTCCAGAAAGATCTCGTTCTCTCGGATGAGCCTAAGGTCTTCGAGTTCTTTCGTCAGCGCTGCAATATGCTCGGTCAATTGCTGAATGTGCACACACTTTCCACACATATACGAGCCAGGCACACCAGAGTCGTTGACCTCCCACATCAAGCACGTAGCGCACTGAACCAGCTGGGCAGTCATGTCTTCACCCTCTTCAACTGTGGCGTAATCACTTCACTCAACCTCCTTGTCAAAGAGTCCTGAGATGAAGCCTCACTTCTCGATCTAAACTTCCTTAGACCCTCTTTGTGTGGCACGTCTGTGGACTCTTAATTAAGGTTAGAGGAGGAGGGAGGGAGACCCTACTTTGTAGGACCTGGGGTTTAGAACACACCCACTCTTATAGTAATCACTTACCTTCCCGATCGGCTTTGCGCTCCGTCTGAACTTCCGCCCAGCTCCCGCCTCTCTCTGTTGCACTGCGACAAACACTCCACTCTGTCCTGTCTTTCTTCACAACTGAAACTCTTCAGCCCAAGCAGTATCCCGGTAAATATCTCCTGCAATTTTCTCAGTGTGATCACATCCCTGTGACTTGCAAAACTGCACACAACACTCTTGTTTGAGCCTAATGAGCATTTCTTTTAAAATTTCTGGATCTGTCTGAAGGCGATTCTGGCAAGGCAGAATTTATTACCAATTCCGAATTGCCCAGAGGGCATTTGAGATTCAACCATATTGCTATGAGTCTGAAGTCACATGCAGCACAGACCAAGTAAGGACAGCAAATTCCATCCCGAAATGACATAAGTGAAACAGATTTTTTTTTCAACAATTGTCAATGGATTTATAGTAGTCATAAGATTCTTCCTTGCAGATATTTTTTGAATCCAAATTTGACAATCATGGCATGATGGGATTCAAGCTAGAGTACCCAGACTATTACCTCGGTCTCTGGATTATCCGTCCTATAAACTTATCACAAGACCAACCAGAAAGCCATAAAAGCTGATCTTTTCAAATAAAATGTCTTTTCACCAAAACTGTATTTTCCATGAGCCTGACGCTCCAATTGTATTTGGCCTATGTCAGTAAAAGCTGCTACATGGGGATTGATTTCACAACCGCGGTGTCCAAATGGATCGATTTGTTTGAAGGTCCAGATGGTGGTATTGGGGCACGTTCACCCAACAACAGAACAGCATCAATCTGAAAGAGAGTGATAGATTGTGCATTGCCACAGAGAAATGGGGGGGGGGGGGGAGGGACGGAAATGAGGGTTAATGATCGTGGGAAAGAGAGAAACCTCCGACAACGGGTGTGTTTGAATCCTGATATATGAAACGCAGAGATGTGAGAGAGCGGAATTTGAAGGTAAAACAATTAATTTCTTACCATGTGTCACAAAAAGGACAACGGAGAGAAAACTTAGTGCCGTGATTTGGTTTCAAATCGAGGTTGCTGTGGTCACAATGCAAAATACCAACAACCACGATCACAGTAACCACAGAACAGGATGCTTGCAAACAGCAATAAGAATACGAGCAGAGGAAATGTTCGGAAAAACAGCAAATGTTCAATATCAGTACTCAGCGAACAGTGACAGACATGTGGGAACTGAGAATGAGCTGAATCTTTCAGTTCGATGTCCTCAGAGGCTGTGGAGATCCCTTGAATGAGAATGTTGAAAAATGAGATTGATCGATTTCAACTAAACATCAAAGACTCGGGAGACAGTACAGGATATTGCTGAAATGTTTGCTTCAATAGCATTTTAGCTTAAAATCGGCACAGGCGCCCAGATCCAACCGGAAATGGGGATGGGAATGAGTGCGCAGAGTTACTCTCTGGCTCCAGTGATGCAATAGGCGAGCGTGCTGTCTTTCTAGGATGGCACAGAGGCGCAAGAAATTCCTCGGTTGAGTGTGCTCCTGCTCAAGGGAATGGTTGTCCCCGTTTATACTATCATAGCGATTTCCGGTGCATCTTTCTAAGACAGCTGAGTGGCACAAGTGGAGCGTGTTGAGCCCTTAACTTTGCAGTGGTGGGTTTAAAAGATGACTTTGCTATTTGGATCTCTGTTTCCGACACTGGCGGTGGCAGCTGCATTTGCTTCGATCAGCTCAGTATCAATTTCTTCCACACAGTCAAGATTTCAACCTGGAGAGGGTGGTGATGGTGGTGATATTTTAAACTAGTCATCCTTGGCGACTGGGACACGGAAACGGTGATGTTTACGTTCGATGAACAAAACCTGAAATGCAAGCCTGACCTCAGGAACAGAGATAATAACTTTAATTTCCTGAAATCCCATTCTCTCATGTCCCTTATGCAGGGGATTCTATCATCTTCACCCAGTCCTACCTACGAGAGACTCCAGGACCAGAAAAAAACATGAGTTGACCCTTACTTCAGGAACCCCCATCGTGTGGGCAAACAGTCTAGTCGGCCCTGTCAGTCCAGACATCCATCCGAAGCGCATCCCACCAGACCCCGCGGTATTCCCTGTCACATAAGCCTGCATTTCCTGCTGTTGATCCCTGTAACTGGCACATCATTGGTCAGAGGGAGAAATAAAAATACAAACACGCAGACAATGTGCAGACTGCCCACAGACAGAGACCCGAGGCTGGGATCGCACCCGGGTTTGTGGTGCAGCCAGACAGCAACGAACAAGGGGCGAAAAACAAATGTTGTCCTGACCAGTGATACTCACAACCTGTGGGTGAATGAGAAACAATTACAACATGGAAAACGGGATTTGTATCTGTGTGGACACAATTTGAAAGGATCATTCACCCTGTGTCGAAAAAATGACGCTGATACCACAGAGAAAGCAGGGCAATGTGGGAACTGTAGGAAGGGATTCAACTAACCACAGAAATTGAAAGTCATTTAATCAGTAACACTGGCGGGAGACCATTCACCAGTCCCGTGTGTGGGAAGGGATCACTGAGCAAAACAATCTCACGAGACTCTAGCAGGATTGCATATACCATCAGGTGTTCGATTAGGCTGTCAATGCTGTTGTTATCCTAACCAACTATTTGTTCCATAGCTGAAAATGTGTTGCTGGAAAAGCGCAGCAGGTCAGGCAGCATCCAAGGAACAGGAGAATCGACATTTCGGGCATAAGCGCTTCTTCAGGAATTTTCATGAAGAAGGGCTTTTGCCCGAAACGTCGATACTCCTGTTCCTTGGATGCTGCCTGACCTGCTGCACTTTTCCAAGCACACATTTTCAGCTCTGATCTCCAGCATCTGCAGTCCTCATTTTCTCCTCAAATATTTGTTCCAAAGCCTCAATCGTAGAGTCATACAGCATGAAGGCATACAGGCCAGTCAGTCCAACCAATCCATGCTGAACATACAGCCAAACTAATCTGGTCCCATCTGCCTCCTCCTGTACCCGCTTAGTGGCTATAATGCCCTTGAACTTTAATTACTGTGTTGCTAATCCAAAAACCCAGGTAATATTTTGGGGACAAAGGATTCAGGTCCTTGCATGACAGATCGTGGAGTTTGAATTCAATAAGCACCTGGCATTGAAGAGTCTCGTGATGACCTGAATCAGATGTGTGGAAACTCCCATCTGGTTCACTCATGCCAGTTCGGGAAGCAAACTGCCATAGTCATCTGCTCTGTCCCACAGGAGACTCCAGATGGATAATACCGTGGTTGACTCTTAAATGTCCTCTGGGAAATAACTGATGTACTAGACATGAACAAATTTATTTTAAAAATCCCACTTTACCATTCATGTTTGGAATCCACTGTCCATTAAATGTTGCAAATTTACTCTCATCCATCACTTCCTCAGCAAGTTAATTGCACACGTAAAACACCTTCCCTAAAACAATGATTTTTTAAAAAAAATATCTCTCTTTTCATCTTAAACATATGCCCTCTCGCCTTGAAATCCCATCCTGGGAAAAGGCAGCTTTCGTTAACTCTAACTTGCCTCTCAATAATTCATAAACTTCTGTCAGGTCGCCGTTCAAACCCCTAACCTAGAGTGAAATCAGTCACAACTAGGAGAAAGTGAGAACTGCAAATGAGAGATCAGAGTCGAGAGTGTTGTGCTGTGAAAGCGTAGCAGGTCAGGTAGCATTTGAGGAGCAGGAGAATCGACGTTTCGGGGAAGAGCCTGATGAACAACACTTGCGCGAAAAAATTATTCTCCTGCTCCTGGGATGCTGCCTTATCTGTTGTGGTTTATCAGCACCCCGATCTTGAATCTGAAAATTGACTCAGCCTATCCAACCTTTCATTATAACTCAAACCTTCCACACACAGCAACATGCGTGCATACTTTTCTGAACCTGCTCCAGCTGAATAATATCATTCCTACAACTGGGCGATCTGGACTGGACATAATATTCCAGAAGAGGCCTCATTAATGTCCTGCAAAGCTTCAACATAACGTCCCGACTCCTATACACAAAGGACTGAACAATGAAACAAAGCATGGTAAATGCCTTTGAACCATCTTGCATGTTGGTGATGCAAACTACAAGGAATTATGCACCTGCTTCCCTAGCTTCCGTGTTTTCCAACACGACGCAAAGCCCTACTCTTGTCGTTGTACCAAAATGCAATACCTTCTATTTATCCAGATTGAACTCCATGTTACATTTTTCAGTCCAACGACTCATTGGATTATGATCCTTTTGAAATTTAGCTAATCTTCCTCACTGTCAACAATTCTGGCGTCGCCTACAAACCTACGAAGCATGCCTGCAGTGAGTTCCACTGTTTTCTCACATAGATCAATGATTCATATTTACTGTAGTGGCCATGATTTAGCAGTGTGCAGATCATACAATAGTTAGTCATGCAATTAACCATGAGGAAGAAAGCCGCAGACTGCAGGGAGATATTAAACAATTGGAAATGAAAATGGTGAAGGAAATGCATTCCAGGCAAGTTGGTGACAGTGAAGCAAGTTCAAACTTCAAACCAGCTGCCCACGCTCCAGTTGTGGCACTCAGCTGTCTCAGCAAATGCACTGTAGATTGCTATAAACAGGAAAAAATTTTCCCTTCTTCCCGGCCTTTGACCAGGAGCACTCCTAACCTCGGAATTGCTTACGCCTCTAAACCGTCATAGAAAAACCGTGCATTCACCGGTTGTGTCACTGGAGCTTTCGAGTATCTGTGCGACCTCATTACCATCCCGACTTCCAGTTGGATCTTCGAGACTGCGCCACTCAATTCCTCTGATTCTGGGGCTGGGAATTGGGACTATGTGGCAGCGTTGGTTGCTGCCTTGTGGGGGAAACTGGTGAAGTAGCCGATGTTAAACTGCATTACTATTGAAGCATACATTTCAACAACACCTGCACTGTCCCCGGATTTTTTTATGTGTTGGAGAAATCTATTTATCTCAGCCTTCAGCATATTAACGATGGAATCACCACAGCCACTGAAGGAGCCGATATTAAACGGTCAGCCCATTCTGTGTTCCCACATATCTGCCACTGTTCGCTTAGCACTGATATTGTGCAGTTGGTGCGCTGCCTCACATTTCCTCTGCCACTGTACTTATTGCATGTAGCCAGCGTGCGTGCTTGTGGGATGCCGTGATCGTATAGTGGTTAGTACTCTGCGTTGTAGTCGCAGCAACCTCGGTTCGAATGCGAGTCACGGCGGTAAATGTTCTATCTGTCCCAATTTTTGCGAAACAAGAAAGAATCAGTTGTTTTCACATGGTAATTTTCTCCAAGGTGATGATCTTTTCCCTTCAAATTCCGCTCGCTCACATCTCTGTGTTTCATATGTCAAAATTCAAATCCATCCGTTCTCAGAGATTTCTCTCCCTCCTTCGATCACTGACTGAACTTTCCGTCCCACACCCCATTTTATTAATTTAGAGATGCCGGTGTTGCACTATGGTGCTGGGGGAACGTGCCCCAACCCCACCATCGGGACGTGCAGACCAGTTGATCCATTTGATTACCGCTGTTGTGAGACCACTCCTCAGGTAGCAGCTTTTACTGATATGGACTTACGTTTATTGGGGGTCAAGCTCAGGAAAATGACACAGGACAATATCGAGGAAAAGCGGCTTCATTGAGAAAGGTTAGTTTCACGGGTTTTCTGCAATGGCTGAGCACTCTTACCACTGGACTTTTAACTCAGATACCAAGCAAATGAACCAGGGACCCGGGTTTGACTCCAACCATGCCAGGGGTTAGAAATAAGATTCAATAAATATCTGCAATTACGAAGCAAATAACACCTATACATCCATGGTCAATTGTTGAAAAAACAAAACCATCGGGTTCACTGACGTCCTTTGAGGAAAGAACCTGCTATTCTTACCTGGTCGGGCCTCGATGTGACTCCAGACTCACTGCAATACGGTTGAGTGTCAACTGCCCGCTGTGTAATTAGGGATCACAATCAATACTGCCGAGCCAGCGACGCCCTCATACTGTAACAGAATAGGAAAAAAAGTTAATTCGGCTCTAGCTAGAGTACTGTGTGCAGCTTTGCAATTCACAGTATAGCAATGATGTGATCGCATTGGGAACGTTGCATGAGCGATTCAATGGAATATTGTCTGCGCTGAAGAGTTTCAGCTATGAGGAGAGATTGGACAGACTGGGGATGTTTGTCACCGAGCAGAGGAGATTGGAGAAGACATGACTGAGATGTACAAAATAATGAGGGATATGGACAGGATAGACTGAAAGAAGCTTTGTTATTGATGGAGTGATCGAACACTGGGGCCAAGAGATTTCGGGAAAAGGTAGAAAGTTTTGAGTAGATGTGCGGAAAGGGTCAGAGAGGTGGAAATGCTTCCAACCTGAATAAAATTGAGATGTGAATTTGCGATGCCAAAACAGATATGACTATGGGCTAAACAATGGAAAACTTGATTCAGGTTGTTAAGCAGTTGTGTTCGACAAGTGAGGCCACAACAGGCTGATGTTGTTGTCCTCCACAGTATCATGGTTCGTGTCCCCGCCTGTCCCAGGGCTCAATTCTCCGCTGGGGACATCGTAAAGGTTTTAAACCTGTCGCTCTGTTACCCATTGAAGATTATTCATGCTTGGCCTTCCATTCTCGATTGGATATGTCACAGGAAGGACAGTGCTGTCTGAATCAGCTGGAGAAGGACTGCAGCTCCTGGGCAGAGAGAGTGTCAGTGACAGTGCAAAATTTCTGCAAACTGCACATTGTGTTTTTGTTGGAATGAAAACCATTATATAGAGTTGTTTCTGACTGATATGTTTATATAAAGCAGGAATCTGAGGAAGAAAACAGAGTACACCCATTCAGACCTGAGTGCAGAAACATTTCCAGCAGCACTAATGAGATTGTACAGCGCAGAACCGCGTTTGGATGCATTGAATTCGGGTTGGTGGGCGCAGATTCCTTTCACTAGGCTGAGGTTACACCAGTGTGTAAAGCCATTACACATGATACAGATAGTGTTAAATATGATGGTACATTTGCTCAGTAGTTCGCACTGCTCTTAATTCTGTAAGTTAAGTGGATTGACCATGTTAAATTTCACTGATGTGTCCAGGGAGTGAATTCAGTAAGTTATGTGAATTAGCCATCGGTAACGCAGTGATAAGGTCAGCAGCCACACGATGCAAGGTTTTATTCCAGCAGATTTATTTGAAATCACAAGTCAGAGGCCTGCGGGGATAGAGACGGGAGCTGTGTCTGGTTGAGATGCTGTTCAGAGTGACTCTACACACTCGTTTGGCTGAATTGTGCTTTCTGTATTGTAGGTAATCGGTGATTCTACCAGAGAGGAGAACTGAGTGCGTTTACTGGGGTACTAAGAAATTAGAGACGATGCTGACGGCGTTTCGTGGGGATGGAATTTTATTTATTTGTGTGTTGGAAAATTTGAAACTAAGCCAAGGAAAACCGAATGGAAGTTTTCCAGGGTATTTGAGGTTTGGAGAGAGTAAATAGGTGGTATCTTTCAAGTTCGTAAATTTCTGAAGGTCAGGCTTTCAAAACCATCGATGTCGGACTAAGAAATAATGGGAGCAGAATTTCTGTCACTCAGAATCCGTTTCCAAAATATTTGGAAAAGCACATATAGAGACACACAAGCAGTGAGTTTCACCAGGAGAGAGACAGCCTGTGTAAAAGTGGGGTGTGGGGGTTGGAAGGTGCGAGGAAACAATATCTAATTTGGACGACTTTAGATGTAAAGAAATATCGGAAACGTATTCAGCTGATTAAGATGCAGCAAATCAAATACTAGTAATTACACTGTCAAGATCCCATGAATATTGAACGTGGATAAATGTTATTACGTGATTATAGAGCTGCACTCCGCCTCCTTTGTTTCAAGGAGAATAATCCCAGCCGAACCAATTATTGCACGAAGCTCAAGTTTCTCCAGTGTTGACAACATGTTCATTAATCTCTGCTGTCCACTGCAGTGGCCTTACATATTATTAAGGCAGGTGGAGACATTTATGCGAAGAAGCAGTTGAAATTTCAAGCACAGGCGGGAATTGGAACTTGAAATCAGACAGCGACTGGAATCAGATTGGTCCACACAAGGACGAAATAGAGTAATGATAACTCTGACAAAAGAGGATCTAATCATATCCCACTGACATTCAATGGCTTTACTGTAAACAAATTATCCAGTGTAATTGTCCACAGAGCTATTATTTAGAAAAATAAACAGATAGAACCTAGTTAAATAAACAATTTGACAACAAAAACATGTCCTTTTGTAGACATTTTTTGATTATAAACTCAACTCATTGCTCCGTGAATCCTACATCGTTTGCAAGGCACAAATGAGACGTGTAACATAACTCCCTCCATTTGCCCAGATGGGTGTAACTTCACTAACACTTAAGGAACTAGATACGCTACATGACAATGTAGTCACTTGATTGTACCCTCTTCATTACCTGCAATATTCATTTTCTTCACCACTTAGGAGGCACAATTGCAACAGAGTCCACCAACTACAGGATGCACTGGAGTAAGTAATGTGGGCATATTTGACACAACTTTCAAAGCTCAACAGCTGTACTGACTATAAGGACAAGGATGGAAGATGCAACGAAACGCCACCATTTGCAAGTTCCCCTCCAAGGCCCATAGCATTCTGAATTGGAAAGGAATCAGTGATAAACTCATTGGTGAAACAGCCTTGATGGGAAAAGTTGCATACTTCAGCCTTCCATGTTTTATCTTACAATTTAAAGAAAATGTTTATGTGGTGACCTGAATTGTGCTCAGTCCTTTAGCTGTTCCCTAGACTGGTAGTTGGTAAAGTGGTCAAGAATAGAAAATATCCAAAAAACCACTCATTCAACTGATTCCCCTCAAGATTAGAGTGGTATTGGAGAAGCACAGCAGGTCCGGCAGCATCTGAGGAGCACGGAAAATGAACATTTCAGGCAAAAGCCCTACATCAGGAATGAGACTGGGAGCATATTAGATGGAGAAATAAATGGGAGTGGTGCGGGGCTGGGGAGAAGGTAGCTGAGAGTGCAGTAAGTGGATGGGGGTGGGGGGTGAACATGATTTTGCAGAGAAGAAGGTGGAGAGGATAGGTGGGAATGAAGATGCACAGGTGTGACAGGTCAGGAGGACGGAGATGAGCTGGAAGGTGGGAACTGGTGTAAGGTGGGGGGGACATGAGGAAACTGGTGAAGTCCCAATTAAGGCCATGGGGTTGAAGGGTCTCGAGGCGCAAGATGAGGCTTTCTACCTCCTAGCATCGGGTGGTGAGGTAGTGGCAATGGAGGAGGCCCAAGATGTACATGTCCTCGGGAGAGTGAGAGGGGGAGTTGAAATGTTTGCCATGAGGGCACTGGGGTTGATTCTTGTGGGTTTCCTGGAGATATTCTCTGAACTGCTTTGTGAGACGACATCCTGAATCTCCGCCCTCCGACTCAACCCCTCCAACAGTAACAAGAACAAAATCCCCCTGATGCTTACCTTCCGCCCTACCAACCTTCGCATAAACCAAATCAGCCCCCGACATTTCCACCACCTCCAAACGGACCCCACCACCATGGATCTATTTCACTCCCTACCCCTTTCCACCTTCCGCAAAGACAGTTCCCTCCATGACTAGCTGTTCAGGTCCACGCCCCCCAACTACCCATCCTCCCATCCTGGCACCTTCCCCTGCAACCGCAAGAATTGCAAAATATGCGTCCACACCTCCTCCCTCGCCTCCATCCAAGGCCCCAAAGGAGCCTTTCACATCCATCAAAGTTTTACCTGCACATCCACCAATATCATTTATTGTATCCATTGCTCCCGATGCGGTCTCCTCTACATTGGGGAGATAGGACGCCTCCTAGCAGAGCGCTTTATGGAATATCTCTGGGCCAACCGCACCAATCAACCACACTGCCCTGTGGCCCAATATTTCAACTCCCCCTCCCACTGAGCCGAGGACTTGGAGGTCCTGGGCCTCCGACACCGCCGCTCCCTCACAACTGATGCCTGGAAGAAGAACACCTCATCTTTCGCCTCAGATCACTGCAACCCTAGGGCACCAATGTAGACTTCACCAGTTTCCTCACTTACCCTTTCCCCACCTCACCCCAGTTCCAAATTGCCAGCTCAGCACTGTCCCCATGACTTGTCTTACCTGTCTATCTTCCTTTCCACCTATCAAATTCACCCTCCTCCCTGACCCATCACCTTCATCTCCTCTCTCACTCACCTATTGTACTCTTTCCTACTTTCTCCCCACCCCAAACATCCTCTCATTTATCTCTCCAGTCTTCAGGCTCTCTGACTGTATTCCTGATGAAGGGCTTTTGCCCGAAACATTGATTTTACTACTCCTCGGATGCTTCTTGAACCGCTGTGCTTCTCCTTTGGGAGCAGATGCGATGGAGGTGGAGGAATTGGCAAATATAGGATCACATTTGCGCAAGAGATGGGGTGGGAGGAGCTATAATCCAGACAGCTGTGGGAGTCAGTGGGTTTGTAAAAAGTGTCAGTAACACTGAACTGCAGGGATATATTTCCCTCGTCACCCCATCCACTTTTCACAAAGACTGTTTCCTGCACGACTACCTAGTCAAGTCCACGCCCTCCAGTGAAGCACCCTCCCCGCCCGGCACCTTACCTTGACACCACAGGAATTGCAAGACCTGCACCCACATCCTCCCCATCACATCCTTCCAAGGCTCCAAAGGATCCTTCCACATCCACTAAAGGTGCATCTGCATTGCCACACATGTCATTTATTGCATCTGTTGGTCTCCTCTACATTGAGGCCAACAGACACCTTCTTGCAGAGCGCTTCAACGAACATTTCTAGTACACCAGCAAATTTCAACCCCAACTCCACATGACCAAACACATCAACTGCTTTCCCCTTCCCCCACTCTCCCAAGGACATGCAGTTCCTGAGCCTCCTCCACCGCCATTCACTCAACACCCGACGCCTCATCTTCCATCTCGGAACCCTTCAACCTCAGGATATCAATGTGGTCTCCACCAGCTTCCTCGGCTCTTCGCACCCACCTTACCCTACTTCCAACCTTCTAGATTGGCACCATCCTATTGACCTGTCCCACCTGTCTATCTTCCTTCCCACCTATCCGCTCCATCCTCTCCTCCGACCTATCACCGATCACCCCATCTCCATCCATCTATTGCACTCTCAGCTAAATTCTTCACAGACCCAGTCCTCCGGTTTATCTCTCCACCCTCAAGGCTCCCAGCTTTATTCCTGATGAAGGGCTTTTGCCCGAAACATCATTGTTTCTGCAACTCGGATGCTGCCTTACCTGCTGTGCTTCTTCAGCACACTCTAATCTTGATTCTGATTTCCAACATCTGCAGTACGTACTTCGGTCCAACTGATTCCCCTGTCCATTGATCTTCAGTGATAGTGAATGTCCAGTCCATGATCTCTTTGTCCGTCTACACCACACAGAATACTCACTGTTATTGTTTTTTCTCCCCAAATTCATTAACACTCATTGATCTGGATTCAATTCCATTCAGCATTTTACCTTTCCACCTGATTGAAGCATCCCTGCAGTCCCTGGCATTCTTCACCAAAGTCAACTGCACGACCATTTGTTGCATCAGCAGCAAAGTTCTAAATCATGGCTGCTACAACTAAGTCGAAATCACTGATCTACATCAGAAAACAGTGGAACTCCACTGGAAACACGCAACCAAACAGGGTTTATTGCTGGTTGGGATTAACGGCTGCAATAACAGCAGAATCGAACTCCTGCTGTCATTTGTAAATTTGCTGGTGACGCTGCCAGTTGGTCTTCTGAGGGATCACTTCTCCCATATGGGAGTGGTGAATGAGCTGTGGCATTGTGACTGAGTAAGTGAGTTTACACCTCAGCGGGCAATTGAATCCCTTCCTGCAGTCACCCCATGGCCCTGAGCTCTTGGCCCTGCGGGGATCCTTGTGTCTATTTAGTTTGATAATCTGTTTAATTTGAGTCCACACAGAAACGATTCCCATTTTCCCCGTTGATCATGTATTTTTATTCTTCCTTATTCTCCCACGGAATGTGGCTATCATTGGTCTGAAGAGCATTTGTTGTTCATTCTAATTCATCTCGAACTGAGTCAGGGGGCATTCATGGGTGAACCACCTTGTTGTGGGTCTGAAGTCACAAGCTGACAGGACTCATTACAGTCGGCAGATTTCCCTTTCGAAGGGATATGAATGAATGAGTTTTCAGGATATTAAAGTTATTGTCTCTGTTCCTGAGATTGGGTTTATTTTCCAGACTTTATTGATCGAATTTAACGAACAGCAGCTGCCATGTTCCAGTCTCCAAAGTATACTAGCCCAATAGATCACCGCTGCACTAACAACTCCCTGCTGCATTTCTCCATTCAAAGAATGACATTGTCAATTCAGATTATCCCAAATGGAGCGAGAATAGGAAGCGTTTCTGTGTTGGAATGGAAGCAATGTACGCTGGATTGGAGTGTTTACTGGAGCAAGAGACTGATGTGGGGGCGATGTGAGCAAAAGCAGTTCTTACTGTCAAAGTAACAAAATACCACTTTGTTAAGGAAAATCTCTTAGAATGCTTTCCATACATCGACCTCTCACTTGCAGCTCCAGCACGCTTCCTCTGAGCCAATTGACCAGAAGCACTCCCAGCCTCAGCATTTCACGCTCTTGGATAAGTAGACAAAGTCTTTTCCCTGGGGTCGGAAGTCCAGAACGAGAGGGCATAGATTTAGATTCAGAAGGAAAAGATATAAAAGACACCTCAGGGTAACGTTTTCATAAACAGGGTCGTGCATGTATGGAATGAGCTGTCAGAAGAAGTGGTTGAGGCTGGCACAATTGCAACATAATTTCAACTCACCCCAACTTGGGTAAAACACGTGAATACACAGTTTACAACCCTTCCATAAGATCATGTCGCAGCCGTTTTCGCTACAGGGAAAGTCGTCCCAGCCTATTCCATCTCGCCCTACGGTCCAAACATTGACGACATCCTTGTCTCTATCTTGTCATCAAATGCACGTGTCTTTTTGTACGTTTTCAAGATGTCAATTACGCTGGACAAAAACGAGCTATTGGAAACAGGAAGGTGAAACGTAGAATGGCTTCAACGTTCAGTGCTGGCTGCCACTGAGCCGCAGGAGCGGTGCCACAGGCTTGTTTCGGTAATGTAGTGGTCATCACGTTCGCCTCACACACGAAACTCCCCCGTTCGAAACTGGGCAGAAACTGTTTTGTTCTCCAACTGCAGCCTTTTACATGGACAAGAACGGAGTTTGCTTGCTTGCTTTCCCATCTGCAAACCTGCCTTCGAATTTGGTTGAACAAATCTGGTCTCGTTGTCAAATGTAATGCAACTCCATTTAATTACTGTGGAAAGTATTGTAAAGTTTTTTCTCCAACCTGGTTCTGATCATATGCCCTTCTGTTTGAGAGTGTAGTTACCGCGTTCTGATCCTTCCACGAAAAGCAGTACCGCATTTGCATTCCTTGCGCTGGCAGCCCGGTTCAAAGACAGGGAAGAAGCTGATGCGCTGGTTTCACAGCGCACCACGAATTACTGAACTTGTCTGTCTGTCAAATATACCCCAAAGTCGTCTCTGAAAGGCCTCGTTTGGAAGCTGTCAGTCGGTATTCAACGTGCGAGAATTGGCACCAAATATCCTGAATCATGTTTTGGTGCAAGTCGCGCGTTAGTGCCTCATTCAATCAGCAACAGCAATGAAAGAAATTACACTCTCAGAGGAACCTTTGGACTTGTGCTTTCATAACGTCGCTAGTATTAAGGTGCGCTGCGAGATCTAACCATGTTGGAACTGAAACGGAGGAATCGACAGAGAGGCTACAGAATGACATCGCATCCATTTGGTTTTCTTTAAATCACTGACGAGCAGGAAAATGTAAACGGGAAGGGCGAGTGGAGAAGTGAGGCAGTTGCAGCTCTTGTGGAATTCCTTCTTTGTGATTCACTCAGCAACCAGAGACGTGAAGGTGACTCAGGCGTGAGAGCTCTTCACATCGAGAACAAAAAGCACTCAAGGGCAGTTAGCACCTCGTCCGGAGTGGGGGTGGGGTGAGGTAATTATCTTTTGACTTCTGTTACTATGTTCAGAAATTGTGTTTTAGATTGAGGTGAACAGAAACTGCATTTCTAATAAGCACCATGGAATTTAGCAAAATTTATTGAGTCGCTTCTCGTGGATTCCCACATAGGTTTCCAACTCAGTCGGTATCCATGTGGCTCATGTCCAGGTGTGAACATCTCTGCAGCAAATTGCACAGTTAAGGTAAAAGGCAAGGAAAGTGGCATTTTGAACTGGATCCGAGGTCAGAGCATCCTCACAATGTCATCTGTTAATCTCGGATCGTAATGCTACCTCCGGTTTTAGGGTGGGGAACATTCTTTGGGACTCTTATTCTGCAAAACAGACACAGTGACTGAAACTATGCTGCACGGTATAATGTGGAACACGGCCTGCTCAGCTTTGTGCATTTTCCCTGTAGTCCAGTGTGTTTCGTGTTCCGTGTAAAGGTGAAAGTCTTCCTGTTTCGAGCAATGGGCGAATTCATTTTCCAAAGCAAGAATCGAAATTCCAGTAATGTCACGCAGCTCATGGCTATTTTATCAAGTCGTGACGGAACAGCATTCTAACACTCGCATATACAATTATAGCTGGAAATATTGTCAGAAGATAGATTTCAGCTTTCCATTGAGTTTTGCGAGGATTGATGAGCTATCATTATCTGCTGCGAAATTGATATTGTAGTCGGGCATAAGAGCTTCCAGTCTCTCAAGAGGCGTCGTTTCCAATCCCGCCACTGCCATTTCTGCGGGAAAACAACAAAGCTGCAGCGCGTTTAAATGCCATATTCAAATTTTTAAAAAGACCTGGTGGTTTGCTTCTTGGAGAATTAACGGCGGTGTGAGAGACTGCACACTCTCTCAAAGGGGTTCGCCTCTGACATGTAAAATAGGAAGCCGCTCTTCTGCTGCTGTTTTTTTTTTCAGGCAAGTTGAGTTTTCACTGAGAGAGTGTTATTTCATCGCTGTTGTGAAACAAAGTCCTACCGTCTCTCTATTCGCCGTTATTTGATGTTCTGGCGAATGGGAAAATGATTCCAATGGATTGCGATGTCATATGTTCTTAAATTTCTACCCCTTCCTTCATTTCTGTCCTGGAGACGGCGAAAGGGAAATGTAATCTAATCGAGACTGTGATTGGTGAAATTCACATTTTATGGCCCATTCTTATAGTGTTCATTCTTTCTCTTTTTTCAGCACTTTCTGGGACGTGGCTTTGCACGGAGGATCCAGGATGTTTGAAACAGTAGTTTGGAATGACCATGATAGGGCATGTCGCACAACCAACAATACATTTCACACCATTTAGGCAAGACACAACCCTTCGTCCAGCATGCACTGATTTGACAGGGCGAGTTTTGTATGCGCTATGGGCACAATAATAAAACCATGCAGGCCAGCAGTTGTCCGCCTAACCAAATACAGTTACACTCAGACAGGGAGCATTCCACCATCAATACTATAATACCCGTATCACTCACAGCAGTATTAGGAATCAAACCAGTTATAGAATCATCTCTGCAACGGGAAATCCTCGTGCCCACACCTCATGTAACGCTCCTTTCTTAACTATCCTGAAGCTTGGAAAATCATGAAAATGGCGCTTTGTGCAAGATCGTAGTGCTGTCAGTGCCACTGTTGTTCCCTGATTCCCAGTAGTCCAGGACACAAATGCTATCCTCGTCAGTACCCCGCCTCCTGCACCTGATATTCTTGTAATCGACCTTTGCTCAGCCTCATTCGCCATTAAGTTGGTCCCTGAAACTTTATGTTTTTACATATGACAGCTGCCAAAATACATGGACGGCTTTCCCCAAGGATATTCGGCGAGCCCCAAATTTATGCTGCTGCAGTATACCTCACCCTGTCCACCCTTCACCTACCATGCCACAGCACGTGCCTTCAGTATGCGGATGGCTTGCTGTTCGTTGCCACCTCCGCTACTCCATGCAAGCAGTTTACGGCAACCTTGCTCTGCAGTCTGGCACAGGATGGGCAAAGGGTGTCTATCAAGCACAGGGTGTCCTCAGAGCACTGTCCAAGGAGCAATTGGGTGTCATCACCCAGTTTCCCCTAACTGCCACGATCAGGCTGCTGCAAGTGTTTATGTGGCTGGTAAACTACTGCAGCCCCTGAAGTCCTGTCCATTGTGCAATTGATGCACGTCTGCGGGAGGCAGCTTCCCCTAAACAGCCAGCCAGAGTGAAATGAATATCCGAAATGCAACGGGCATTCACTGAACTGAAGCAACAAATAATTTCCACTCCTGCTATGACAGTCCCCGATTACTCAGTGCTTCTATCTTTCTGTAACCAAGCTCGACTGGTTCGCGCCTTGCATTTTAACACAGCTTCATGGGGATCTCCATCGCCCTTTTGCATTTTATAATGTTTAGTTATCACCTGTTATGAGCGGAATCCTGGCATGTTTGTGTGCCGTGGCAGCAGCCACAGTAACAGTGGATAAGGCCACCCCCAGTTTGCTAGATCACTCGTGCACTGCTTTGGTCCAACTGTCGCTCTCCCTGCTGCTTCATTCAGCAGCAATCCAACATTTCACTGCAACTCTGAGAACTGGTCATGAGGTCACTTTGTGATCTCGGCAAACCTTTCCCTACACCCCGCCATAGCTTTGAACACCGCCACCCTAATTCCGCTCACCTAACATGATTCTGCAGACAACCACGACTGCTTGGACCTGGTTCAGCATTCCTGACAAAGGGCTTCCTTCAGAAATATTGATTTTCCTGCTTCTCGGATGCTGTCTAACCTGCTGTGCTTTTCAGCACTATTCTCATCTAGACTCTAATCTCCATTATCTGCAGTCTTAACTTTCGCTTGGTTCAACAGGTGTCCTGACCGGTCTGAGAAAACCCTGACCAGATTCTTTTCAACAGCGGCTCTTCCTTCCGGCCATCAGACCTATACAAATTAGCAGGCCAAGCCATCTGCACCCCTTTCACCACTCTCGTATCAGCTGCTTTACCAGATGGGGTGTCCACACAGGCAGCAGAGCTCTTTGCTCTCATTAGAGCCTGCAACCTGGCACAGGGTTGCACAGCCAATATCTACACAGACTTTAGATGTGCCTTTGGAGTCGTTCAGGACTTGAGCGAAATATGGAAACAAAGGAAGTTCATCAGCTCAGCGGTGAGACCACTCCAACGTGTAGCACTCATTGCCAACATCCGAGAAGCAGTCCTGCTACTTGCTGCTGTCGCAATTATAAAATGTGACGCCCACAACTCTGCCACCGATCCCGTCACCCAAGCAAATGCCTCAGCTGATGCAGCACCCGGGAATCTGCACTATCATTGGCTACTTATGCCCTACAGACCACACAGGGTGGTGAAACCTCAAGAGCCTCCTGACACTCTCGATGCACTCCGAGCAGCATAGCAAGCCGCCGCACCAGATGGGAGGACCGCATGCGCCCTCATTGGTGCCTACAATCACCGTCCTTGCAGGTTCTTACCCACCCATGCATCGTCTCCCTGAAAGCCCATCTGCACTTATTGGCACTGGCAGCACACGGAATCGGACACAGAAGCAAGATGCTGTCAGCCATTCCTGCTATGCAACGGAATAGCACTGCAGCTGCCCAAGCCCTGCTGTCACAGTGCCTCATCTGTCCACCAAAAAAATGCAGGGAAGCCGATGACCAAACATGACTAAATAAAAGTCCCTGAGGGTCATTTCACCCACCTTCTAATTGACCTTGCCCACATGCCTCAGAAGGAGGAATGCAAGTATATCCTAGTTAATGTCGACATGTTTTCAAAATGGGTCAGATCATTACCCATCCAAAAAAATGCCCCCAGAGCAGTGATAAAATGTATCCTGCACGACGTTATTACAAGAGGTTTCTATGTCAGGGCACATAGACGCACAGGGGGAATGGGACCCATTTCAACGCGAAGCTCATTACTGCTGACTGGGACCCCCTCGGGATACCCTGGAGATACCACATAATGTACCATCCTCCAGTCATCAGGAATGGTGGAGTCAATGAATGGCACCCTCAAAACCACCCTCCCTAAAATCATCAGGACACAGGACTGGCTTGGCCAGATGGTCGACCACGGGTATTTACACAGAAAGAGGATAGGGAAACCAAACGACGGATTTTACACCATTTGCTAATGGAATGACCCATTCCCACAGCCGGACCCCCAAAACTAGCCAATGACACAGCGCTGCTTTGAACACAGGAAACTCTCTTGGATTAGGTTCAAGCCCTTAGTAGAAGGATCACTTTAAACCATGATTTGCAAAAGCTGCAGTGTACTGGGCACTTGGGTGTTTCTTTTCTTCATACTGATGGAAACTGAATAAAGATTCGTGCATCTTGTGTTCTTCACTGTGTCTCAAGCCCACACACACGCAACATGGGTGCTGGGGAAAAATAAACACGACCGTAGTTAGGCAATAGTGTGGGGGTAAAACAAAATAAACAAAAAAAAAGCTGCGGTGTCCACACCACTGCAGGAACCACTTCACCCGTTTAAACTGGGCATTATGTAACGTGACAGTCCCTGCCGAAAGATTCTCTCTCCCGTAGATGGAAAGGACCACTCTTGGTCTGTGTCACGACCACGACAGCTGTCGCGCTCCAAGGGAGACTAGAATGCGACCCGGTGAAAGAGGGCTCTGCCTCCACAGATGGACAACCAAACAGAACAGGATACAGCTCCAGACACCACAGAGGGATCCAGCTGTTCGCTGCAGGCATCGGGATCATCACTCTTGCACATCACCACTGATCGGTAACAGGACACACAGAGCAGGGCACTTAATCCACCGTGAGCCGTGGGTGAACGTTTTCCTTGATATAACCCACAGGGTATGCCCAGAGGGTAAACCAAACCAATTGATGGGTGTGTGATTGTTTCTCTGAACATTCCTATGGAGGCATTCGCCACGGCGCAGTTCCTTTTAACACCGCAGAGATGGCAGAATTGTGGCTAAAACTGGACAGGTCCCTGGGGTCACAACGCTCAGTCTGCTAATCAGACCGCCCATTCATGTGGCTAATAGCTGAGACTACAGGAAATCCGCAGGATACCACCTCGACAAATTCACCGGATGGTTCTACACAGCCCAGAACCTCTCACATGAACACCCAACCTTGACCATCACTGTCACCACCGCATGGGGTTCACACAGAGGAACCATATGCCTGACGAGAAGCCAGCCATCCGCATGGGTGGGTGGCTGGATCTGGTGCACTAACTCATTGCTCTTGACCTCTGCAGTACTCTGGTCTGTAGCAGAGTGCAGCGTCCTAGATATACTTGGTCACAATATGTCTGCCCACAATTCCATTTTCAATAATATTTGGACAGGATTCCAAACCCACCAGTTAAGAACATACAATGACACTTATTTTGTCTGGTGCCACCACGCATACCCTGGCTGGCATTGTCATGGGCTGGCACGTGGTATGTGGTACCACTCCTTTAACACTCCCAGTCGACTCCTTTCCAGAAGCTTATTCCCCGCAGAAAACGCACCCCCACTGCCCCAGACAAGATACCCTCTCCCCCCTTTTTGTGACAACTTACGAAACCCTGCACCTCGACATAGAGGCACATTAGCTGGCCACCACGCTAGAGGAGATAAAATGCCACGGCTGAAGGGCTTGTCCAGCTGAATCCAGAGGCTGTCGCCATTCGCACTGTAGCCCTACAAAACAGAATGGCCATGGACTACTGACTGGACAAAAAAAGGGGCACTCGCGCCTTAATTCGCAAAGACTGCTGTACCTGCATCCCTGAACCGAACGAAAATATAACGGACCTGTCACACCACTTTCCACAGGCTGCTTCTGCCCCAAATGAACCGGAGTCCCACTGGGACCTGTGGACCTGGGCAACATCCTGGCATGGATCACGGGGCATTGAACTGCTAGAGGAACTGATATCCTTTATTGCGGTTGTGTGTATCATTACCCTGGTCATGGACCTCCGTATGTGCTGCTGCCGGTTTTGTACAGCACTTTTACCCCTGCTCTCCTCACAATCCAACTTGCACAAGTTCGCTGGAGTGAGATCCCTTACCCTGACACAAACTACGCTCAGTCAGATTCAGACACTGACTACTACCTCTCTGACACCGAAGCCCCACCACTGATAGCCTCCCCTGTCTGGGCAACATTGCACCTTTTCAACATGCTCTTCATCAAAGGGCGAACTCTGGGAGAAAATCTGGTACACTTCCCAGTCACAGCATAACCACATAAAAAAAAAACACAGAAGCATGTTGGCGAAACACAGAAATCATGCCTGCCAACACACACAGAACACACCCACAATGCCTAAGTCGTGGCCAAACAGGCGAATATAGAATCCAGATATTCTAAGCTACTCCCAGACCAGATAATAACTTCTCAAACAGCCTTTCCAGTAAGCTCTTAGCCTCGATCATCACTTCAGCCCTAATACCCGAAGTGCAGTCTCGTTTCCCATATAAACCGATGGCGCATAAACAAAGAGGCAGACTGAGAGACCCCGGAAGACTTTGCTCCCAGGAGGAACACAATGGCCAGAACTGAATGACAGGAGAACGAATATTTACACATACTCGTGCAGACAGGAAGTACCGTTAGGAATCCTCGAGAAGACATTTACACTCATTCAAAGAGATGGCTGGAATCTCCAATGGCAATCACAAATGAATTGTTACTGCCAGACGCTTGTTTAATTTTCATTTAGTTTATTCTTGTTTTAATCGCTTGACAATTTTAGACACTGTGCTGTTACAGCTTTAAAATTATCCTCTTTGTTTTGTATCCCTATGAAATCTGCCTGCACTCTCTGCTTGGGGGAGAATATTCTTGCCATCTGTGCAGTGAATCAGTTCTAGGTCAGCCTGATACATGTTTTTACCGCGATGTCAATTTGTTTAATCAAACTGCTTGCCAGCTTTGTACCTGATCTCTGATCCATTTGGCTGAATTTCTCTGACACCTCGTGATCGTTAATTGTTTATGTTTCTACCCTGTTATCAGGCTCCCGTGGGGGATCTCGCTGAAACCCACATACACATCATTTTCACTCCCCTCATTTGAACATCTGATCACTGCCTCAAATCATGTAATCAGATCTGTTATGCATCACCTCCTTTGACAAAACCATGCTGATTCCTTCATCAAACCTTGCCTGGAGAAGTTGCAATTAATTCTCTCTTTCAAAGGTTTCTCCAAACGTTTCACGACCACTTCTGTGAGACTCACTTGGCTGTATTTCGCTGGTTTGTTTCTACCTGCCTTGTAAAAAAGTGGAACCCCATTAGTAGTCCTGCAGTCCTCGACCAACTCCCCTGTGGCCAAAGAAGAATGTTAACATTGGTCAAAACCCCTTAAATTGCTCCTTTGTCTCACAAAGTTACGTGAGATGCAACTCCACTCTGAGTTGTGGATTTGTCCACCTTTAAGACTCTCAAAACCTCCAGTATAGTCTCAGTTCCGATATGAAACTGATCAAGAACCTCTAAGTGCATCTTCCTGCATTCTATACAGATGTCTTCCCACAAAGGGACTGCTCGCCAGCTGAATGTGTAAAGTGCTTGATCCATATATCTTTACAACTGTACACTACTGTACTCACACTGGAGGGAACGCATTCACCTATTTTAACTGGAAGACGCTGTTTTCAGCCTTTGCGCCTATTAAACCTTTAGCTTTGATACCCAATGGCATATTGTTACAGTGAGGAAGCGGTTCAGTGTTTTCTATCCGAAAAAAGACGGCCACTTGATGACACCTCCTGCGTGGACTCCAATCCGTTCACATCTGACATGAGGAATTTTTTTCTCTCTGCTGTTCATCACATCCAGGATAGAATTGCGGTAGAAATGATTGCTGTCTTCATTGACCTAAGAAGTTGATACCGATGGCTCACCTTGTAATGGGAACTATCCACAAGAGAACTTTTCAAGAGGAACACAGTTCTGTCATCTGAGCAGGGGATCATTGCACAGGCAGAGTAACAGGCTTCTACCAGGTCATGCGCAGTCATTCTTCTTCGAATATTCACAGTATCCGACTCTAAATAGAGCAAAACCAGATGGTGCTAGAAAAACTCAGCAGGTCTAGCAGCATCTGAAAAAAGAAATCAGAGTTAACATTTCGAGTCCAGTGACCATCCTCAGAACTGACGATCGCTTGGAAAATGTTGGTTTATCTGCAGAAGATATAGTGGGGTTTGGGGGAGGATAAGGACTAAACGAAAGGGATGGATAGAGTTCAAATAGAGAGAACAACAGTTGACAAAGGAGTGGATGACGATCTGGCTGGCAGGGTGAATAGCTGTTAATGGAGACTGTTAGTGGCGAACCATATGTAGTGTGTTATTGCAGGCTCTGTGACAATAGGGCCTTTGCGTGTTTGATAGAGGGATAGGATTGGGAGAGTTCAGGACCTAAAAAAATTGAAAATTATATGGGGTCTGGAAGGCTGCAGGCCCCAAATAGAAACTGAGGTGGTATCTTTCCAGCATGCCCTGAGTTTCGCTGGAACTCTTCTTGAAGACAGAATTTGAATGGTCTGCAATGTGTTCAACGAATCCAAACTTCGTTTCCTAAGATAGTGAAAACCGCATTGCCTTAGATTGGATTGCGTGAAGTGCTTCACCTGGAAAGTGTGTTTGTGCCATTGGAAACAGAGTAGAGAAGACGCCAATAGACAGGTGAGTAGAGACGAGAAACAAACGGAAATATTATTAGAGAAATCATAAGGACAAGAAACCTAACAAAAAGGCACTTCACCTGAATGCTGGTCGCATTTGTAACATGGTTGAAGACTTAATGGCACAAATCAACACGAATGAAAATGATTTAGTAGCCGTTAGAGAGATATGGCTAAGGGCTGAGCACAATTGGGAGTTAAATATCCAGGAGTACAAGAGTATTTGGAAGGTTAGAGAGCAGTGTAAAGAAGTTGGTGTCTCTCTGTTATTCAAGGCCGACATCAAGACAGTGTGGAGAGAAAATATGTGTTCTATTGGGAATGAGTTTGAATTACTTTGCATGGAAAGTAGAAACTCTAAGAAGAAAAAGTCACTGATAAGTGCAGTCTGTAAGCCAGCAAATAATAACATCACACTGGTGAAGGCAATAAACAAACAAATAAGCAATGCCTGTAAAAATGGGTCAGCTATTATCATTAGGGCTTTTAATCTACATGTAGCTTGGTCGAACAAGCTCAGTCACAGTATCTTTGAGGAGGAGGTCGATGAATGTACCCATGATGGTTTGCTTGAACAGTATGCAATGGAACCGACGAGGGAGAAAGCAATCCTTGATCTGGTCCTGTGTAATGGAACAGGAATAATTAATGATCTCATAGTTAGGGATCCTCTTGGAACGAGTGATCACAGTATGGCAGAACTTAGAATTCAGATGGGGAGTGTGAAGATAAAATCCTGTGCATGTACAGGGGACACAACAATAGAACGAGAGAGCACCTGGCAAATTTAGCCTGGAAACAAAGGTTATTTGGTGGGAAAGATATCGAGCAGCGGAGGACTTCCAAAAAAGATTTTTTTGTAGCAGTGCTCAGCAAAAGTATATTCCAGTGAAAAGGAAGGACCGCAAGAAAAGGGGTAATCTACCCTGAGTGACTTAGGAAACATGGGAGGCTGCCAAAGTCAAAAAGAAAGCATACCATGTAGCCGAGAACAGTTTGAAACTGGAAGATTGGGGAAACGTTAAAGATAAACATGACGAAGTACAGAATAAAAGGACGGATAGCAAAAGTTTCTATAAAAATATAAAACGAAGGAAAAGTGGCTAAAGTAAAGGATGGTCCTTTCGAGGATGAGAAGGGACATTTAGTTATGCGATGTGGTGAAATGGTCGAGGTATTGTATTTTGTCTCAGTCTTCACGGTGGAGGATACTTATAACATGCCAGTAAGTTATAAAGAGACAAATGTAGGTGAGGCCCTTGAAACAAACATTACGGAAGAGATAGTGTTAGGCAAGCTAATGGAGCTGAGGATCGACAAGTCTCCAGGCCGTGAGGGAATGCACCTCAGGGCATTAAAGGAGATTGCGGCAGAAACAGCAAGTGCTCTTGTGGCAATTTTAAAATTCACTAGACTGCGTGGCCGTCCGTGCAAGTTGTAAAACAGCTCGTGTGACACCACTGTTTAAAAAGTGAGATGGATAAAAGATTGGGAATTATTGATCAGTTAGTTTAATGTTTGCAGAGGGGAAGATGTCTATTATCAAGGAAAAAATAGCAGGGCATCGATATAGAAATTGGACAGATGCAACGTAGGTTCATGAAGGTTCAAGCAGAGATGTTATGTTACAGCTGTACAAGGTGCTGGTGAGGCTATCCTTTGTGTACTGTGTGCACTTTTGGTTCCCTTCCTTGAGAACGGATGAACTGACAGTTGGAGAGGGGGGAGGGGTGCAGAGGAGGTTCGCTAGGTTGATTCCGAAGTTGAGGGAGTTGGCCTTTAAAGAGAGATTGCGTAGATTAGGATTATTTACTTTGGAATTTAGAAAAATGAGGGGGCAATCTTACTGAAACATAAATATTTGAACAGAATAGATTAGATAGAATTCGAAAGGAGGTTTCCACATTTGGGTGAAACTCGAGCAAGAGGGCGTAGCCTCAGGATTAGAGGAAACAGACTTAGACTGAGTTCAGAAGGATGTTCTTCACCCAGACGGATGATAGCACATGGAATACCTTGCCCAGCGAAGAGGTTGACTCTCGTTCAAGAAAAGTTTTTAAAGCCTAAGAGCGATACTTCATTTCAATAAAAAAGGTAATAAGGGATACAGTGAGAGGGCGAGTAAGCGGATTTGAGTCTTCAGAAAGATCAGTAATGATATGATTGAATGGCGGAGCAGGCGTGAAGGACCGGACAGCCTCGTCCTGCTCGGACTTTTACGTTCTATGCATGTATGTGTTAGAAAAGCAGAGATGCAGGGGGAAGACTCCATGGGGCGAGTTGAGGGAGGTGTTGGGAGTGAAGGCAGATTGCAACAGGATTTACTGTAGGGAATAGTCACCGTGCATGTTGGATAGGGGCGGGAGAGGGATATATGTAGAATCATGGCATCTCGCTAGTGGTGGTGGAAATTAAAAAAAAAAAATCGATGATCACTTGAAGCACCACTACGAATACATTTGCCAACTTTAAAGGTGCGCAACTGAGGGCATTCTGTCTCGATGTATCACTACCTGGTATGGCACCTGTACCATTCAAGATCGATGATGGTTACAGCGAGTGGTGAACTCGGCCCAGACAAACACAAATGACAACCTATTATATGATTGCATATTATTTATACATCTATGCAACTTAACTCTCTGATATGCTTGCATTGATCGCAAGAAAATGCTTTTCACTGTGCCTCAGTGCACGTGACAATGAATTCAATTCAATTCAATTGTGGAATGTCGACGACATTGATTTTTGTAGCAGCTTATGGTGGAGCCAAGTAGGGAACAGGCAATACTCGATTTAGCGATGTGCAATGAGGCAGACGGGACAAGGTAGCTGAAGATGAAGGAACCCTTAGGAGGCGGTGATGATAATATGATTGAATTTACCCTGCAATTACCCTGAGAGGGAGAATATACAATCAGAGGTAACGGTATTAAAGTTGAATATATACAAGTACAGAGGCATGAGGGAGGAGCTGGGTGAAATTGGTGAGGAGAGGAGCCTAACGAGAAAACAGGAAAGTGGAAATGCAATGGCAGGAGTGTCTGAGCGTAATTAAGCAGACACATCAGAGACACATCCTGTGGAAAATGAGGCATGGTGTAGGGAGGATGAGGCAACCATGGCGGACTGAGGAAGTCATCAATAGCATAAAGGAAAAAGAGAAAATATATGATGTGGCGAAGGACAGTGGGTAATCAGAGGACTGGGAAGATCACAAAGACCCACAAATGGCGACAACAAAACAAATGAGGAGGGAGAAGATTAAATCTAAGATAACAACTAATATAAAGGAAGACTGCAGTTGTTTCTTTATTCATATAAACGCAAAAGAGAGGTCGAAGTCAACAATGGGCCATTGGAAAATGACACTTGACAGAAAGTAGTGGGGAACAAGGAAATTCTTGAGGAACTGAAAATATATTTTGTGACAGTCTTCACATTGGAAGTCATGAGTTATACCGAAACATACAAGAGAATGGGGGAAGAGATGTGAGTCTAGTGGCCATCACTGTGAAGGTGCTAAAAACACTGAATGGCCTAAAGGGCGATACATCATCTGGATCAGATAGAGTTCCCTCCAGAGTTCTAAGGAAGACAACTGACGAAACAGTGGATAGGTGAGTGGAGAGCTTTCAGGAATCGAAAGAATCAGAAAGGGTGCTGTAAGACTGAAAAATCACAAACGTGACACCCCATTTTAAAAAGAAACAACAGAAAAGCTGGCAAATTACAGACCAATCAGCAGAATCTTGGTTGTGGATGAGATCCTGGAATCCATTCCATTGGAAGAAATTTCTGAATACTTGGAAATGCATGTTGAAATAAGGAAAAGTCACCAATGTTTCATCATGGAGAGGCCATACTTGACAAATCTGCAAAACCTCCTCTTTGAGGAAGTAACGAGGAAGGTAGACCAGGGAGATCCATTGTATGTTATGTGTCTGGGCTTCATGAAGGCCTTTGATATTTGCCGCACAGGAGGCTACTGAATAAGAAAAGGGCCCATGGTTTCAGAGGCAAGCTGTGCTCGCAGGATAGAAAGCAGTGACTGGGAGCAAAATGATCCTTCTCAGGATTGCAGCTGGTGACAAGTGGCGTTCCTCAAGGCTGTGTTGGGACCACAACTTTTCATTTTCTCCATTAGCGATCTGGATAAAGTACCTGAGGGCACTGCGTATCAATTTGCAAACAATGCAAAGGCAGAAGGACAGGTAGCATTGTGGAGGTGGGGATGCTGCAAAAGGATATGGACACGTAGGGAGCATCGGAAAATAAATGGCAGATGGAGCATAATGTGGGAAAGTGTGAGGTGTTGCACTTTGGTAGGAAGAATAAAGACACGGACTGTTGTCTAACTGCGGTGAAGGTTTACATGTCTGCAGTGCAAAGATACTTGAGTATTTTAGCCTATGATTCTCTTAAGATAAACTTGCAGATTGAAGCTGTAGTTTGGAAAACAGCTGCAATGCTGATATTTATTTTTGGAATATTTGAATATAAAAGCAGGGATGCACTTGCATGGCTCTATAAACATCTGGGCAGACCACATCTGGATTATTGTGTGTATGTTTGGTCTTCAAATTTCAGGAAGGATGCACTGGTCCTGGGATGCGTTCAGAGGTAATTGATCATTATGGTGACAGAAATGAGAAGCTTGACACATGAGGAACGTTCGAGTACTCTGGGTCTTTACTCGATGAAGTTTAGAAGAATAAGAGGAAATCTAATTGGTACTTATAGAATCGTGTATCCCCAAGACAGAGTGGAAGCCGGCAAGGTGCTTCCATTTTTAGTAGAGACTAGTACCCAAAGGCACAATTTTGGAGAAAAGGGAAGACATTTGAGAGCAGTAATAAGAGACACTTATTCAGCCAGAGAGTGGTGAATGTATGGAATTAGTTGCCAGATAAAGCTGTGGAATCCAGGACTGTGATTATATGTAAGACTGAGGTATGTAGCAGTGTGGTTGTCAAGGGGATCAAGGTTTATGAGCCGAAAGCTGGAGAATTGGGTTTACAAAGTATCTGCCATGATTTAACGATAGAGCAGACACACTGTGCTGAATGGTTTAATTTCTGCTCTATTGTCTAATGGACTTATGCAAAGAAAGACCTCCATCTGCAAGTTCTCCTCCAAGGAACGTGCCAGCCTGACTTGGAGCCTTGTCAGCGAAGATCTGATTGAGTGCTGATCCAGACATGATGCGCCAAATGGTCTATTTCCGCCCTCCATCTTCTATTTTATCATTCTTCAGAAAAAAAAAGATGAATGCAATGACCAGACTTGTGGCCGGTCCCTTGACTCTTCTCTGAACAGGCAGTTGCTAAAGTTCCAGCATCATTTCCCTGCTGTTATATTCCCACCTGAAGCCACAACGTCACGTTAACGGATGAGAGAGGGATGGGCAAGTTGATGCAATATCTATTAAAATTTACAAGATTTTGTTTTAAAGCTCACCAATAGAAGGCAATTACACAGCAAATTGAGGAGTCCAATTCAGATATCGAGCCTGGAACATAGGAACCGCAAGAGAAACTTCATCAAACCTGTTGTAACAGATAGGGAGGATGCTGTTCAATTCTTGTATCCTCATACACCGTTTCAGATAGAAGCCATTTAGCCCATCCACACTACAACATAGGGCCCATAATAGACCAGGCAGCACTTGTATCCTGTTACACAATAGAAGAATGAGACCATTCAGCCTTCTCAATGATGCAAGACATGAACTGGAAGAAGGATGTGGCAGGTTACAGCAGGATATAGAGAAGCTGCAGAGCTGGGGAGAAAGGTGGCAAATAGAATTCAATGTAGCTAAGTGTGAGGTGATTCACTTTGGGAAGAATAACAAAAAGATGGGGTACTGGGCTAATGGTCGGATACTTGGTAGTGTGGATGAGCAGAGGGATCTTGGTGTCCATGTACACAGATCTCTGCACCTGGAACGGGTGCAGAGGAGGTTTACCAGGATGTTGCCTGGTATGGAAGGAAGATCGTATGAGGAAAGACTGAGACACTTGGGGCTGTTTTCATTAGATAAAAGAAGGTTTAGGGGTGACTTGATTGAGGTGTACAAGATGATTAGGGGGTTAGATAGGGTTGACAGTGTGAACCTTTTCCCGCGTATGGAGTCGGGTATTACAAGGGGGCATAGCTTTAAATTAAGGGGAGGTAGATATAGGACTGAAGTTAGGGGTAGGTTCTTCACTCAGCGAGTCGTAAGTTCATGGAATGCCCTGCCAGTAGCAGTGGTGGACTCTCCCTCTTTATGGGCATTTAAGCGGGCATTGGATAGGTATATGGTGGATAGTGGGTTAGTATAGGTTAGGTGGGCTTGGATCGGCGCAACATAGAGGGCCAAAGGGCCTGTACTGCGCTGTATTCTTCTATGTTCTATGTTCTATGACAGTCAATTCTCTCAAAATTTTACTTTTGGTGAAACACGGTAAAAAATTACTCTTTTTTAATGATAATATTCTCCGAGGTGATGAATCGTTTTCCATCGAAATTCGTTCTCTGATATTTCTGCGTTTCATGTATCAGCATTTAACCCCAAATGTTCTTGAAGATGTCTCTCCCTCCCACTCACCCTAACTCTCTTTCCCGACCCTCGTCCCATTTGACTGAGGCATTGCACAATCTAACACACACTTTCACGTTGATACCATCGACTCACTGTTGCTGGATGACCATGCCCCAATCTCTTCATTTGCACGTTTAAATCATTCGATTCGTTTGGATATCGTAGCTCCTTTAACGGTTTTTACTGACTTGGACCAGTGATTATTGGAACGTGAGGCTCAATAAATGGACACAGAGAATAATTGGAAAAAAAGAGACTCTATTGGAACAGATCAGCCGTGATGGCTTTCTGCAATACCTGCTGGTATTATCGTTTGTTTGTAATACAAAACGCCGAGTAACATTCCAAGGTGGATGGGTTCGATTCCCACCACACCACGACAATGGTAAAATATGAACGCAAGAAATACCCCCAATTAAGAATATGCCAAATCCGTTGTCTGAAAAACCCATATGTTTCACTTACGTCCTTGAGGGAAGGAAACTACCGGCCATGTCTCCTTTGGCTTCCATGTGTCCCCAGACCACAAGGCGATAAATGTTGCATTGCCACACCGCATGCTGGTGCGACAACGTAAAAACGGTTCATTCAGTTCTACCGAGACTATTGTCTACAGTTCACATAAGTCCATGGATGTGATCGCACTGGGAAAGGTGCAGGAGAGATTCACTCGGATAGTGTCTGGTCTGAACAGTTTCAGTTATGAAGAAAGACAGGACAGACTTGGATTGTTTGTCACCGTACAGAGGAGTTTGCGAGAAGGCATGGTTAAGTTGGACAAAATCTTGAGAGGTATGTATTAGGTCGACTGAAAGTAGCGTTTCCCATCGACGGAGATATCGATCATAGGTAGCCAGAAATTTAATGAGAAAGACAGAAAGGTTTAAGTAAATGTGTGGAAAAGCATTGTTGGCCGGCAGATGTTGGAATTTGCAACACAGGGTCTGTAAGGGTCAGGGAGGCAGGAACCCTTATAACCTGAAGAAATATTCAGATGTGAATGTGTTCTGCCAATACCTATAAAGCTATGGGCTAAGCGATTCGGATCGTTAAGCAATTGTTTTTGACAAATGGAGCCACAATGTGCTGTAGTGTCTCCTTAAAAACTGTTGTCCTCAGTAGTATAATGGTTAGTGTCGCCGCATGCTATGCGGGAGATAGGAGCTCAATTCCTCGCTGGGGCATTGTAAATGCTTTAAAACTGCCGCTCGTTTCCAAGTGTTATTAGTGCCTGTCCTTCCATTCTCCATGGGAAATGTCACAGGAAGGACAGTGCTCTGTGAATCAGCATGGGGAAGGACTGCAGCTCCCGGCGAGACAGAGTGTCTGTGAAAGTACACACTCGTGATTTCTGCAACCTGCTCCTTGTGTCTGTATTGGAGTCTAAACCATTTAATAGAAAGAAGAAGGAAACTGAAGAAGAAACAGGGTACACCAATTCAGATCTGAGTGCATAAACATTTTCCACAGGATGTTGAGGAAAACTGATAATCGGCTCTGAGAAAGAGTTTCATTCTCAGAATTGTTAGTTCACAGAGGTGTTTTGTACCACTTAAGCCCTTAAGAAATTGAACGACAATTTAACTGAAGACTTGAAATTTTACAACACACCAGGCGATGAGTCACGTGCTGGAAACTGTGTTTACAAACAAGTAGTTTGATGATTGATAATGATGCAATAGGCTGAAGGGCCTCTCGCCATGCTTTTAAAAACTCAATGACTGTCATTTTTCAACTGAACCAATAAGGCAAAAACAAATTCACCAAGAAAATTTGCAAGCATTGTATATGTCTTCCTTGTTGTGAAAGTGTTGAAATTCAGCTCTCTCACTGCTATTTCCCAATTTTGATTTCCAGTCAGGGAAAAATATTTGTTGTTCATTATGAAAATCGTAAATTGACATTACAAAATATCAAAAATACTAGCTTTCGGACCGCTGCTCATTCATTAGGTGGTTGTGGAGAACACAGTTGTAAGACACAGAATTGATAGCACAAGTTGACAGTGTGATGTAACTGAAATTATACATTGAAAAATACCTTAATTGTTTGCTAAGCCTCCCATCTATTAGAATGACTGTGTTAGCTTCACTTCTTTCATAAGTAAAGCGCAAACTTTTTATTTTGAAGTTACATTCTCAGATGAACTTTAAGAATTGGTGTTATCCCCTGTGCGCTGCTGTCTGTTCCAAAATGTTTAGACTGATACTAATTGTATAAAACGAGTTAATGGAGACTTACATGGATTCATGCAATTTTTGAGCAAAGTACAATGTAACTCTGCAAGTAAAAATTCACCCCACATACATGTATATGCGTGTGCGTGTGTGTATGTATGTGTGTGAGGGTCTCTGTTTGTAGATAGGGTAATGGGATCACTTGTACTGTGACATGACCCCAAGGTCCCCATGGGTATCGAACTTAGCTATCAGCCTCTGCTCGGGCACTTTCAGCTGCTACCTGTTCCGAAGTCCGCCTTGGATGATGGTCACCCAAAAGTCTGAGGTCGAATGTACAACATAGAACATAGAACAATACAGCACAGAACAGGCCCTTCGGCCCACAATGTTGTGCCGAAATTTTGTCCTAGCTTAAGCACCTATCTATATACCTATCCAATTGCCACGTAAAGGTCACCAATGATTCTGACTCTGCCACTCCCATAGGCAACGCATTCCATGCCCCCACCACTTTCTGGGTAAAGAACTTACCCCTGACATCCCCCCTATACCTTCCACCATTCACTTTAAATTTATGTCCCCTTGTAACACGATGTTGTATCCGGGAAAACGTCTCTGACTGTCTACTCTACCTATTCTTCTGATCATCTTATAAATTTCTATCAAGTCACCCCTCATCCTTCGCCTTTCCAATGAGAAAAGGCCTAGCACTCTCAATCCATCCTCGTACGACCTATTCTCCATTCCAGGCAACATCCTGGTAAATCTCCTCTGCAACCTCTCCAAAGCGTCCACATCTTTACTAAAGTGAGGCGACCAGAACTGCACACAATACTCCAAATGTGGCCTTACCAAGGTCCTGTACAGCTGCAACATCACCTCACGACTCTTGAATTCAATCCCTCTGCTAATGAACGCTAATACACCATAGGCCTTCTTACAAGCTCTATCCACCTGAGTGGCAACTTTCAAAGAGCTATGAACATAGACCCCAAGATCCCTCTGCTCCTCCACCTTACTAAGAACCCTACTGTTAACCCTGTATTCCGCATTCTTATTTGTCCTTCCAAAATGGACAACCTCACACTTGCCACTCCTCAGCCCAGCTCTGCATCATATCTCAGTCCCTTTGCAGCCGACAACAACCCTCCTCACTATCCACAACTCCATCAATCTTCGTATCATCTGCAAATTTACTGACCCACCCTTCGACTCCATCATCCAAGTCATTAATAAAAATTACAAACAGCAGAGGACCCAGAACTGATCCCTGTGGAACTCCACTTGTAACTGGGCTCCAGATTGAATATTTACCATCCACCACAACTCTCTGACTTCGACCGGTTAGCCAGTTCTCTATCCAACTGGTTAAATGTCCCACTATCCCATGCCTCCTGACTTTCCGCATAAGCTTACCATGGGGAACCTTATCAAATGTCTTACTAAAATGAATTCCCGGGGTTATCCCTATTCCTTTTTTTGAACAGAGGCACAACATTTGCCACTCTCCTTTCCCCTGGTACCACCCCCGTTGACAGTGAAGACGAAAAGATCATTGCCAATGGTTCTGCAATTTCCTCTCTTTCTTCTATAATCCTAGGATATATTCCGTCAGGCCCAGGGGACTTGTCTATACTCAGGTTTTTCAAAATGTCCAAAACATCTTCCTTCCTAACAAGTATCTCGTCTAGCTTACCAGTCCATTTCATACTCTCCTCTTCAACAATATGGTCCCTCTCATTTGTAAATACTGAAGAAAAGTACTTATTCAAGACCTCTCCTAAATCTTCCGACTCAGTACACAGTCTCCCAATAATGTCCTTGATCTGACCTACCCTCGTTTTCGTCATTCTCATGCTTATCACATACGCATAAAAGGCCTTAGGGTTAACCTTGATCCTACCCGCCAAAGATTTTTCATGCCCTCTCTTAGCTCTCCTAATCCCTTTATTCAGCTTCCTCCTGGCTATCCTGTATCCCTCCAACGCTCTGTCTGAAACTTGTTTCTTCAGCCTTATCTGAGCCTCCTTCTTTCTCTTTACTGGATATTCAACCTCCCTCGTTAACCAAGGTTTCCTCACACGACCATCTCTTTCCTGCCTGACAGGTACATACATATGAAGGACACGTCGTATCCTTGATAAAGTTCCACATTTCAATGACATCCTTCCCTGACAGCCTATGCTCCCAACTTATGCTCCTCAGATCCTGTCTTGCAGCATCGTATTTACCCTTCCCCCCAATTGTAAAACCGACCCTGTTGCATGCACCTATCTCCCTCCATAACCAAGGTGAAGTCACAGAATTGTGTTCACCATCACCAAAATGGTCACCCGCTAACAAGCCCATTACTTGTCCTGGTTCGTTACCGAGGACCAAATCCAATATGGCCTCTGCTCTGGTCGGACAATCGACATACTGAGTTAGAAAAGCTTCCTGGACACACTGCACAAACACTGCCCTGTCCAATCTACTTGATCTAAAGAGCTTCCAATCAATATTTGGGAAGTTGAAATCGCCCATGACGAATATCCTGTGGCTTCTGCACCTTTCGAAAATCTGTTTCCCAATCTGTTTCTCCACATCTCTGCTGCTATGAATGTCCTGGACCACTGAAGTGTTCCCCAACAGGGAAGGGGCACACCGGTCTGTTAATTGATGTGCAGTCGCCATAAATCCGTTCTGTAGCATCTGCTCAAAGCATCCTTGCCTGCAGCGTGTTTTTTTTTGATTAGCGTCAGTCTAAACATTATGGCACGGACACAGCACACAGGGACGAACATCTTCAACAAATTATTTGGGTTGACACTAATTGTTAAATTTCACCTGAGAGTGTAACTATGAAAAGAAAATTTTGCGATTTACATAAGAAAGAAATGAACCTAACGTAGTCATTCTAACAGATGGAAGACTTAACAAACAATCAAGTTATTTTTCAATTTATAATTTCAGTTACATCACACTGTAACCATTTGCTATAAATTCTGTATCTTACAACTGTGTACTCCATAAACACCTGATGAAGGAGCAGCTCTCCAAAAGCTAATGCTTCCAATTAAACCTGTTGGACTATGACCTGGTGTTGTGCGATTTTTAACTTCATATTAAAATGCGGATCTCACAATTAAAACAGAGATGAGGAAGCATTTATTGTCTCAGACAGTTCTGCATCTATATTATTTCTTGTCGCAGAAGGCTGTTGAGGAAGGGTCATTAGGTGTACTCAGGTTGAGATTGGCAGATCTTCAAACAGCAAAGACATCAAGCGTTACGGTTCGGCAAGACAGTAAAAAAAAACGGGCTTGAGCAATGATCCGTTTTGCAGCAAGAACGAGGTGAAAAAGTACAAACTACAGCGTGATGAGGAAAGAATGGGTCAGGAACACTGGGACGGGAGAGGCTTAATGCTTTCTTTCTTTGCTGTAACTGGACACTGGTGTTGAAGTCTGAAATGGGACAATATCAGCCAAGTGGGTGAAATCTTACTTTCTGCTTGTTTTCTCCAGAGGTCTGTGTCACTCTTGGGGGAATGTGTCTGCGTGCTTAAGACTGTGGGTAAAAATGGGATTCACTGCTGCTTCATTCAGCCACACGGGTATGAGAACGAAACGTCTGTTAATGACATGCGTTTAAAGACTCTTGCAATCATTTCATGTTTATGCTGCATTAATCTGCGGTTGTTGACCCACAGTTTAGATTCAGTCCCTGCAGTTAACTTGCTGACTTCTCCAGTTTTTAATAGTTCAATGTGATGCATCAAGTGTGTGTATAACGAGAGGGAGCTTGTTTCCCACATCTTTTGTTTATATGTGTCTTATGTCCAGCCTTCACCAATGGCTAGAGCAAGGGAAAGGATGAGACCAATGTGTAAGTCTATCCGTGCCCATGCACGGCACCCACATCGGTAATTCCCTACTGTGCATTTACAGCCAGTTATTGGGTGCTCCGACACCCAGCCCCTGCCACTTTTGAAATATCTCCATTGTTTCGTGCTGTCTCTCTGTGCTCTTTTCACCAAGGTGAATCACTTCTACCCAACCTGCTACAGATTTCATCTGACAAAACACTTATTAAGAATCCCACTGCATAAACATGCACTTCGCATCTCTCCTCATTTGGTTTTCCTGGATCTCTACTCAGACAATAAAAGTTCACGGTAATTGACTTGGAAAAGAAAATGGAGTTCCTTTTAACTACTCCAATTCAATCTACATTTCAATGCAGTTTAGGCAACAAAATCAAATTATTCTTTGAAACTTTATAATAGCGTCGATGCATATAAACACACCATTGTAGTTCCAATTTCAATAAGACAGATGTGATCATCCAAAAACAGCAACATTGAAAACAGTTGGTAACAGCGACGAAAGTGGGAATCTAACACACGCGTGCAGAGCACAATGGATTAGCAGTCCATCGCCTTAACCTCTCGGCCACCTCGTCAGTTGTGCGATCGTCTACCTGATCTTATGAATAAGTGAATTGCGTAAATATTGTACACCATAGATATTTCTCCTTGGTATTGGTGAAATGATAAATAGCACAGTATGGTTCCAAGAGTATCATCTGACCTCTGGGTGTGGGGAAAGCGCACTCCCACTGTGACACTCTGCTCACAGTGATCAGAGCAAAAATGAAGAAATGACTATGCAATAAGATCTGTTGAATTCTGTGAAGATTTGAAGTCAATGGAGTGGAGAGCCGGTGACAGCAGGAGATTAAAGTTGTGTGTGAGGAATTGTTTTCCAAACTGGAGGAGAGTGCATAGTGCTCAATGTCATTATTTGGAATATCTTTCTTCTGCGCAGATATTTTTGACACGCCCTTGCATACAGGACAGACAATTTCAAAATACTAAATAATTCTAAACTGACAATTGATTTCAACAATGCAAAAACCTTGATCTGTATCATTTTCCTGGACTGTACGACACCAAGTCACTGAATGATCTCAGCAACACAGTGAGCAAGTGTCAGAAGGAAAATGAGTGCAGTGCCAGAGCGCATGCTAGGAGCAGCAGTTGACAAACGGGGAAGTGCATTTCCCACAACAGGAACACTTCCCAAACAGCGGACTGCGGTGGAAGAATTCAGAGGGGCTTTATATTTTGGAATTTGATGCCAGAGACACAATGGAGATCTGTCATTGAATCTGTTCAAGATGACGATTTTAACATTTCTACCGATGAAAAACAAAATAAAAGACTCATGGGCCAGGGAATGCAAATGTTGAATTTGAACATTTCAACAAACTACCCATCTTTGCAATGAGTAGCTCACCAAATTCCTCAAACGGGGTCAGAACCACTGGTGAAGATGATCGCATAATGCCAGTTACCAGCTGTGGAATCAGAGAAACTCGGCTCCTTACCGTTAAAGTACAGCCAGGAATGTGGAGGTAAGCGTTAATGTGTCGCTTCAGTCCAGCAGGTTACTAGTGCAAGGTATCTCTGTGCCACTATAGTGTGCTGTGCTCTGCCGAAGTTTTAAGTTTGAGCTTCACATGGAGCAGCTTCGATTTGTTGTCGTGTTAAGAGGTACGGATGGAAGGTGATATTGAGCAAAGTCAAGTTTCTGGAAAATAACCAGTTTTTGTGGATTGAAAAACTACCTTTTCTGGAAAATGACACCTTGATCAACAAACATACTACCAATATTTAAAACGTGAAGAGACATGTGTGGAGAGAGAGCCGAAGGTGATTTTTTAAATGGATGACGTTTCCTATGTGCACTGCATTAAATTCCGGGAAAATCGATGTTGATCTGGTCCCCATGTAATGCAGTTTGTTGCAAACTCGCAATGGTCATTGTAATAATAAAAAAAAACAGACTGATCGCATAGGACCGTCGGAATATTGTTTTCAATTTTAGTCTGAGCATCTTTCAGCTGAAATGGTGTGCTGCAGAGAAGTACAGAGGGTTAAAAATACAAAAAAAGACAGGGTCTACTTGGTGGTGGAGATAAGAAAGCGTGAAATACACCTAACATCATGTGAATGTGATCAAGTCTTTACAGTAGGTGTTGCGTCTCCACGTGACGATTCAATTGCTACTCATTAGGATGCAACTTCTGTCTGCAGTTATTTTTGGACATCAGCCCCATTTAGAATGCTTCACCTTGAATAATACGCTACATCTTTCAAATCCATGAACTTTTTATACTCAATCTTATTCAGCTGTACGTGTTCATGAAATGCCTTTGTGTCTGAAAACAACCAAATTCGAAATTAATCCAGACCGACACGTTTTCTTTTTTCCAATGGTAAATTCCCTCCTTGTACGTTTGTTCGTGCGTCTTTTAAAACACTACGAAATCAGAAATCTACGTTTTATTTCTGTAAAGTCATTCAGGATTTCAGTAACTTTATTGAGTGGAAGAAACTTCTCATCCAATCTTTTCTTTATCATTCACTAATAGTTTTGAAGCTCGAACTAAAGTTGCCTATTTATTCGAAAGAAGGAATTTCCCCCATTTAGTCACTTCAAAAATCACATTATGTTAAAATCTCTTTTGATTTCTTTTAAACTTGAGTGTTTCTGGTCCAGCATTTCCACATCTCGTGAATAAACTCCTTCATTCTGTCTGTCATGCCGATGAAACTATTTCTATCCTTTCTGATGTCTTTATGTCTCGGGAAACCCCGTCCCTGGGCTTCCTAATATCTTGATATTCAGTAAGCAGCGTCTGTGCCTTTTTCAACCTCTTCACATGTCTTTGGTGGCGAATGAGGATAGGGATTACACACAATGCTACCACTGAGGATAACCAAAAGATTTCACAGTTACGTGATGAACTCTTTGCTTTTTAAATATAATTTCTCTAAACCTCCATGACCTGAGTGAGTCTCAGCTATTTCTCATGGTTACTGAAGTTCAAATACATCACAGTCGGGCTCTAGTCATTCCAGCAGTGATTCTGGACAGTAAACATCATTACGAAATTCCACTGTGGATCTGAAATCAACACTTTCCAAGTAGTAATTGTCGTAGCTATTGTATCGTATGTCCGTGTTCTTGCCCACTTTGTTCATCAATTCATGTGTCCCTGTATCGAGTTCTACTGAATTATTAATTTGTGAATGGAGACATTCCCTTCACCTCTTAATTGAAACTCCATGGAGCATTGAATAATTCTACTTATATGCTTCCAGAGGACAGTCCTGCCATTACTGTGATGAATCAGTGAATTTTCTCCACGTATCCTCGAAGGCAAGGATTTCCTTCGAAATTTAAGCGATTAATACAGCACTGAAGCCCATGTACGCGTTCATTCAAACTAAAGCAATTGCAGCAAAAGTTTCAGACTAGGTTTTTGCAATCTGCTTGCATTACATGTCCTCAAAGTTACAATCCAAATTGTGGTATGTTTGTGAATGATAGCATTTTCGGAATCTTGAGCAATGACATTTAAATTTTGCCAGAACACTATCATTCACTGTTCTCTCTTTCCCTTATGGTTCCTCATTTAATATCCTGGTATTTTTTTCAGTTTATCTTACTATTTCAACAATTCAAACAATCTCACTCCTGATTACCAATCTGAGAGAATGTCATAATTTTGTTAATTTATATGCCGTGCAGCTGTAGGGCACGGTGACCAATTTGAAAGGAATTGGTCACGTGAACCAAGTAGCAGTAGCGGGCTGGTGCAATCTGGCCATTCGATCGCAGTCACATTCAAAACATTTAACATAATCTTGAGCCAAATCATATTCGTAGAAAATAAAAAAAAATAAAGCAAAAGAATTGCCGATGTTGAAAATCAAATAAAAACAGAGTTTGCTGGAAAAGTTCAGAAAGTATGTCACCATCTGTGGAGGGACCGACGCAGTCGATCTAAAACGTTAACTGTGATTCATCTGCACAGATGCTGCCAGCTCTGCTGGTGTTTTACAGCAATTTCTATTTATGTTTGAGATTGGCAGATGTTGCAGTACATTACGATAACGGTGCTTTCTGGAGATAAACAGACAGCACGGACCTGGTCGTGTGAAATGAAACCGCAATGATGAATGAATCGAGAGTGTGATGCTGGAAAAGCACAGCATGTCAGGCAGCATCCGAGGAGCTGGAGAATGGACGTTTCAGATGTAAGCCCTTCATCAGGAATGAGGCTTGTGAGTCGGTGTGAGGCACATTGTTGAAGCCAGGTGTCAACTCGCAGACAAACCTTACTACCGCCCCCATCACAGCCTTACCTCCCATCATCTCCCAATCACCATCTCACCACCTCTGGGGAATCTCCCATCCACAGTCTCCAACCTCATTTTTCATGAATCCTGCACTCTCCATTTCTACCTCGTTCCTTAGTTCTGTTGTCTCAGACTGCACCTGTCCGACCCGACTCATCTCCTCCCATCTCAACACCTTCATGTCTCCCCATTCCAGGAAATCCCCACCGACGTTCGTGACACCACCTATGCACTTCATCTCCTCCAAGACGTTTGTTTCCCAGGCCTACAACGCGTCATCTTCATCTTGGACATCCATTCCCTGTACACATCCATCTGCCATGACGAAAGTCTCCATGCCCTCTGTTTCTTTTTCTCACCCCATCCCAACTAGTACCTTTCCACCGACACCCTGCTCCACCTTCCTGAAGTGGTCCTCACCCTCAACAACTTCTCCTTCCAATCCTCCCACTTCATCCAAACCAAAGGGATAGTCATGGGCACCCGCATGTGAACTAGCTATGCCTGCCTCTTTGTCAGATATGTGGAATTGCCCGGCTTTCGCAGTTACACTGGCACCTCTCTCCACCTGTTCCTCCAATGCTACTTTGATGAATGCATTGGCGCCACTGCGTGATCCTACGAGGAGATTGAACAGTTCACCAACGTTACCAGCACTTTTCAGCCCGACCTCAAATTCACCTGGATCATCTTGGCAAATTCCCTCCCCTTCCCGGGCCTGTCCATCAACATCTCAAGGGTATAACTAATTACAGATATATATAGCAAGGCCACCGACTCCCACAGCTACCGATACTACACCTCCTCCCACCCCACTTCGTGTAAAAACGCCATCCCAGAAAAAAATTATCTTCCCACGTAGTTGACGATGCCCTCCATTGCATCTCGTCTACTTCACACACCACCGTCCTTGAACCCCACCCCTCCCGCAACAAGGACAGGACCCCATGGTCCTCAACTTTTACCCCACCAAACTCCGCATAAAACACATCATAGTCCACCACTTCTGCCATCTACAAACAGACCCTATCATCAGATATATATTTCCCTCCCAACCTCTATTATGATTCTGAAAAGGCCATTCCCTCCCAGAACCCCTCTCCCATCAGTTCTACAACCCCCAATAAGCCCACACCCCACTACTGGCATCTTTCCATGCCACCGCAGGAAGGGTAAAACCAGCACCCACACCACTCCACTCATCTCCGTCCAAGGCCCCAAGGGATCCTTCCACATCCGTTAGAAATTCACCTATACCGCTTGCAATGTCATCTACTGCATCCGTTGCACCCAGTGTGGTCTCCTCTATGTCAGGGAGACGGGACGCGTTTTGCAGATCATTTCAGAGAACATCTCTGGGACACCCGCACCCACCAATGTCACCATCCCGTGACTGAATACTTCAAATCCCCCTCACACTCCATCAAAGACGTACAGGTCCTGGGCCTCCTTCACCACCAAACCATAACCACCAAATACCTGGAAGACGAACGCCGTACATTCCACCTTGGGACTTATCCACACGGGATAAGTGTGGATTTGAACAGTGTCTCATTTCTCTTTCCCCACGTCCCAAACCTCAAGCTTGGCACAGCCACGTGGGCCTTTTCCATCACTGCTTCTTCTAACCTATCATCTTCTCCCTCACCTTCATCCAACTATTGCTTTCCCAGCTACCTCCGCCCAACCCCACACCCCTAACATTTATCCCTCAGTCCCCGAATCACATGCTTTATTCCTGGTGAAGGGCTTATGCCTGAAACGTGGGCTCTCTTGCTCTTCGGAAGCTGACTGACCTGCTGTGCTTTTCCAGCACCACACTCCCGACTCTGATCTCCAGCATTTGCAGTCCTAACTTTCTCCTCGGAATATTCAATGACGTCGGAGTGAGGATGCTCCTGGAGTGCAGTGATCACAGTGTTACTGAGGTTTGCGTTTATTTTGGGTGAGGCCAGGCTGGATCTGAGACGAGCGCTTAACACCTAAACAACCGGAATGGTATCAGATAGCGAAGTTAGGGCGGGCTGAAGTGAAGGGGAAAATTCTGTCAGAAGGTGGGTCAGTACGACTGCATCATATCGCCCAGACTGTAAAAGACACGCAGAAGGTGCAAATCAACTTCAGTGCAGGCACAATGACAGGTAAAGTGGAAAGGAGAAAATACAACACACTGCCATGGATTGGAATTATTTATGAGAAAGTGTTCAGTATTTAAGCTATTTTACACACATTGGAAACAAGGAATTTCCAGCAGTGTAATGGCGATATTTGCCTGCGACATCACAATTCCAAGAGACACTGACATATTACCTTCTGTAGCAACGTGGCCAAGGAAAACCATAATAGCCCATCAATCAGAATTCAATACTTCAAAGCTCTCCTCTTCACCATACAAACTATTTGCTGCTCCTGTATTCAGATCCCATTCGCTTCGCAGTGTATCTTTTTTCTGCTCCCTGCCTCACGTAAACACTTGAAACCTGATCTAATCGCCAGCATTTCCACTTTAACCCATCTTTTGTAACGCCTGAGCTGACACAGGTACGAGAGACCGATTGGCCTTCTCGAGTGCTCTCACTCTAGTATGATCTGAATGATAAAGTGCACTGTTTCAGATCCGCAGGACACACTGCAGAATTTCCCCACGCGGGACGGTGCTGTTTATCCCATCCCCACAGACTGAGCTGCCTCCATTGGTAGAGCTGTCTCCATTGTTAGAGTACCACACAGTAACAGTGAATATCTTTTGATGTCATCCTCGAAGGTACATGCTACAAAAGGCTGAAGACTGCGGGAAATTGCTGTGGTCTGCGCTAACACAGAACCCCAACGGGAGCCTGATGGGCCCATAAACCAGAAATTAATGGATAAAAAAAATTCTTCGTTTTAGAAGAATTCGATTCAGACCATTATCTTAACACCTCCTGGGGAGAAAATGGATGTGGGAGAGCGGACAGGCTCAACTGTTTCCAGCATTTACAATCTTGGTCCGTGTGACAACAAAAGCAGAAACCTGGAACTGTTTATCTTGCTTCTGAAAAACATGTGAGTAAATTTTGAAGAGCATAGATGTTTCTTCTTGGCGTTCATTAAATGATCAAGAGCAGAATATGGTTCATTGAGTATGTTCTGACTTCTGGGTTATGGACTGTGATATTCTGCTCACATGATCTGAACACATACAAAGAAATGACTCAGTGACAAGATCTGCTGAATCGGATTCCCTGAAGAACAGAAGCCGATGGAATGAAAAGAGCCATAAGAGTGGGAATGTATCAAATTATTTTCCAGACTCGAGGAGAGTGCATAGTGCTGTTTCCAGGAGTCAATATCTATACAAGTTAACCGAATCAGTGTTGGGTGTTATTTTACTGCATCTTTTTTACAATAGTGCAAAAGCATGGAACATTTGAATAGAGGGGACAACTTCAAAATCCTCAACGAGGCAATACACACAAATGAGGTAAACAACCACACAAATTAGGGTTACGTCATGGGGTAGTCGTCCTTGCTCAATTTTCGCTCAAAATCGCTTTCTGCCTAATTCCTAAGACTGAGATTCAAACAGTGAATAATCTATGCCATTAAATAAAACTGCTCTGATCTCACAACTTCAGCATTTCAGACGCCGCCTTGTGTATGTCTGGCAAAAGTAATTGATCTTTCGCTGTGTTACTTCAGCCCACGGAGAGAAGAAATAACTATAAGAACAATAGTCATATATGTGACTGGGATTTTATCCAATTCTGTTGCAGCCAATCGATTCAGCTGTAATTGAAATTGCTTCCACCTTTCCTGTGTCGGGAATAAGATTGCATAGCTTTGAGGTGAGTTTTCATGCATTGAATTGGACTCGGCATCCTATCTCAGATTGAAATTTTCTGGGATATAAAGACATGATGAATGACACGAGCAGCGTTTATTGGAATATTAAGACGTTAGGAATGACATGGACAATGGTTCACTTGAAAACATGTCGTTAGAAACGGTGCAAATGAGGTTGACTGGGTGATAAAGCCACTAGAAAAGGATAGACGGGGGTTAATGGGATGTGGCATAGATAAAGAATAATGCGGGAGAAATCAGGAAAAACTTCGTTGTGTCCGAAGAGAGGTTATCCAGCTGATGTGAAGTTGTTAAGAGTAAATTCGAGGGAAATTCCCTCGTTTAGGTGAGTGGAAACTAGAGGTTAGAGCTTCAAACCCATCGGGGCAGGATGAAGATGTTTGGAGTAGGCATTCTTTATTCTGAGAGTTATTGAATTCAGAGATGAATTTTCATAAATAAAAGCATTTTAGCAGCTGATTCCAGGGTATTTGAAAATCACGTGCAGGCACAAAAGGAGTGAATTAAACAGCGACAGGGATTCTGGCCTGCCTGGATGGTGGTGCAAAAGGGAAATACTCTCGACTTGGTTAACATTCAGAGGAAAGAAATTACAAAGCACATGCAACATAAAATGTTAAATATAAGAAGAGCTGGTGGAGTTGCGAGGTGCAGCAGCTCATTCTACAGTTTCCATGAATGTTGAAGAAGGGCTTATGCCCGAAACGTCGATTCTCCTGCTGCGCTTTTCCAGCAACACATTTTCAGTGTTGAAGATGTAAGAATGGTATGCAAGAATAAATTCAATTACAGTTGAAATTGGAAAGTAGGAAGAATGCACAGAACGACTCAGCATGTCATAAATTCATTTGATCAGAACTGCAAATCAGAATTAGATTACTTACAGTGTGGAAACAGGCCCTTCGGCCCAACAAGTCCACACCGACCCGCCGAAGCGCAACCCACCCATACTCCTACATCTACCCCTTACCTAACACTACGGGCAATTTAGCATGGCCAATTCACCTGACCTGCACATCTTTGGACTGTGGGAGGAAACCGGAGCATGCCGGAGGAAACCCACGCAGACACGGGGAGAATGTGCAAACTCCACACAGTCAGTCGCCTGAGGCGGGAATTGAACCCAGGTCTCTGGCGCTGTGAGGCAGCAGTGCTAACCATTGTGCCACCATGCCGCCCAGATTGGAAATCTGTCCCTGAATCCCAATATCCACACGTTTGCTTGTTCCATGTACCCTGTTGGAAACCTGTGTGAAGATAGCTTGCAGTCTGACAGAGCGCCTGAGAGAGTCCTTCACTATCTGATCTAAAGTTGTAATTGGAGCTGTCTATTCTGGCTGTGAGAGCGGTGGTGTAAAGGGGAGGACTTTGATATTCCGTAGTGTCGATTCACATTGCCCTCATCAAATTATTGTTGAAAGCCTTCTGTAAGAAACAAGACAGAAAGAGTGGAGAGGAGGCGATTCCAAACACCTGTCCTTCCCGCCCTTTGATAGCGTCATGGCTGACCAAACAGTCAATGTCTTTCCCCAGCCCATTCACAACAACCTGTCATACAACGGGATAAATACATTTAAGCAATCAAAAACTTCTGTGCAACTTTGGGAGGGAAATGTATTTCCAGACAGTGGATGCCTGAACGAAATTTGCAGGTTTTGCAGGTGCGCATCTGATTCTGGTCTGATCATGTTTCAAACGATATGATACCGGAAAAGCTTACAACCAAAAAGGTAAGGAATTGCGTCTGGTCAGTAGCAGGGACGAGATCTCCAGGCGACAGGAAGTGGCGATGAATCAGCGCAACAATCAATGATTCAGCTGAAAATTGAAGTAAACATCAATTCTGGTGCGGTTCAATCCCACAAACATGGAATAGCAACGTTCCTAAAGTTGCAGAAATCTAACACGCTTTTCATTGCGCCATAGAGCTGCAGTCGCCACAATTTTACTGCAACCAAAGTTGCAGTTGTGTGGAGAAAATGTCGACAATCACCAGGAGATGCGGGGAGTGTTTCAAGGAGTAGATCTTTTATTTGCAAACAATACCCGTGACATTCAGAAAGCAAATTCTTGAATGCGCCGAACGTCAGGGTCCCTGGCATAGAGTCATAGAGTCATTGAGATGTACAGCATGGAAACAGACCCCTCTGTCAACCCAATCTAGTCCCACCTGCCAGCACGCGGCCCATATCCCTACATACCCTTCCTATTCATATACACATCAAATGCCTCTTAAATGATGCAATTGTATCAGCCTCCACCACATCCTCTGGCAGCTCATTCCATACACGTACCACCCTCTGCGTGAAAACGTTGCCCCTTAGGTCTCTTTTATATCTTTCCCCTCTCACCCTAAACTTACGCTTTCTAGTTCTGAACTCCCCGACTACATGGAAAAAACTTTGTATATTAATCCTAACCATACTCCTAATAATTTAGTAAACCTCTATGAAGTCACCCCTCAGCCTCCGACACTCCAGGGAAAACAGCCCCAGCGTGTTCAGCCTTTCCCTGTAGCTCAAATCCTCCAACCCTGGAACTTCCTTTTAAATCTTTTCTGAACCCTTTCAAGTTTCGCACCATCTTTCCGATAGGAAGGAGACCAGAATTGTACGCAATATTCCAGCAGTGGCCTAACCAATGTCCTGTACAGCCACAACATGACCTCCCAACTCCTGTACTCAAGAATCTGACCAATAAAGGAAAGCAGACCAAACGCCTTCTTCACTATCCTACCTACCTGCGACTCCACTTTCAAGAAGTTATGAAACTGCAATCCAAGGTCTCTTTGTTCAGCAACACTCCCCAGGACCTTACCATAAAGTGTATAAGTCCTGCTAAGATTTGCTTTGTCAAAAGGCAGCACCTTTCATTTATCTGAATTAAACTCCATCACTTCCTACCTTTTCTTTAATTTTGTTTTGTTAGCTTATCAAAATGCCCAACTGTGTTAGTCAGAATTACCTCACTCCAGCTGTACAACACACCAATCGTGTTAGTTCCCATTGTCGTTCTACTTCTGCCACTATGGTTTTCCTAATTCTACTTAATATTATTCGACTGTCACCATTAGGTATTCTACTTCCGGCTGTGCTACCATGGTTTTCCGTCCCAGACTAACCTGTCATGATTAGAAATATTGCTACCCCATCTATCACAATGCTTTCCTGTCCTAAGTTGACTCTACTAACCACTGATCAGTTATTTAATGTCATATCCTGATACAAGCGTCTCAAACAGGCTGACTCTACTATCAATTTATTATTTAAAGTCTTGTCCTAAGTATTTATTGTCACGACTTGTCCCAAACTGCCACGATGGTAGTTAGTGGGCGAGTCTGCCTTTACTAATTGTTATTAGCTCAGCCTGCCATAGTAACCCTTAACCACAATCTGACTCTGCTTTCTGGTGTAGGAGCATTCCACAATTCTATCCCATCCTGCCGCACCTGCCCCATCCTGCCCCAGTAACCCTTTGACGAGTGTTGCATTCCACGGACCTTTGTAACAGATCACCAGTAGTTTCCATGCCTTTACCTTTCCCATGCTTTCATGGTCTGTATTTTCTGCACATGGTTCGAATTTTTCATCAGACATCTGTTTATCTTCACTCACTTTCCAGTAGCTGGTCCTTGTCCATGTGTTGAAACGTTATTGCTGGAACAGCACAGCAGGTCAGGCAGCATCCAGGGAACAGGAGATTCGACGTTTCGGGCACAGGCCCTTCTTCAGGAATCTGCAGACCTCACTTTCTCCTTGGCCATGTGTTCTCTAGCCTCACAAGTATTCGGCTCAATGCTCCCGAAATATTTTGATGACTCATAGCTTTACCGCACGTTCAAACAGTGAATTCCAAAGAAACGACACTCTCAGAGTGAAAATGTTCTTCCTACATCTCGTCTGAACATCCTCCCCCCTGTGTTTAACGGAGATCCCTGGTTGTTAACTCTTCCCAGAAGAAGTTTATTCCTATCACATATACCGATCCCCTCAATGTGCATCTTAGTCACTTCCTCAGTCAGCCTTGTCCGCTCTCAGATAGAGAGCCTGAGCTGAGCTCGCCTATCTTCGCCATGGCGATACTGTCGTGCTGGAAAAGTACAGCAGGTCAGACAGCATTCGAGGAGAGGGAAAATCGACGTTTCTAGCATAAGTCGTTCTTCAGGAATGAGTCTTGTGTTTGGGGACTGAGAGACAAATAGGAGGGCGTTGGGGTTGGGTGCAAGGTAGCTGGGAAAGCGAATGGTGGCTGGAGGCGTGGAGAATGTGGTCAGTCAGAGGGGGAGAGATGAATAGGTTCGGAGGGTGGTGCTGATTTGGATGCTTCAGACTGTGATAGTGTGGGGAAAGGGGAAATGAGGAAGCCGTTGAAATCCACATTTATCCCGTGTGGTTGCAGGGTCCCAAGGCAGAATATGAAGCGTTCATCTTCCAGGCATCAGGTAGCAAAGGTTTAGTGGTGGCTTATGCCAGAAAAATCGATTGACCTGCTCTGCAATTCACATGGCAGGAGAGGTGTGAAAACCAAAGACTAAAAAAAGGACAAAAACGTACAGATTCAGAGTTAATGGAATTAGACACAGTGCAGACAGAAACCATTTGGCCAGTTGAATCTGCACTGTGCCGTGGACGAGTCTGCCTTTCACACACCCCCACTCTATCTTTCTAAACCCACATTTGTGATCCACCTGCAAAAATAGAAATTACTGTAAAAGATCAGCGAATCAGGCAGCATCAGTGGAGAGAAATCAAAGTTATCATTGCAAATTAAAAACAGTTCCGAGGAAGGGTCTGTTGACCCGAAATGGTCATTCTGTTTTCCTCCAGCTGCAATTCTGACTTTTGTCTCTGATTTACAGCACTTGCAGTCCATTCAGATTTTGTGTGCCATTTACCAGAATTGCACACCTTTGCACTGTGGGAAGGAATCGGAACAGCCAGAAGAAACTCACAAGGGAGAGAGAGAGAGCATGAGTGTGCAAATTCCACACTGTCAGTCACACAAGTCTGGAATAGAATGCGGGTTTCTGGCGCTGAAAGGCGCGTTTCTATCCACTGAGCCTTCCCAATATGCAAGCGCCCATCATGGAAGCGAATTGAATCCTATCTCACGCAATGCCAGGCGGTGGTACTAGCCAGGAATTGTATGCAAAAAGAAGCCTATTTGTTAATATTGGAAATTAACATTCACGTAACTATCCGAAGTCATTTTGAAATCACTTGGCCTTCAGCTTCGTATGTCTTGGCATCACAAATCCACATCTGAATGCTTCTGAAAGCTATGAGGATTACTGCCTTTCCAACCTTTGCAAGCACTGAAACCAAATTTAAAACAACCGCTGTTTCAAAACATTTGTCTACACATTCACTCAAATCTTTCCTCTTCTATTCTTAAATCTATGCCACCCTACCCCTCCCCCGTGATCGATTTCGCCATCAAAGAGAAACGTTTATTTCAGTCTACGCCATCCATTTTCCTTATTATTTTGTACATCTCAATCATGTTTCCTCTCAATGTCTTCTGCTCTAAGAAAAACGCCTCCAGTTTATCCAATTTCTCTTCATGACTGAAACTCTTCTACACAGACAATATCCTGGTAAATCTCTCCTGCATCATTTCCAGTGCTATCGTGTTCGTGCTATTATGCGAATTGTAGAATTGCACGCAATAGAGCAAAATGAGCAAGTTAAATAAATGATGTAGAAGTCCACAGAAAGAGGTATTTTCGAAAAAAAAGTCTTTTCCTCAGTGCTGCTACCCTGTGTCCTTTTCCTGAGCCTGATATCCCAATAATCTCTGTTTCATGTTGTAAAAGCTGCTACATGAGAATTGATCTCACAATCACGGTATCGAAATGGATTGACTGGTTTGATAGTGAGTATGTGGTTCTTCTATGACGGCACAGAGGCGCATGAAATGCCAAAGCTGGGAGTGTTCCTGGTCAAAGAGGGGAGGAATGGGCATATTTGACTCTGTTTATTAGATTATTAAGATACAACACCAGCATTAACCCGCACTGTAGATTGGCTCAGCGGAAACATGCTGGAGCCTTAAGCGGGAGGTCGATTAATTGAAAGCATTCTCTGAAATTTTCCTTAAGAATGCGCTGTTTTGTTACTTTGACAGTAAGAGCTGTTATTGATCACATCGTCTCCACATCAGCTCTTGCTCCCAGTAAACACTCCAATCCAGCGTACAACACAGCCACATTTCATATTCTCATTCCCTCTGTGATAATTGGAATTGACAATGCCATTCTGTGAGATGCAGCAATGTAGCATGAAATTGGTAGTGTCGTGAACAAAGAAGAACAAAGAACACAGTTATTTTACAGCCCAGGAACATACCCTTTGGACGTGGAAGCCTGAGCTGATCCAAATTCACTGTCTAAACCTATCACCCAATTCCTAAGAATCTGTGTCCCTTTGCACCCCACCTGCTCATTCATCTGTCCAGGCGCACCTGAAATGAATCCATCGTGCTTGTCTCTACTACCTCTGATGGCGACACGTTCCAGGCACCGAGAACTCTCTGTGAAAAATACTTCCAATATCTATCTCTCTTAAAGTTTTCACTTCTCACTTTGAACGCGTGACCTCTCATTATTTCATCCCTCACCTTGCGAAAAAGCTTATCTCTATCCTTCCTGGCTATACCCTTCATGATTTTGTAGGCGTCAATCAGGTCCCCCTCAATGTCTCTTCAGAGCAAGCATCTTCCATACCAGGCAACATCCGTATAAGTCTTCTCTGCGCACTCTCCTAAACGTCCACATCGTATTGGTAATTTAGCAACCAGAATTGTGCACAGCATTCTAAATGCGGTTGAACCAAAATCTTGTACAATTTTAGCATAATCTGCCAGCTCTTATAATCAATGCCCCATCCGGTGAAAGCAAGCTTGCCATGTGCCTTCTTGTCCACTCGATCCACCTGTGCAGCACCTTAAGCCACAAAGGACCTGAATTCCCAGATCTCTCTGCTCATCAACTTTACCCAAGGCTCTTCCGTTTCCTTGGCTCTAGAATTAGACTTCCCAAAATGCATCACCTCACATTTGCCTGGATCCAACTCCACCTGCCACTTTTCCGTTCAACTCTCCTGTCTATCTATATTTCCCTTCATTTTTTGACAGTCCCCTTTCTGTTTTCTGCTACTGCACCGATCTTCGCGTCATCTGCAATTGTAATGGCGAAATTTGGGCGAGCAAACCTTGGAGACTGGAGCATGGCAGCTGCTGGTAATTAGATTTGACGAATAAAATCTGGAATAAAAATCCACTCAGAGGAAGAGTGACAAAAAGTTTTAATTTGCTGAAGCCCGTTCATTCATGTCCCTTCAAAAGGGAATCTGCTGTCCTCAACGAGACTTGCCAACATATAACTCCAGACCCACAATAGTACGGTTCACCCATAAATTCACTCTGACTCAGTTCAAGGAGATTTACGGATGGACAACAAATGCTATTCAGACTATGATGGCCACACTGCGTGGGAGAATAAGGAAAGATAAAATAGATACATGGATGACGGGGAAAATTGGGAGTCGGCTCAGCGTGGTCTCAAATTCAACTGATTATCCAAACTAAATAGACACAAGGATACCCACGCCTCCATGAAGTCAGGTCCATGGGGGCGGGGTCTGTAGGAAGGGATTCAATTATCAGCTGAAATGTAAACTCACTTCCTCAGTCACAAGGTGGGCAGGTCATTCACCACTCCCATATGTGAGAAGGAATCAGCCAGGAGTCCAACCTGCAGAGTCACCATCAGGTTTACAAATGATAGCAAGGGTCTGATTCTGCTGTTATTGCAGGTGTTCATCCCATCCAGCAATGAACAATGCTTGGATGCCTGTTTCCACTGGCGTGTCACTATTTCCTGATGTAGATCAATAATTCAAACTTAGTTGTAGGAGTCACGTTTAGAAGTTTACAGACGATGCAACAATTGGTCGTGTAGTTGACTGTGATGAATAATATCAGGGACCGCAGGGATGTATCAATCAGGTGGAAAGGAACACCGGCGATGGAATTGAATCCAAACCAATAAGTGGTAGTGAATTTTGGTAGTTGACACAATAAAAGTGAGGATTCTGGGTGGTGTAGAGGAGCAAAGAGATCTTGGAGAAGATATTCACAGATCTCTGAAGATTGTTGGACAGGGAGATCAGTTGTTCGAGAGGTTCTTTGTATATGTTATATTGTTGACTACAGTCTGAGAATGATATTCGATCTTTAGCAAACGCCAGTTTCGGAATCAACTGAAGGATTGAGCACAAGTCTGGTCCATGCAATAATCAACATTTTTCAAAATTGTAAAATAAAAGGTGGAAGGCTCGAGTATAACTCTTTTCCCATCAAGACCGCTTCACCACTCAATTAATTTACCAATGATTCCTCTCCAAGTCATACTGCATGTGCATTGGAGGGTAATTTGTAAATGGTGACGTTTCAGTGCATCTTCAAACTTGTCGTTATAGTCGGTACAGTCTTTGAGCTTTGAAGGTTCTGTCAATAAAACCTGGATGACTTTCTTCAGTGAAACTTCTAGGTGGCGCACTCTGCTGCAATTGTGCCTCAGCAGTTAAGGGAATAAATATCCAGGCGTTGAACAATGTACAGTTAAGTGACTGTGTTGTGGTGGAGGGTGTCCCGTTCCTTCAGTGGTATTTCAGCGGCACCCACCTCGGCAAATGGAGAGAGTTCTGTTCAACATCCAGTTTGTGCGTTGTGGACGATGTCGGCTTCACGGAGACAAGGGTTGAGTTAATAATCAAACAAAGTCGACCGACGGACATGTTTTTGTCGTCAACTTTTTATATACGCGATCAGGCGCCAATTCTCCTAAATACTAGCTCCCAGGACGATTACACGGAGGAATTCAGTTACAATGAAGCCATTGAATGTCAATCGGATATGATTAGATTCTCATTTATCAGAGTTATAATTGTTATATTTGGTCCTTCTGTGGGTCAATCCGATTCCATTCACTTTCTGATTTCAAGTTCCAATTCCCGTCTGCACCTGATATTGCAACCCGTTTCTTCACATAAATTTCTCCACCGCTTTCATTGTATGTCGGGTCGCTGCAGGGGACAGCAGAGATTTACGAGGATGTTACCAACTCTGTATAAAATGGAGCTTCGTGAAATGACTGGTTAGGCTGGGATTATTTTCCTCGAATCAAAGGAGGTGGAGGGGAACTCTATAATCACATAACACCAATCATAAACGTTCACTATTCGTGGGATCTTGACAGGGTAGATATGGGCACGTAGTTTGCCCTGTGCTGTGAGGAGAGTACCAGAGGACATAATCTCAGAATTAGATATTGCCCATTTAATTCTGAAATGTGGAGTAATTTCTTTGCTCAGGGGCCAAAAAATATGTGCCATTTCTGTTGTTTGGTATTTTCAAACTGTGCCAGATAGTTAGTCAGAAAAATGATGAAAATTTGCCGAGGTAAGTGAGCAGAAAGGAGTTAAAGATTATCAAATCAACCATGAGTTAGTTGACTGGTGGGGCAGACTCGATGGGCTGAATGGCAAACTTCCAGTTGTTTCACATTTGGTCTAACTCCTTATTTTATTCATAAGTTCAGAATTGTGGGGGGATGGGATGAAGTGATAGAAAAGATTTATTAAACAGATCAGACAGATCAGGAACAATGTTCATAAACTTAGGAAGAGGAAATGTGCTGTGACCTGGGGGCAACAAATGGCATTGGGCACGGCATACGTGGCTGTGTGCAGAAGCTGTGATTGCTGAAGAAAGTTGGTAGACCTTACAGAATTAGCAAGTCAGTTATCACAATGATGGATCGTTGCATGGGTCACACACAGCAGAAATTTGTGGAAGAATGAAAGGTTCGTTTCATTGGAGAAGTTTTCTGCGATTCCAATTACGTGTGACTGTTTGATATACTGATCAGATTATTGTGTGAAGTGTTAGGTTAAAATACTCATGTGCACCCCCACTGGATAAACTTGTGCTCCCGATCTCTTGTTATTTGTTTCTCTTTCTTTCGATGCAAATTCTCAGAAAGACAAGATGGAATGTGGAGCGGAAATAAAAATGCGTTCCTTCTCATTACACCAATTTCATCTACAACTGCTCTCACTCTTCATTGCGACTTTATTGTGGTGTCGATTATTTGTGAATCTCCCGTGCAGTGAATGGCAAAAACAAGATTCTCGATCCAGTGTATACCAGAGTGTGAGGTGCCAATAAAAACTGCTGGAGCGGTTTTGTGAAGTTAGCAACCAGAGTGTGACTCGAACTCGTGAATGTGGAGCACAGCGGTATAATAACCCACCACCATAATCGTTCAGTCTTCGCAGCGCATTTTTTGAGGAGTGACATGTCACCTCATCAGGTTGCATGTGGTGAAAGTAAAGGATGAGAAATTTGCAGAACTGAATAGAATCCACGCCATTGTGTTTCTGCTTGCATCAGAATTATAATAACAGCAAATTCCAATAAATAGCCATGCTCGTCAGAATGAATAGCTGTCAGTGATACATTCTGAGTCAGAACTGTGTCAGAATGAAACAGAGAACAAGAATTTTCCGTCATATTCACACCTACCTTTGACTCGTAACTTCTTCAGTCACTTTCTCTCTCACGTGACGAAGCAGCTATGGAGAGGGAAATAAAGGTGTTGCTGTGGCTCAATGGCCTTTCTCATATGGCTGAACCGGAATTAGATTAAATCGCAAGAAATGCTGATTTGTGCGTTTCATTTTAATTTTGCTGCAACCTCACAATATTCATTGTAATAATCAGAAGTGAAGTAGATAAATCTCATTTTAACGATTAATGTTTTATTCAAATTTGCTCCAACTTAATTTCAGCTTAAGGAAAATATTGCTTAGAAAATCACAGTGTTAAAGTGCAAAGGAAAACCCACCAGTTTTGTTGTTCGTTCCTTTGGCAGATTTCACCGAGTATTAAATGGAGCAAACATCATGGTGTTTGTCCTCACATCTTTAACGCATGTGATTAAAGCCGGAAGTCGATCTCCAAGCACTTCCTATTCATTACGTAATATCTTCTCTTCGCAATAAATAAAAATCCACTGAGTTCCATTTACAATGCTTCAAGTAAAATATTATGCCAAATCTTTCAAAATCCAGAGTTTTTGAAACCGAATCTTATTCAGCTGCACATGTTCACGAAATTTCTTTACATTTAAAGTCAACCCACTTCGACATTGTTTCCCCGCAACTTCCGACCGACTACACCGCACCCCTACACCTTTACCGAGCCACATGCTGTCTCTCTCCTTGTGAAATTTATTCCTTATATGTCACCAAATGTGCCTTTCCAAATATTTTGAAAAACAGATTCTCAGAGTGACAGCAATTCTGTTGTCATCATTTCTTTGTCCTTCAAAGGTTTTATCAAAGGTTTTGAATGTCTAGCATCCTGATGTTTACTTACTTGAAAGAGGGAATTTTCCACCTATATACTCTGTCCAAACATTTCATAACCTGAAAAAAACCCAATTAAGTCTTCCTTGGTTCAGGGTTAACTGTTCTAAATTTTCGAAGACAACAAGTGAATAAAATCTCATCCTCAGTAAACCCCGTCAGCATCGTCTCTAATGGCTTTACCCCCAGTAAACACCGTCATTACCCTCTCCGAGAGAATCACAGAATCCTACAGTGCAGAAAGAGCATTTCAGTCAATCCAGCCAGTGTCGACACACTGAAGAGCATCTCACCCAGACCGAGCTCCCCTCCCCATTTCTTTATATCTCACCAGAAGAAGGGGCAACCCTCCCCATTATGATGTCAAATAAAGCTGTTGGGCTATAACCTGTCGTCCTGTGACTTCTGATATTGTCCCCGCGTTATCCATGGCTAATTCACTTAATTTACTTAATTCAATTCCTGGACACGAGAGGGCAATTTAACTTGGCCAAACAACATAACCCTCAGACCGAACAGCAGTGCGAATTACTGAGCCAATGTTCCATCATCGTGAGCAAAACCTGTATCATTTTTAATGGCTTTATACCCTGGTAACTCAGCCTCATCAAAGCGAATTAACCCAAATTCAATATATTGAAACACTACTCTGAGCTTTACACTCTAATTCGTGCTGCGGGAAATGTTTCTGCACTCATATTTGAATGTTTTTACACTGTTTCATCCTCACCTTCCTGCTTCCAATAAACACTTCAATCCGGAACAGGTCTTTCAAATGCTTTTCATTCCAACACAGTTTGCAGAGGTCACGTGTTTGCACTTTCACTGACATTCTGCCTCCCTGAGAGTTGCATTCCTTCCCCACCTTGATTCAGGCAGCACTGTCCTTCCTGTGACATGCCCCATCGAGAATGGAAGGACTGGTATCAATACCCGCACTTGGAAATGGAGCGACAGTTTTAAAATATTTACACTGTCCCCAGTGGAGAATTGAGCCCTGTGACAGGCAGGGATATTAACCATTATACTACCGAGGACAAGAGTGTCAAAGGAAGCCCTTCAACCCATTGTGGCCACACTTGTCAAAAACAATGCCTAATGAACTGAATCCCATTTCACAATGCTTATCCCACAGCCTAATTTGTCTTGGCATCACAAGTTCACATTTGAATATTTGTTCAGGTTATAAGGGTTTCTGCCGCTCTGAACATTACAGACAGTGTATTCCAAATTCCAACCCCCTGCTGGCTGATAAAGCTTTACCGCACATCTTCTCAAACCATTCTGCCTTTCTGCTTAAGTCTCTGGCCCCTGCTGATCGATCCCTCCATCAATGGCAAACTCGTTCAGTCAACCCTGTCCATGCCCTAACTCGATCATGTCTTGTCTGCATCTCCTTTGCACTGCGAGAAACACTCCACTCTGTCCTGTCTTTCTTCCAAACTGAAACTCTTCAGCCCAAACAATATCCCGGTAAATATCTCTTGCAATTTTCTCAGTGTGATCATAGCCCTGCTATAATGTGACTTGCAAAACGTACACAACGCTCTTGCTTGAGGCTAATGAGCATTTGTTTTAAAATTTCTGTATTAGTATGAGGGCGATTCTGGCTAGGCAGAATTTATTACCCATTCCTAATTGCCCAGAGGGCAGTTGAGATTCAACCATATTGCTGTGAGTCTGAAGTCACATGCAGCCCAAACCAAGTAAGGACAGCAAATTCCATCCCGAAATGACATCAGTGAAACAGACTTTTTTTTCAACAATTGTCAATGGATATATAGTAATCTTTAGATTCTTCATCGCAGACATTTGCTGAATCAAAATTCTACATTATGGCATGGTGGGGCTCAAACCCGAGTACTCAGACTATTACCTCGGTGTCTCGATTATGAGTCCTATGAAATTACCACAAGAGCAACACAGAAAGCCACAAAAGCTGATCATTTCCAGTAAACGTTATTTTCCCCAAAACTGGCCTGGGTCTTTTCCATGAGCCTGACGCTCCAATTGTCTCTGTCCTATGTCAGTAAAAGCTGCTACAAGGGTATTGGTTTCACAACCGCGATATTCAAATGGATCGACTCGGTTGGAGGTCCCGATGGTGGGATTGGGCATGTTCACCAAGCAAAAGTGACCGCAGCACAGACAGAACAGTATGAATGTGAAAGAGAGTGATAGATTGTGCATTGCCTCAGAGAAATGGGAGGAGGGACGGAAAGGAGGTTTAATGATCGTGGGAAGGAGAGAAATCTCCGACAACGGGTGTGTTTGAATTCTGACATATGAAACGCAGAGATGTGAGAGAGCGGAATTTGAAGGTAAAATAATTAATTTCTTACCATGTGTCACAAAAAGAACAATGGAGAGAAAACTTAGTGCCGTGATTTGGTTTCAAATCGAGGTTGCTGTGGTCACAAGGCAAAATAAAGATGACCACGATCACAGCAACAACAGAACAGAATGCTTGCACGCAGCAATAAGTGTACTTGCGGAGGAAATGTTTGGAAAAACAGCAAATGTACAATATCAGTACTCAGCGAACAGTGACAGGCATGTGGGAACTGAGAATGAATTCAATCTTCAAATTCGATGACTTCAGAAGCTGTGGAGATCCTTGAATGAGAATGTTGAAAACTGAGATTGATAGATTTCGACAAGCATAAAAGACTCTGAGGACAGTACAGGATATTATTGAAATGTGTGCTTCAATAGCATTTCAGCTGAACATCGGCACATGATTTGTTTTAAAATTTCTGGATCTGTCTGAAGGCGATTCTGGCAAGGCAGAATTTATTACCACTTCCGAATTGCCCAGAGGGCAGTTGAGATTCAACCATATTGCTGTGAGTCTGAAGTCACATGCAGCCCAAACCAAGTAAGGACAGCACATTCCATCCCGAAATAACATGAGTGAAACAGATTTTTTTTCAACAATTGTCAATGGATTTATAGTAGTCATAAAATTCTTCCTTGCAGATATTTATTGAATCCAAATTTGACGATCATGGCATTGTGGGATTCAAACCCGAGTACCCAGACTATTACCTCGGTTTCTGGATTATCAGTCCTATGAAATTACCAAAAGACCAATGCAGAAAGCCACAAAAGCTGATCTTTTCCAATAAAATGTATTTTCTCCAAAACTGCCCTGGGTGTTTTCCATGAGCCTGACGCTCCAATTGTCTCTGGCCGATGTCAGTAAAAGCTGTTACATGGGGATTGATTTTACAACCATGGTGTCCAAATGGGTCGACTTGTTTGAAGGTCCCGATGGTGGTATTGGGGCACGTTCACCCAACAACAGTGACCTCGGCAGCAGCACAGACAGAACAATATGAACATGAAAGAGAGTGATAGATTGTGCATTGCCTCAGAGAAATGGGAGGAGGGACGGAAATGAGGTTTAATGATCGTGGGAAGGAGAGAAATAGCCGATAACGGGTGTGTTTGAATCCTGAAATATGAAACGCAGAGATGTGAGAGAGCAAAAATTGAAGGTAAAATAATTAATTTCTTACCATGTGTCACAAAAAGGACAACGGAGAGAACACTTAGTGCCGTGATTTGGTTTCAAATCGAGGTTGCTGTGGTCACAATGCAAAATACCGTCAACCACGATCACAGTAACCACAGAACTGGATGCTTGCAAGCAGCAATAAGTATACTAGCGGAGGAAATGTTCGGAAGAACAGCAAATGTATAATATCAGTACTCAGCGAACAGTGACAGACATGTGGGTACTGAGAATGAGCTGAATCTTTAAGTTCGGTGTCCTCAGAGGCTGTGGAGATCCCTTGAATGAGAATGTTAAAAAATGAGTTTGATAGATTTCGACAAGCATCAAAGACTCGGGGGACAGGACAGGATATTGTTGAAATGTTTGCTTCAGTAGCATTTTAGCTGAACATCGGCACAGCCACCCAGATCCAACCAGAAATGAGGATGGGAATGAGTGCACAGAGTTACTCTCTGGCTCCAGTGATGCAATAGGTAAGAGTCCTGTCCTTCTGTGATGGCATAGAGGCGCAAGAAATTCCTAGGTTGAGTGTGCTCCTGCTCAAGGAAATGGTTGTCCCCGTCTATACTATCATAGCTATTTACAGTGCATCTTGCTAAGACAGCTAAGTGGCACAAAAGGAGCGTGTTGAGCCGTGAACTTTCCAGTGGTGGGTATAAAATATGTTTTGCTATTTGGATCTGTATTTCCGACACTGGCGGTGGCAGCTGCATTTGCTTGCATCAGCTCAGTATCAGTTTCTTCCGCACAGTTAAGACTTCATCCTGGAGAAGGTGGTGTTGGGCTGATATTTTAAACTAGTCATCCTTGGCGACTGGTACACGGAAACGGTGATGTTTTAGTTCGACAAATAAAACCTGAAATGCAAGCTTGACCTCATAAACAGAGATAATAACATTAATTTCCTGCAATCCCATTCATTCATGTCCCTTATGCAGGGGATTCTACCATCTTCACCCAGTCTGGCCTACGAGAGACTCCAGGACCAGAAAAAAAAATGAGCTGACCCTTAATTCAGGAATCCCCATCATGTGGGGAAGCAGGCTTGTCGGCCCTTCCAGTCCACACGGTCCATCCGAAGCGCATCCCACCAGACCCCACGGCATTCCCTGCCCCATAAGCCTGCGTTTCCTGCTGTTGATCCCTGTAACTGACGCATCTTTGGTCAGAGGAAGGAATAAAAATACAAACACGCAGAGAATGTGCAGACTGCCATTCTGTTTGAGAGTGTAGTTACCGCCTTCTGATTCTTCCACGATAAGCAGTACTGCATTTGCATTCCATGCGCAGGCGGCCCGGTTCAAAGACAGGGAAGAAACTGATGCGTAGGTGTCACAGCGCACCACGGATTCCTGAACTTGTCTGTCTGTCAAATGTACCCCAAAGTCGTCTCTGAAAGGCCTCATTTGGAAGCTGTCTGTCGTTATTCAACTTGCGAGAGTTGGCACCAGGGTTCCTGAATCATGTTTTCGAGCAGTTCGCACGTTAGTGACTCATTCTATCAGCAACAGCAATGAAAGAAATTACAATCTCCGAGGAACCTCTGGACCTGAGCTTTCATAGCGTCGCTTGTATTCAGGTGCGCCCCGAGATCTAAGTCATGTTGGAACTGAAACGGAGGAATCGACAGAGAGGCTACAGAATGACATCGCATCCATTTGGTTTTCTTTAAATCACTGACGAGCAGGAAAATGTAAACGGGTAGGGCGAGTGGGGAAGTGAGGCAGTTGCAGCTCTTGTGGAATTCCTTCTTTGTGATTCACTCAGCAACCAGAGACGTGAAGGTGACTCAGGCGTGAGAGCTCTTCACATCGAGAACAAAAAGCACTCATGGGCAGTTAGCACCTCTTCTGGAGTGGGGGTGGGGTGAGGTAATTACCTTGTGACTTCTGTTACTATGTTCAGAAACTGCCTTTTATATTGAGGTGAACAGAAACTGCATTTCTAAAAAGCACCATGGAATTTCGCAAAATTTATTGAGTCGCTTCTCGTCGATTCACACAGAGGTTTCCAACTCAGTTGGTATCCATGTGGCTCATATCCAGGTGTGAACATCTCTGCAGCAAATTGCATGGTCAAGGCAAAAGGCAAGGAAAGTGGCATCTCGAACTGGCTCCGAGGTCAGAGCATCCTCACAATGTGATCTGTCGTTCTCGGATTGTAATGCTACCGCCGGTTTAAGGGTGGAGAACATTCTTTGGGACTCTTATTCTGCAAAACAGACACAGTGACTGAAACTATGCTGCACGGTATGATGTGGAACACGGCCTGCTCAGCTTTGTGCATTTTCCCTGTAGTCCGGTGTATTTTGTGTTCCGTGTAAACGTGAAAGTCGACCTGTTTCGAGCAATGGGTGAAATCATTTAGCAAAGCAAGAATCAAAATTGCAGTAATGTCAAGCAGTTCATGGTTATTTGACCAAATCATAAGCGAACATATTCTCACGTACTCACAGATATATTTGTAGCTGAAAAGAGGCTGAGAAGATAGACTCAGCTGACCATTGATTTTTGACTGGATTGATGGGCTATCATTATCTGCTGCTAAAGTGACATTGTCGCCGGGTACATCCAGCAGCTGTGCGAGTCGGAGAGGGATCATGGAACCCTTTTCACGTGAGTTTGCATCTGTTGTTTTGCAGGAGCACAATTAGAAATGCAAGAAAATGGGGCGCTTGACCTGCTGGTAGTGTGGCCGAGCGGTCTAACGCGCTCCAGGTTCCTGGTGTGGAAAGGGCGTATGCTCGAATCTCGCCACTGCCAATCCGGCTGATCCACTCCAACACTGCGCCTTGTTAAAATGCTGTTTAAACATGTGCATATTGATGTAGAAAACAAAAGTAAAATGAGCTCGCTCCACAAGGGATTAACTGTGGTTTGGGATAGTGCCAAATCTTTCAAAGTGTCTCTGCTGTCATGATCATGTTTGCCTCCCGCGCGGAAAATCGCAAACAACTCTGCCTTTCCAGGCAAGTTGAGCTTTTACTGGCACTGAATGGAGACCGTTATTTAATCGCTGTTGTGAAACAAAGTCCTACGGTGACTCTACTCGTCTTTATTTGGCTTTCTGCCAAATGGGAAAATCGTTCCAATGAATTTCGATGTGGTATGTTATTGAATTTCTCCCATTTCCTTCATTTCCGTCCTGGAGACATCGGAAGGGAAAGGTAATCTAATCGAGACTGTGATTGGTGAAATTCACTTTTTATGGCCCATTCTTATTATGTTCTTTCTTTCTCTCTTTACAGCATTGTCTGGGAAGTGGTGGTGCACTAAGGCTTAAAAGAGTCATTTGGAATTGCCCTGTTGTTAGTTGTGAGATTACTTTATGACTCATGCCCTCGGAACGACTCTCATTTAGCATTCATGCTCGCTGTGTCTGAAAATGCATGAGGTATGCCAGTTTTGTGTGTGTTCCGTGTGAAATGCTTTCTGTTTTGCGATTCGCTCAATACATTTCGAGTTAACCGGGTTTCTGAGGTAACTTCCAGCTGCAAAAATCCTCAGCTGAGGATCTGGGAAAATTTCACAGAGTATGGTCAGTCGGAGCAAAAGTAAGGAAGTCGTTCGTTTCTGCAGTGTTTCACAATGCTAACTTTCCCGTGAGCAGTCGAACAGACTAAATCATTGTGCCACAGACTGCGACGGCAAGTTCCGCTAAAAAGTAATCCTTTAAAGCTGGTGTGAGTAACACGACGTTAATGGGGTACACCGCGTGGAAACAGATACTTTGGGGTATCTCGTCCATGCTCACCAAATAGCCAAAATTAAACAAGTCCCGTTCCCCAGCATTTGGCCCCAATCCCTCTAAACCCATCCTATCCAGAAACTCATTCGATTACCTTTGCAATTTTCTGAGTGTAATAGCCTCCTCTACTTCCTCTGGTAGCTCATACCATACAAGCACAACCTTCTGTGTGGGAAATGTGCCTCAGATCCTTTGTCAATTTCAGCCCACTCACCTTACACCTATGCTCTCGAGTTTTCAACTCGCCCCAGCTTAGTTAAAATATGTAAATACTCAGTTTACAACTCTTCCATAAGATCATGTCGCAGCCGTTACGCTGCAGGGAAAGTCGTCCCAGCCTATTCCACCTCGCCCTACGGTCCAATCATTGACGACATCCTTGTCTATATTTTGTCATCAATTTCAAGCGCCTTTTTTTTACGTTTTCAAGATGTCAATTACGCTGGTCATCAACGAGCTGTTGGAAACAGGAAGGTGAAACGTAGAATGGCTTCAACTTTTAGTGCTGGACACCACTGACGCCCGGCAGAGGTAGCTGAGGCTTGTTTCTGTAGTGTTGTGGTCGTCCCATTCGTCTTCCCCGCGAAAGGTCCCCAGTTCGATCTTGGGTAGAAATGCCCTGTTTTGCTAACTGCCGCCTTTTACATGGACGAAAATGGCAAGCCGCTACCTTCTTATGGAAGGGAGAACCTCTAGATAAACGAGAATCCAGAACATGACTGTTTAAATATCATACAGTATCAAACCAAAATTTGACAGGACCTAAGAGATCTACCTTTACATGACGGGGACAGATTGTTTATAGATGGATCATCCAGAGTAGTAGAAGCAAAAAAGGCATAATGGATATGCAGTAATGGACGTAACAAAAACCAACCAGTGGAGGCAGACCGGCTGCCTAACACATGGTCAGCCCAGACCTGTGAATTTTACGCATTAAATCAAGCTTTAAAACACTTAGAGAATCGGGATTGGACAATTTACACTGATTCTAATTATGTATAAAATAGTAAGGGAAGGGCTGAAAATAGGTAGAATCCCAGGGGTGAGACCCTTCTAAAGTATACAGGTGCATTAAACAGAACTACCCCCAGTGGGAAAACAGAAGTACCCGTTGGACCTAGTCGACCACTTAACCGGGTGGGTGGAAGCTTTCCTAAAGTCATTAGCCACCTCAAAAGGAGTGGTGAAAACCTTCCTTGAACATATCATCCCATGATATGGAATGGTGAAAAGTATAGATTCAGACCAAGGTAGCCATTTTACTTCCAAGATCTTACAATGAGTAATGGCAGGATTAGAGATCTCTTGGCAATTTTACTCTCCTCTGGGCGGGTGGAACGAATGAATCAAATCTAAAAGAAGCAATTATCTAAGCTAGTCCTAGAGACTCGATTACCATGGACAAAATGTTTCCCTACCGCATTGCTAAGCATTAGTATTGTTCCTGGACATGATATAGGCTTCTCTCCTTAAAAGATGATGTTTGGATTACCTTTCTTGGGTGGGAGAGGGGAATTACCAATTGTAGAGTTCAATGATATGTTTTTAAAGAACTGTATTGTGTTGCTCGGCTCTTGTTTGTCTGTCCTTAGGAAGAAGGGTCTGTTGAAACAGATACCTCAACTTGAGTTCAACAACCGGGTGATTGGGTCCTGATCAAGACCTGGAAAGATACCAACTCCACCCGAGCTGGGAGGGACCATTCCTAACCCTCCTGACTACTGAGACAGATATCCAGACTGCTGAGAAAGGGTGGAGTCATCACACTCGCGTCAAAGTCCTGTGAACACCCCATTGGTGGAGTGGCACGCTCACCCTACAGACAACCCTTTGAAAGTTAAGCTGAGAAAGAGAGAATTAATATTTGATGATATATATTGTACTGATTGTAAGGGTTGCGTGGACACCCCTCTCCCTGGCGCCTAAAAACATTAAGATATGGTGACAGGAAAGTAGATAGTGGTTAAAAATGGGTGGGTATTGGTTTAGTATTATAACAATAGTAATACTAACTATTCGAGGAAACGGGAGAAATCACTTTACTACACTATGCCAAAATTATGCTGAGCTAAAATGACTTAGTAATTGTTGGGTCCGTGCAGAGATCCAACACCATGGCGAATCTGGGATCTCCACCTCGGTAATACCGCTCACCAAAAGAGAAATGTACGATGCATATCAATTTGACTCGGGCTTAAATAATACAAAGTGGGAATCTGAGAGGAGCAAATATAACTTTGCAGGATGGTTCCCAAGGCCAGCCCTGAAAACCCAGGTTGTTATCGATAGCCTTAGAATTTCCCCGCCGAAAGGAGCTGTGAATATTATCTGTTTCTGTAATCAAAATGATGCCTCACTCTTCCAATTGGGAAAATCATCTTGCATCTACACCAGCCAAGCCACAACCACTACCCGAATATTAAACGGAACATATTGGGTATGCGTCTGAAGGCCTATCCATTTATTCCCAGGGAAAAATATGTTCGTGTGATCGAATGTCTTGAAATATATGCATGTTCTGAAGTTGATGAAACATTGCCTCAAGACCAGAAAGGTTGGAATGGTTGTTGTTTCCTCGCTTACCCCCGAATAGAAAAACCTGAGAAAGGAAGGAGGGATAAGACGTAAGGCCAGAGAGATCTCTGAAGGGGGCCGTCTGCTGTGGACACTACTCCCAAGCTATGGCACTGCAAGGCGGGGGTGGGAGGATGGGGGAGGGGTGGGTGGGAATACGGAAACTGGCGGCTGCCCTTGAAAATGTAATTAATGATACCGCCGGCTCAATGGGAGAAACTCAATCCCAAATATTTGTCATAACCACCGAAATGATTGCCACAAGATTAACAGCTTTACAGAATCGAATAGCTCTAGATTATCTCTTGGCCGAAAAATGGGGAACCTGTGCACTAATTGGTAATGAATGTTGCTCCTTCATCCCGGACGCCACTTCCCTAGTGGAAGATAAGGCAGAAATAGTAAAGAAAAAGATAAAGAATATAAAAGAAATTGAGAATAAACTTTGAAAAGATGAGAGATGGGAATGGGGTGATTCGGGACTGACCAGTTGGGAAAATGGTTGGCTAATTTAGGAATTTATGCATTACTGATAATAGTAGGTTTAATAGTAGGATTTAACGTGTTAAAGTGGATAACGAGTGAGTTGATAATGTCCTTGTGAGGACAACAAATCAATGACGGTCATGACAACAGTAAGCGCATAAGAAAGAGTAATGGAAACGGCAAGATTGTGAACTTCTACACCTTAGGGTGAAAAAAAATCAAAAACGACAAATGGTAAAAGAAAAGAAATGGGGGAGTTGTTAGAAACAGGGAAGAGTGTTGTTTTTGAAGATATAAAAAATATGAAGAAAAGGGGTCCAGCAAAAAATCTATTGATTCTGCAGGTACTTAGGGAAGTGTATCTTTGCTTTTAATTATGGTTAATTAAATACTAATTCTGGAGTGTAATATAAGCAAGCTAACTGTTTTAAAATAAGTTTTCAGCAAAAAACTGAGATACCAGAGCTGAGCAGGTTGTGGCTCACAAACTTTATTGAGCTCTTTGAAAAGGACAACAAACAAGTGGATGAGAGTAAAGTGGTTAACATTCTGGATATGATTTTCACGAAGGCACGTTCGGCTGTTGCATAAAATACAGAGTCATGGGATTGAGGGTGATTTAGCTGTTTAGATCAGTAATTGGCTCGCTGAAAGAACACAGAGTATGGTAGTTAATGGAAAATATTCATCCTGGAGTTCGGTTACTCATGGTGCACCACAAGGTTCCTTTTTGGGTCCACTGCTGTTTGTCACCTTTATAAATGACCTGGGTTCGAGCATGGGATGATGGGTGAGTAAATTCACAGATCACACTGAGTCGATGGAGTTGTCAACAGTGCCGAAGTCTGCTGCAGGTTACAGGCGGACATGAATAATCTGCAGATCGGGGCTCAGGGGTGGCATATGGAGGTTATTGTGGAAAAATGTGAGGTGGTTTACTTTAGAATGAGCAACAAGAATAAAAAGTTCTGGGCTAATTGTAATATTCTTGGAAGTTTAGATGAGCAGAGCGATCTTGGCGTCCATGTATATAAAACTCTGAAAGTTAACACACACGTTGATGGATTTGTGTGCAATGAGCACAGTGTGTTCGTTTTTATTGGGAGAGGGATTGAGTTTCAGAGTCAACCGATCCCTTTGCAGCTCCATAAATGTGTCTGGAATGGCCAAACTTGTGGAGTTGCGTGCGGTTCTGGTCGCCACATTATAGGACGGATGTGAAAGCATTGGAAAGGATGCAGACGAGATTACCTAGGATATTGCCTTCTGTGAAGGGAAGGTCTTACGAGGAAAGGCTGTGGGACTTGAGGCTGTTTTTGATTGAGATAAGAATTTTGAGACGTGAATTAATAGAGACATAAAAGATGATCAGAGGTTGCTTTAAGGTGGACAGTGAAGGCCTTTTTCTTCAATGGTGATGGTTGGCAAAATGGCACCTCGATGTAATGTGAGTGTGATAGATGCCGAGGTCGATTCCTTTCTCAGAGAGTAGTAAAGGTGCAGAACGCCTTGCCTTCAACAGTCGTAGACTCACCAACCTTCAGGGCAAGTAAATGATCATTGGATACATTTACGGCTTATAATGCCAAAATGCTGGTCAGATGGATTTCAGATTGGCGTCACAGGTCGGTGCAACATTAGTGCCAAAAGCACTTTATTGCGGTGTAATATTCCGTGTTTGAACTGTTCTTCAGCTTGAAGTTGCCATCATCTCTGTTCACTATCAGTAAAACAAACACCTGGCGATAATCCAATGCGCAACCTTGGCAGCTCATGCACTGCCATTCTGTCATGCAAGTACAGCAAGCTAACTAATTACACAGCTGGATCTGCAGTCTAATGATGACGAACGTCTCCTGATCTTACCACTGGGACCCTCAACCCAATTACTCACTTTTTTTCTGTGGACCTGAAATGAAACATCGTGCAGAGGAGGTTATACTGATAATGGATAATCGATTATGAAGCATCAACTTCAGGAAAATGGCACAGATAAATGTGGTGAAAATCGATTTTATTGAATACTGCGTACGTTTTCTGTGGCTTCCTGCGTTGATCACAAGAAATGTTATGTCACCACTGTACTGGGATTTTCCTTCTATCGGCTTCAATTCGTCAGTGAACTCGATTCACTGACATTTCACCAATTTCCTTTGGCATGTTCATATGACACATCCACTCACACTGCACACAACATCAACAATGTTCAGCATACTACATCCACGAGCATGTGGAATGGTTTTTATAAACAGTGAAGTTTGAATAATGTTATGCAAAGACAAATTGAAATTCAGTTTAATTGGTAAAGTCGCAAGAATCCAGAGTAAGATTCAAAATATCAGAAATTCACGTTCATTACCTTGGGCAGAATTCGAGCCCAGCAAAGGGGTAATCTGCCCCTGATTCCCCAGCATCCATGCAATTGCTTGCTCCATGTGTTCACATGGAAACCTATGTGGAAGAATATTCAGCCTGAAGGAGAACTTGTGAGAATCCTCCATTGTCTGATCTAAAGCTGAAACAAGAGCTGTCTATTCGAGCTGGGAGGGAAGCGTGGTGGAGATGAGACCAAAATATTACTTGGCGTTTAATTCATATTGTCCTTATTGTGATTATTTAAAAACCTTGGCCAGAAATGGCACAGACACAAAGGAGCAGAACGAGGCCATTCCTAACACCGACCCTGCCCCGCCACGTCATTCAATATCATCATGGCTGACACAACAATGTTAAGTCTTTTTCCAGACCATTCACGTCATCGTGTTGCCTAGTGGCAAACAGATATTTATCGGCCTCTATCATAAATAGACATCGAAAATGTAAATCTGTGAGAGGAAAATGTTCCGTTTCGAGACAGTTGGGTTTATGCACGAATATTACTGGTTTTGCAGATGAACAGCCGAGTCTGATCTGACCACTTTGCAATACATAAATTAAAACTCGACTCTAATGGGATTCGAACCCACAACCTTCGAATAGCAGCTTGTACAGCGACAGAGAAGTGCAACGCGCTTTCCATTGCGCCACAGAGCCGCGCACGCAGTGGGTTTTAAGCACACAAGTTTGCCCCTTGACGCATTGCGTTCAGGACACCCATCTCGCGCTTGTCTGTCCTCGTCACACTTTCCGGTACCTGGTCCTTATCCACGAGTGCTCTGGCTCTTCAAGTGTTCGGTTACAGACTGCTGAAACGTTCTTATGATACTTAGCTTTGCCACATGTTCAGATAATGATTTCCAGATAATCAGTACTCTATAGGTGAAAGCATTCTTCCTAAGTCTAATCCTTGTCTCCTGTCTTTCATTTATGTCACTCTGTTCCTTCCCAATACAGACTTATCCCTGTCACACATATCTATCCTCTTCATAAAATGAACACGTTAATCGGTTTCTCATTCAGCCTTCTCTGCGCTGAGATAAACATCCCCAGCCTAGCTCGTCTACCTTCACAATGGGAGCGATCAAGCCCTTGCCTTTCTTTTCATCTCCAGCGAAATTCTCCTCCTGCAGTCAGACGCTTCCAGCAGTCTGGCGATTACAACGGAAAAGCAAAGTTCTCAGAAGAAAAGCCAAAAGGTCTGAACAAAATCAGCAGCTCTTGTCCATCTCTGATGAGAAAGGAAAGTTAACGTTTTGAGTCCAATGATCCGTCTTCGGAACTGATGGGTAGGGAGGGTGGACGAAGAATGTGGAAGAGGGCGGACGGTTTCTAAAATGATTGAACTCGATGTTGGGACCTAATGTTTGCATGGTCTGTTGGTAGAAAATTAGTTGCCGGTCACCCAGCTTGTGTTGTGTCTTGAAAAGCACAGCAGCAGACCAGAAACTGAAATGATGGCCTGGGAACACAGTGTCTCGATTAGAGTGGGGCTGGAAAAACACAGCAGTTCAGGCAGCATCCGAGGAGCAGTAAAATTGACGTTTCGGGCATCAGCCCTTCATTAGGAATACAGGCAGAGACCCAGAAGCGTGGGAACACATTGAAATGTTGAAGTACAGGAGACTGTAATATCGGGATAGTTTTTGTTGATTCTGGACAGAACGTAAGTGATCTCAGCTTTGTCACCGGCACTATTTTCCTTTCTCCATTGGAGATAGGTCACATTCTGAGCAGGAAATACAGTTGCCTCGATTAAATGAAGTCCAGACAAATCTCTGGAGGATGTGACGATAAGCTTCCACAGTAAGGAGAGATATCGGAAACCAGCAGGAAATGTAACTTATAACATAGAACGTTACAATGCAGTACAGGCACTTCGGCCCTGGCTGTTGCCACGAACTGTAAAATAATGTGATGTCCATTGTAATGGAAAATCAACATTTATTTTGAAACCAATAAAAGCACAGGGAAACAAATAAGTCAGTACCTAACTTTGCAGAGGCAGTGTTGCAGACAGACTGAACAAAAATGTGAAGTTAAGCCGAAATAATAGCAGACTTACAACGCCAGTAAACTACCATATCAACAGTCAAGGAATGAGAAGAAAAAAAAACTCCGTATCTGGAAAGTAAATCGAATGTTTCAGGCCCATGAACTTGAGGTTTTGATAAGAAGAAGCGAATTTTACTATCAAGGGAAAGTGTATTATTTGTGGAAGGTGAGCTAGTTACCTTTTTGGTAGATACAGGAGCAACATAGTCAGTCCTTAAATCAACACAGTTGAGATAGTCGATGCAGTGGATGCATCTGGAGTCGTGATGCGAGAGAGCTGAACCGCATCACTGTTGTGCGGACCCAGTAATGGTAAAACATTCCAATTCTCATTACTATTGCCGGAAATCTGTCCTTTAAATCAGATGGCTCGCGATCAAATTGTGAGATTGGGGTCGGGTTGTGCAGTACCCTGAGAGGCTTGCAGGTAATACGGAAAGAAGATTTACCAGCGCAAGCTGTAAATTACGACTCACGACCCCGATGCATGTCTATGAGTGGCGATTAAGCCAGAGAACCAAACGTTCAGTAAGCGATTCACTCGCCCAGCAATCAAGTAACCATGTTAATTCCATCAACACAGATTTTCTTGCTGGGGATATGCTGCACTGGACAGCACACACACACCGTGATGGCCCTTACAAATCATATGAGAAGGATTGTTTGAGGAGATTGGTTAAACCAGATCAGTTAGTATTGTGCGAAGTTTATTGGAATGATCACAGATGTGCAGTCAGCGTAAACTTATCCAAAGTATCTGTGACGGCAAGTAGACCCTATTCTTTTGATGTGCAAGGCACCTTTCCTCACGTACCATTGGCGAAGGCATACAGCGAGAGGTGGCAGGATTTGAGACGATGGGTACTGCAGGCACAAAAAAACGAAAGATTGTGTCTTCAGCGACGATGTGCGTATCTGATTCAATGCAGATATAAGGACAGATATGAAGAAACTAAATTGGCTAACTCAGGCAGATAGAGCAGTCCAGATAACCCCCGCCAAGAGGGTAGCCTGGCGATTAGCTATGGTAGATGTCTCGGACCCAAGATTAAGAAGGGTCCCGACTGAGCGCAGGGCAAAAGGCAAAAGTGATGTGGGGTTCATATGAAGCTGTGAACCCCATAAGAATTCCTCCGAAGTCTGAGTATCGTCCTTGCAGAACACAAGACTCGTTAAAACGCTAGGCTGTGAAAGGATACTACTTTGCATCCCTCCTTAAGGCTTGAGTGATAATTCCCTGTGGATAATCACCAGTGAGAGCCCCCATTGTTCCGGTCAAAATGGCAAACATTCCAGGTGAATAAGGGAAACGGAGCTTTGTTCAAGACCTGCAGGTAGTCAATTATGCTGTTGTTCCGCCCGCCCCAAATGTTCCTAACCCTTGTATTATATTAGCTCAAATTCCACCGGACAGTAAATGGTTCTCTGCTATGGATTTAGCAAATGTCTTCTTTAGTGTACCGGTACACCCAGAAAGTCACTTCTGGTTCACTGTTCCACTCAAAGGCAAATCGTATACATTCACGCGACTTTGTCAAGATTACTGTGAGTCCCACGCCTTAATTAATGAGGCTCGATGCTGGAGTCTGGAGATTCTTGTCTTAACCCCGGGGTCAGCGCTTCTGCAGTATGTAGACGAATGCTTAATAGCAGCACCAACAGAGGAACAATGTGAGAAAAATACGCTTGCGTTGCTCTGCCATCTAGCCAGGAATGGGCACAAAGCTAGTTTGGCAAAATTACAATGTGTGCAACAACAGGTGAAGTTCTCAGGTAATTTCTTGTCTGATCAAGCGAAGGCCATTGGTCAAGACAAAGTTCAAGCGATCCAGCAAATTCCAAAGCCTCACACGAAGAAACAATTGCTATTCTTTTTGGTCATGTACTCCTACTGTAGAATGTTCATCCCACATTATACAACCCTTGAGGCCACCCCATTTCCCATGGATAAGAGTTGCAGAACCAGAGACCGGAGCAGTTGAATTGAAAATGGCGCTCGAAACCATACCTACACTGGGGATTCCGAATCCAAACAAGCCCTTTGTACAAACGGTAGATGCATGACATCTGTGCTGATGCAGGATAATGTGGGAAAATTGAGGCAGGTAGCTTACATTTTGGCTAAACTTAGACAACGTAGCGGCAGGATTGCCTTTATGCCTGCGAGCCGTGGCTGCAGCTGAAAAAGTTTGTTGTAGCGTCCAGGGACACAGTCGTCTTTGGATAATTAACCCTCCTGGTCCCACATGCATCCTTACTGTTTTCCGAGCAAAACACAGCACACATGTCGGCTGCACGTGGGCTCAGAAACAATACTGTACTATTGGAGATGCCTAACATTAGAATAACGAGATGTAACGTCGTAATGCTGCTAGCCTTCTCCCCACAGAAGGAGACGGAGACTCACATGACTGTGTCGCTGTAACTAATAAAATTTGCAGCCGAAGACCAGACGTGCAGGATTCACAAACTCAGAATCAGGATATGGCGTTTTTTTGTGAATGGGTCAGCATTCAGCTGCAAACGGACAGGCCAGAATTGTGTTTGGTATGCTGTCATAACTACTCATGAGGTAGTCAAAACGGAATCACTCCCTTGTCATTTGTCAGCTCAAGCAGCGGAGCTGATTGCCTTGACTTAGGCATGTAAATTAGCTGGGTGAAGAATAGTGAATATGTACACCGACAGCAGATATGCATACGGGGTTGTACATAATTGTGGAACTCTGTGGAAACCCAGGGGCTTCTTGACCTACTCTGGAAAGCCCAAAATACACAGTGGCCTGACTTCCGACCTCCTGGAAGAGGTCCTACCACCTAAATCATTTGTTGTCTGTAAATGTGAAGCCCATACGAAAAAGTACGATTCCATTTCTCAAGGCAATGCGAATGAAACGTCAGCGGGAAGGACGGCAGCCCAGCAGCAGCCAAGTGATCAGTTGACATGTGTACGTCAAATATTCGTAATCCAAAGCAGACTAATGGGAGGTCGAGTCGCAGGCCACGCCAAAGGACAAGCGTGAATAGACAATGGCAGGGTGCAGAATGAGGGATTGAGTGTGGTGTGGCCCCATTGGTAAACCCTGTCAACGCTATCATTATTCCCATTCCATGCCAATTAACACACATGAGGACCATGTGTCAAAAGGGGGGATGTAGCGAATAAAGTGGTATGATTTTATCTTGATATGTAATTTGGTTTCCGTGCTTGAATCTGTAACTCCTCTTCTGACATGGTGCAAAATAATTTTCCAAAGGTCATCTTAGTCAGTCTAAGGTTCAGAAAAGAACAAATATTTCTGTTTTTTTGGAGCTTGCTGTGTTTACATTCTCCCCGCCTCACTCTATGGAGAAGGACTTATAAACTCCATTCCTGTCAGTCCAGGTGAGACACTTTGTGACGCAGGTAGTTTCATTGGCAAAGAAAATACATTTATCCCCATGAAGCTTCCTTTCACCCTCTGTCTGCCCATTCATTCAATTTGATCACTGCTGTTCTGAAAAATTTCACCTCTGCTCTCCTGTTGTTCTTCCGTAATTGGAGGGAACCTCGAACCGAATCCCAACATCATATTAATTTTCGGTTGTTTATGTTACATCAATGACCAGACCAGAACAAGCTAGCAGGGAGTTGAATAACACATAAAATATTTTTTAAATTCCTTCCAGAAAATTAACCGACTGCAGAGTCAGAATATGAGAAATGTCAGACTGCACTGATATTTCGCCCATTTCACAATGCACAGATACTCCCAGACGAGTTCAGTCTTTGCAAAATGTTTATTTATAATTGTGACAATTCCCTGGGACAAATCCTCCCTCAATCCACAAAAATGTATGCTACCAAAAACTATTTCAGTTCAGATTAAAATCGCTCAGGATACGTTCCATTAACCCAAAGTTTCCTGCGCCATGTCAATTAAAGTGTATCCAGAAGGGGTTAGATCTCCCAGCCTCGTCTCCCACAGCTCCCTATTCCATGTCAACAGAAGTTGCGCCGAACTAGTTTGGAGCTCCCAGCCTGGGCGTTTCACGCGCCTCTCTGCCTTCATAGAAGGACTGCATGCTTATGGACTTGGGTCACTGGCAGAAAGAGGAGAGATTCACGCGTTCATTCCACTCTCAATTTCCGATCGGATCTTCGCCATTGCGTCACTAAATTTTTATGATTCCAGACCTGGAAACCGGTGTGATAGAAGTGTGCAACCTTAGTTGCTACCTCGTCTCGAGGCACTGGTAAAGTAACGATGTGAAACTTCGTTGTTATTGAAACCTACATTTCAACAATTTGTGTGCTACGTCTATACATTTAATCTTTTCTTGAAATCTATCGAACTCAGTCTTCAACATTCTCAATGATGGAATCTCCACAGCCACTGAGGACATCGAAGATGACAATACAACCCAATCTCATTAGGTAATCCTCTTGAGCATGTGGTGCTATTCCTCGCCAATCTCAGCCATTGCATTTATTGCTTTTACTGTTGGTTATTTATTCATGTGATCGTTTCGTGGCTCGTCCACTGCATTGTGCCGCAGCAACCTTCATTCAAATCCGAGTATCAGTAATGCGCATTTGTTCAACGTTACTCCACATAACCATTGCAAAACAAACGCATAAAGGAAACAATCAATTTTTTTAGGTTAATATGCTCTCGAAGGTGATGATTTTTATGCTTCAAACTTTATCTGCACCCAATATCGGAGAAGTTTCTCCCTTTCCCAATCACTATTCTTCATTTCCATCCATCCTCCCATGTCACTGGGGCATTGCACAAACTAACATTCACTTTCACATTGACACCGTTAAGTTAGTGCTGCAGCTGTCACTCTTGTTAGGTGAACTTTCCCCAATACCACCATGAGGAACTTTAAGCCACTTAATGCAATCAGATAATGTGGTTGGGTTATCAATCCTCATGTAAAGTGTTTGATTTGCATGGACCAGAGTTCATTTTAGCACTGGGTTCATGAAAAATACACAGAACAGTATCGAAGAAAAGAGACTTTATTGTAAAAGACCAATGTTTGTGAATTCCCCACATTTATTTCAAGTCTTTATTCGTCTCTCGCTAGAGTGTTATGTACAATGCTGCAATTCACATAAAAGAAGTGATATGACAGCTGTGGAAGCGGTGCGGAAGTGATTTGCCAATATATTTTCTGGATTGAAGAACTTCAGCTATGAAAGTGTTTAGACAAACTGGTCGTGCTTTTGTGAGAGCAGGAGAGATTGAGAGGAGACAGTATTGAGATGTAGGAAATAATGAGGGGCATGGATTGGGTACACTGAGCGAAAATTTTCTCGATGATGGATGGATCAATCAAGCATAGATTTAAGATAAGAGTCATTAATGTTCGAGTAGCTCTACATTAAAAAAACTTTATCAGCTAGGGAGTGGTTGGAATCTGGACATCACTGTCTGTATATGTCAGAGTGGCAGAAATTCTGATATCTCCAGAGATATTTAACTATGAATTTGTAATGCTTAAGGCATACAACGTTAAAGGATGGAAAATGGGATGAGGTTAATCAAGCAGGTATTATTGACAAGAGCATGCACAAGTAGCTTGCAGGCTCAGTTAGCTCTGACACCCACCGTGTGGCGTTTGGTAACCTCAGTTGTCACGTGAGAGGCCAGGGTTCATTTTCCCGCTGGGGCGACTCTGACTGTTTCAGGGGTTCAAGGTTTGTGTAAAGATCTGCAGTTCCGGTGAAGGGTGCAGATGGTGTGGGGATGTTCGGTGGTTTCGGGAAGTTGGTTGGCGGCCTTTTCCTCCCGTTTCTCGGTGATATCCTCAAGGCAGATGAAACTAGTGTAAAACGCTGCTGTCCTGACGCGTTTCGAATTGGTTTGATTTATTTCCAACTGCTTTCAGTTGCTGGTACTTGTCGTTCTTTGCATGTTCCAGTATGTTGGCTCCAGATCAACATGTTTTCTGATGGAGTCATTGGATGAGTCTCGTTATTCTAGAAATTCTCTGGCTGCACTCTGTTTAGCTGGCCCTAATATTCATGTGTTGTCCCAGTCGAATTTGTTGTCCTCGTCATCGCTGTGCATTGCTACAGCTGATTGTGTTGTTTCGTGGATCTTCCAGAAATATTTTGCAACAATAGATATTCCCGCACATTCATTGTCAAAACCAACGCCAGGAGGACATGCCATTACCCAACAAACCATGCTCTCCACATTATAGGTAAAAGCATGTCTCGGCACGTACAGCCAGACTCCTCTGGCCACTCGGATGTATGAGACAGCATAAACCGAAAGACACATTTGACAACTACTCACCAAAAAATGGACCAAATACCCATCAAAGGCAGGACAAATTTGGACAAACAATGTTGCCTGTAGTGACTGCAGGAAACATTATAAAGGACAGACAAATCACGATACGCATTCTTGAAGATCAACTTGACACGAACACCACTGCCAGGTGTCTGCAGTAGGTTGACGCATGACACTGAGCGTCGCTGATTCCGTGGCTGGAAGCTTGGATTGTGTGACAGTCTAGAGCAATGGAGAGTGCGTTGCTGAAAAAGTACAGCAGGTTAGGCAGCATCCAAGAAGCAGGAGAATGGACGTTTCTGACATGAGTACTTCATCAGGCATTCGGCCAAAACGTCGATTATCATGCTCCTCGGATGCTGCCTGACCTTCTGTGTTTTCCAGCACCACACTCTCGAATCTGGCCTCCAGTATCGACAGTCCTCACTTTCTCCTCCGTCTGCAGCAATAGTTAGTTCCTTGTGTGAGGGTACTGTTGAGATCACCAATGTAAAATTCGTTTGCTGATTGAGATATACAACCAGGTACGTAACCCAAAAGAGTGTTTCTGTTGTTTTGAGTTTCCTGGCTGTACAATGTGTGCTTCTGTGATCGCACAGTTTGCAGTACACTGGAGAGAGGCTGCAGTTATCTGCATTTAGAACCGAGATGCTATTGGTGCTGTTTGATTTGTTCTTGATTTGTGCAACAATAACACAAAGACGGATCAACTGATATTGCAAGAAGGCTAACAGGCGTGGAAAATATCGAGGTTCTGGTGACATTTGATTAGAGATCACCGAAATCAAGGAGAAAATAATTTTGAATTCTTTCGGATCGTGATGAAGAACAACCAAAGAAATAAGTCACCAGCGGGTACAGTTTACAAGGGCACTCACAGGAAGCAAAATGCGAAATAAACCGTACAAAATGACGTAGACAGATGAAGGATGATAGTAATCATGGGTAACCTGACTTCCACTCCCCCGGTTCCTAACTCCCACTCCCAGCCCCATTGTAAACAAATGTTAGCGAGCCATAAACATCAACGTCGTCCATTGGAACGATCCAAGTCTTTTCTAATTTTTCGATTAGGCTATTAGTTTCAGTTATTTTTCTTTCCTGGGAAACAATATTTTTCATTGTCAGCATTCGGAAAGGAAGCCATACTTTTTGTCAGGGAAAGAATATGATACTAAACTTTGTGTCGTCTATAATATTCTTCTGCGTCACATGTTTCTTCTACTTTCTCTCGATTTTAATAGTAATAGACTCTTCCGACCAAAGTGCATGACCTCATAATTCGGACATGAAACTGCACCTGAATAGTTTGTCCCCACTCACCCAACCTATCTATATGCCTAGGCATATTGCCATGATCTTATCATAACATGCGCTCCCACGAGTGTGAATTGTCAGCAAATTTGGACACATTTCATACTGCCACTTGCTCCATGCTATTAACAGAGAGATAATTGAAGCCTTGAACATACCAGTCTTGACAGGCCTTGGCTGTAAATACTTCTACATACTTGCTACACACTGAATGTGAGAACATCCTCCTCATTTGTTTCTTAAGAGGGTAACGCCTTCCCCTGAGATTGGGATCACTGGTCCTGCAAATTCTGGATATAAACAAGAGCAGGACAAACTTTTAAAGTAAAACATAATCTCACGGGCGTTTCCAGTGCCAGTTCTGAGTTTTCTTTTTTGACCTCTGTTTGAACAAACTGCCCTGATGTGCACATTATTATTGACAATGACACATCTGCTTCAAAGGTGCTTCAGTGCCTGTGATTAAAGTGGAGCTGAAAAGCGCGATAGAAGTGCATCCTTATTCCTCGAACATTGCAGTGTTATTAATCTCTCTGCTCATGAAAAGGGATCCTTTATATTCATTCTATCTTTCATCAATACCGAGCATGTTTCCCTCACAGTTGATTTTAAATGTTTTCTTGTTGGAAGAGTTATCGCTGCAACTCCAGAAAACCCGCCGAAACAACTCGATATGTTCTCAGGTCTACTCATTTTTTGACATGCAGGAAACTTGCGTTCTGAACAAGAAACGGACCTGACTCAAAACGGTCCTGATTCTCTATCCACAGAAGATAAAAAAAAAGCATGGGATATATGTAGGTTTCACTGAGTTTATTTGAAACAAGTCGTCTTTTTCCATTAAACGTCTTCACTCCTCGTTCTCTGGTCAATTATCCTGGTCAGAGGCAGCAGTTCCTCCTGACCATTAATCCGCCCTTCCACAGCTCTTTCGCCCACATCATTATAAACGTCCCCAAGAAATTTCCCATTAATCTTCTTTGCTCCAAACAAAACATTCCCAGGGTCGTGAATCTCTGTACATGGTGCAAAGCAGAGGATTGTGAAAAGATTCTGGGAAAATGTTGCCAATTGTCAAGTGGGAAAACTGTCAACAAGCAAAGCAGAAATACCAGACTCGAGCTTTCTGAATCTTTAGATATTCCTTGGGCCGCGGATTCAGTGGAAAATGAAGGGTGAAATGGCCGACTGGACAGAGACAGTTTCGAAATCTTTCCTTTCTTTCGGAGGCAGATACTTTGACTCTGATGTTCTCCGGACATGAAATGGTCCATGATAGTGAAGGATTCTCGTCCCTGTACGTCAGGATGTCAAATCCCATCTCAGCTCCAGGGCAATTCGAAAACGCAGGAACAGATAGGACACTGAAAGGCTGGAAGTGAGACAATCCCGGTTGGAGAAAAACTGATTCCGGTGTCATGGGTGCGTCTATAGAAGGTGAGATCAGACTATTCCCATGTCTTCACCGTGAATTTCCCTGGATTTATTTCCGAAAAATGCTAATTAAGAATGATTGTCAATATGGGAGGGGCAGGCTGCAGCTTGCATTCGGGGGTCATTGAAGCCGTTGGCTCATTAGTCTCTGTGACGATGTTAGTCAGTGCGTTCGGCTCTTCACTGACAGGTTGCTGTTCTCCTACGACCCAGGAACAGAGCGACAACTGTTCTCACACCATCTGTTGTTTTTTGTCCGCACAGTTTTGGGTTTTTACCAAGGTCAGGAAAATGTTCCTCAGAAGGCTCAAAGGGAGAACTTCCCCGTTTTAGGAGAGCTGTTTCTCGGTGACATGTATGTGTTTGCAAAGCATGAGATCAGACTGTTCCTATTGTCCACAATGAATGCTCCAGGATTCATTTTGGAAACTTTAACCAATTGAGGACACTATTCATTCTGCGAAGAGCAGGCGAAAGATTGAATTCACTGACAGTCTGCTTTAGGAGATCCTACAAGGGGCCTGCTACAAGGGACTACCAAGTCTCTGGAGCAATTAGTCCTCTCGTTTGGCTGTTAACCGAGAAAGTGTACACACGCATGGAGCGGCCGGTGTTCTTATCCATCGACTCCTTTGCTGTGCACTTTCGGGTTTTTAATAGGGTCAGGGATATGCACCCAAACGGAAACCAAATCCAGTGAGGAACCACAAGTGCGTTACTGTATTGTTGACTGGCTCGTTGTGGACACTCGGAATCTAAAACAAAAACAGAAACTGATGAAGGAACTCGGCAGGTTTGCCAGTACCTGTCGGAGAAAACAGAGTTCGGAGAAACTCCTGAAGAAGTTCTGATTCGTTGTCTCTATTCGTCTCTCCCCAGATGCTGCCAGATCTGTTTAGTTTCTCCTGCAATCTCTACTATTCTTTTTAACTGAATGACCATTTCAACCATCGAGATTGATTACACAAACCAAACATGTCCTGACATTTAACCCTGTCGAAACTGTGGTGATTGAATTCAAACAAACCGAACAATGATTGCCTATCTCTCAGCTCCACAGGGAGGGAGTACTTGGAACCAGTTTAGTAGCATGCTTCTACAGATGTGGCCATGTAGTTTCGGCGATGGGTGTTAAATGCAATGTGGATTCCTCATTCAGTTAAGCATTTTGTTGACTGTGATTGAAAGCCGCGTGTGAACTTGAAGAATGCTTGTTCTCTGCTTTCTTATTTGAAGTTCAAATCGCAGGATTAAGTGAAATGCGTAAAACTCAAATAAGGAACGTTGGGAATCTGCAACTAACTGCCTGTCAGGATGGAAAAGACAGAAAACTCCAGAGCAGGTAAGACCCATTTAGTTGTACACTTCCATGACTGAATACATTTGCCCCTCTCAACCAATTGACGCCAAATGAGATAAGAACAGTTCAGGGAATTGTGTTGGACTGGTGCAGACATATGGGCCAAAGGATATTATTGTGCTAGACACTTCCATGGCCAGCTTCGAGGAGGTCATTTTGTCAAGTAACAGGACATTCTTTACAAAATGTCCCTCGGCGAGGAAGGAGTCGAAGCTACTCTCCCCTGATCTTTCTGTCAGTCATGGTATTCATTGGGACATTTCAATTGGTAATAACTATTGCGTTGCATATTTGTGGAATCAGTCTATATGATAATGAGGACAACGCGACCGTGATGTTTCGTTACCCAGCAGAGACCAAACCCTTGCAGCTCACATTCCCTGTCTCAGCTTTTGAAATAAAGAGTACTTTCTCGATGTGCCTGTGTTTGTATCAAACAGCTCATTGACATTGGGACTAGACGTTCAGAGGAAGCTAGAGGTGTGACAGCGACAGAAAAAGAACAAGACGAGGCATGAAAGTGTTTAGATTTTGCCGTGTGTCCGTTGTTTTTAGGGAGGAATGTATGCTGGGCGCTAACCTGTCAGGTCCCAGGAGCCAGAGGGCTTGTTGTGATGGGATATGTGTTATTGAAAGTTTCACATGAGAAGCGTTTGGGACCATTTCAGCTCAGTATCCATTTCATATCGCGGCTCACAGCAACGGTGCACATTTTCCGGCGAAGTGCCTTGCCACTCATGTGGATAGAGCTTGTAAGAAGGCCTATGGTGTATTAGCGTTCATTAGCAGAGGGATTGAATTCAAGAGTCGTGAAGTGATGTTGCAACTGTACAGGGCTTAGGTTCGGCCACATTTGGAGTACTGTGTGCAGTTCTGGTCGCCTCACTTTAGGAAAGATGTGGAAGCTTTGGAGAGGGTGCAGAAAAAATTTACCAGGATGTTGCCTGGAATAGAGAATAGGTCGTACGAGGATAGGTTGAGAGTGCTAGGCCTTTTCTCGTTGGAACGGCGAAGGATGAGGGGTGACTTGATAGAGGTTTATAAGATGATCAGAGGAATAGATAGAATAGACAGTCAGAAACTTTTTTCCCCGGGTACAACAGAGTGTTACAAGGGGACATAAATTTCAGGTGAAGGATGGAAGGTATGGGGAGATGTCAGGGGTGGGTTCTTTACCCAGAGAGTGGTGGGTGCATGGAATGCACTGCCTGTGGGAGTGGTAGAGTCAGAATCTTTGGTGACCTTGAAGCGGCAATTGGATAGGTACATGGATGGGTGCTTAAGCTCGGAGAAATGTTCGGCACAACATCGTGGGCCGAAGGGCCTGTTCTGTGCTGTATTGTTCTATGTTCTATGTTCTATGTTCTATTCCACTTAAAGCCGCCTTTCTCCGGAGATACTTGTAGACATAAAGCACATGGAATGGGTATAATCCTGAGGACTCTGTCACTATCGGGGAATGTGCCTGCGTGACTACCTCTGTATTTGAACATGAGAATACGTTCCTCAGAGGGGTTACAACAGTGTGACCAGGTCAACGTTCAGTACCATTGTTATGTCATTTCAGATCACATAGACAATCTCATTGCTGCAAACTGGGACGAGAATAGATGGATGCCTGATAACGTACGCTTCACGATGGACAAATGGCCCTTCACAACTCCTCCCCCACACGCTTTTTGAACTCGAGGCCAGAGAGAAACTGACCTGACGAGAAAATCGCTTCACAACCTTCCAGAACCTTATTATTATCCATTCTACTACCAATTTTGCAAACTTACTTACCATGCTTTCTATCTTCCCAAATACATCATTTATTTAAATGAAAAATAAAATGAATGTGCGCTCAGCAAATGGGATACCATTGGTAACAGTCCTCCAGTCTGAAAACTGCCTTCCACCACCATTCTCAGCATCCTGCTATCGAACTAATTTTATATCGAATTGGAATCCTTCCATTTAACTTATGCAATTTAACTTTATGAATTAGTCAACCATGTGGAACAGTGTAAAAGCTTTTCTTCAAGCCCAAGTGTGCAAACTCTACCACTATGTCCTCATTGATCTTCTTGGTTACGCCTTCAAAAAACTCAATCAATTTTGTGCAAAACCATGCTGATTATCCCGATTCATTCCTTGTATCTAAAAATTCAAATAAATCCTATCGTTTAGAATTGCATTCAACAACTTACCCACGACCATAACCAGACACACAGGTCTATCGATCCCAGACTTCTCCATGAATTCCTTTCTAAACCGAGGCACAACATTAGCCATCCCCCAGTCATTCGGCGCCTCACTCGTAATAATAGATGATAAAAATATTTCTACGAAGGGCGCAACAGTTTCATTCCCTAACTTCCCACAAGTTTCCGGGATACAGGAGATCAGATCCCAGAGAAATATCCAACTTTATATTTTCCAGGTCCTCCAGCACTTCTCCTTTTCAATGTGAACTACTTTCAAAACATCAGTATTTAGGTGTACCCGCCATTTCGTTCTCCACAGTGTAAACTGACACGAAATGAACATTATATGTTTCTCCATCTGCTGAGGATCAAGACATAGGTGAGCTTTTTCATCTTAAAGTGATCCTATTTGGTCTCAATTTCTTAATGTACTTGCAGAATCTCTTTAGTTTATACTTAACTTTATTATCTGAGGCTATTTAATATTCTCCATTGACCTTTATGATGTCCTCCTCAAATATGTCCCTCCACTCCTTATATCGTTCAAGACGTTAACTTGAAACCATGTGTTTATAAAGAAGATGTCACCTCCGTTAAAAAAAACCTTATGACAAGGCCTAAATCCCTGCGATCAACGTTGTTCTAATGGAATACCTAAAATGTGCAAAACGGAGATTTGGACCAAGAAACCCCCACGAATCATGCGAAGGGAAATGCACCCAACTCACACATCTAACCAATTCCTGTAACTCTAAATTTCCCATGACGAAAGAACGTCAGCCATACATCTTTAGTCTGGGGAGGAAACGCAGGCTGAAACGGACAGGATGTGCCAACTCCAAATTCACATTCGGCCAAAGTAGATATTGAACAAACATCGCGGAGGCTGCAAGACATTAGTACTCACCACTGAGTCAGCCATTATAAACCTCCTATCCACCACTCAAAACATACCATCACTTAGATATGGGGCCAAAACCTACTCTCAATGTTCCAAATGCAATGGTCCAGAGCCTCCTATTGACTGAGGCCTAAACCTCTGCCAGTGCTTTTGAATTTGCTTGAACTGAACGCCGACATTGTATTTGCCTTCCTAAACACCAACTGAAACTGCATGCTAAACATAAGAGAAAATTGAACTTGGAATTCTTTCTGCTTTCAGAAAATTGTCTATGCCTCTACTCTTTCCACCAAACATGTGACCTCATATTTTCCACAAAGTATGGCAACTACAACGTTTTTCGAAGCACTCACTCCGTTCAAGTCATTCTGCAGCATGCCCGCTTCATCAATAAGATCTGGCCTTCCACCTATCATTGTGTCTTCTTCAAATGGAACAACAACACCCTCAGTTCCTTTGAATGGACCATTCATACATAATGTGAATAGCTGTGGTGCAAACCCTGACTCATTTGAACTCCACTAGTCACGGGCTGCCAGCCTGGAAGAGACCTCTTTACCCAACTGTCTGCCTTCTGCCAGTCATCCAAGCCTCAATCCATGGCCTCTTATTTAGCAGTTTGCCATACTGCAATTTGACATATGTCTTTGGAAATTCAAGCCGGTCACCTCCACAGGCTTGACATCGTCTCGCTTGCTCATTACCTCCTCAAAGTATTCTAATATATTTGTCAAATGTGATTTCTCCTTGACAACCTGTGCTGATGCTTCACGTACTTTATAATCCCATCCTTCCAATGACCTTCGATACTGTGTTTAACACAAAGCTGATTTATTTGATTGTTATCTAGAAAATTAAAACTTTGCTTTCAGACCTGAATGAGAAGAGCAAAGTTCAATCGGTGTTGAGATATGTAAACTCTACGCTGTCTCTTTAGGGTCGATGAGTGAGTGAATTCCATCCCTCAGTGGGATCCCTCTACTCTCTCAGCAGGTTCGATGAGTGACCTAACTGTTTCTCTCACATAGAGCAGGTAAATGCTTGCTGACAACTGCAAAACAGATGGTGTACGGAGAGTTGAGATGATTGCTTGAACCTATTCCTGGAATAAATACGTCTCTCACAATTCGAAAATATCGATGGGACATCAGTTCTACAGAGACTAGAGAGCACATCCCACTGACTACATGTTTGAAAGGTCTCTTCTCAATCTGAAGACGTTCATGATATACTGTCCCCAGGAACGTTTATAGTGATTAATGTCTATCTTCAGTGTGAACACGTTGATGACACGTTAGTATTCAGGAAACAAGGGAGCACTTCCCGCAGTCAGGCATTTAGAAAAACCTGTTTATGCTGTGTGAAAGGTGATGAGCCATCCGGTCGCTCGGACGTTACAGCACGTCCCACAGATTTGGAACTGGAGATGTCTCTCCTCTGGGTGAGCACGTGGATCACACGTCAGGTCTCTATGATTCTTCATGGACTCTTATTTATGTGAGCATATTTCTCAAAGATGAAGCACATAGAGTGTTGATAAAATTTTCCAAAATTCGGAGAGATAAAAGGTTCCTCATTAGTATGAGCGAGGTGTTCGGTTCTCCAATCGCTGGACGTTTTAAAGCATTTTCCGCAGTTCAGACATTGAAATAGTTTCTCATCATTTTGAACGAGTAGGTGTCGCAGCAGGTCAGAGACAGAGTGAATTCCTTTCCACACTCTGAGCAGGTGAATGGCTTGTTCCTGGTATCTTTGTTTCCCCGGGAATTCAGCTCAGACAGGGCGTGGATCCCCACGTTTCACCAGACTTTCCTCAGTATTACTACAATTGAGGTGTGGAAGGTCTGATGACCGGTAGAAGCCTCGTCCACACACACAATAAGTGAACGATTTATTTCCTACTGCAACCAGAGCTTTTTCATTTCATGCTCGAAATCTGATCAATTTGTATTCGGGATAAACTGCGCGGCTTCATCAGATTATGGTGGAGAGGTTGGTTTGTAAATCTTCCCCTTCTAAAATCCTGCGAAACTGATGTTATCCAAAAATGAGAGTGTGAAACCGTCTTTCACAAGACTCTAGATTCTGTCTGAAGATAAGGTCTGAAGTTAAGGGATTTTCGACACGAAGAATTTGAAGAGAATTTTGTCAGAATCTTTCATGCACACAGCCTCCACCACAGAGACGAGCGGGTCAGCAGGTGGCTATGAACACGATCATCTCCCTGTTCTCTCCAGGTCAAACACTGTCTTGACTTGTCTGACATCCAGTCCTGATGGAGCAGACTTTTTTACAATTGAATCATTGCAAAACTGAGGCATCTGACTTCTGTCCCTAACTCAAAATCCACTGCCTCGCCACTGAGTTGGAAGTGTGTTATTGGAAGAACACAGCAGGGCAGGCAGTATCCAATGAGCAAGACAATCGACGTTTCGGGCACGAGCCTTCATCAGGAAAGAGGCTTGTGAAGCGAGGGGGTAGAGAGGCAAATGGGAGTGTGTGTGGCTGGGACAAAGTAGCTGAGAGTGTGATAGGAGGATGGAGATGGGGGTAATGATTTTAGATCGCAGCGCAAGGTAGAGCAGATAGTGGGAAGGAAGATGGACAGACAGGACAGTTCATGAAAGCGGCAGAAGCCCTGGACCTGAATGACCTTGTCTGTGTGGGAGGGAGAGTTGACATGTTCGGCCAGGGGCCAGTGGTGTTGTTTGGTGCGGGTGTCCCGGAGAAGTTTTCCGAAGTTGTCTGTAATTAGGCATCCGATCTCCTCCTGCAAAGGGAACAATGGATACAGTAAATGACATGCATGGAAATGCAGGTGAAACTCTGATTGACATGGAAGGGTTCTTTGGGGCCTTGGGCAGAGTTGATGTGATGTAGAAGGGAGTTCCGTCCTCGTTTCAGTTGGAGGGATGAGTTTTGGGAGCGGAGTTGAGGGAAGTGGACGTGATGAGCTGGAAGGCATCATCGACCAAGTCCTAGGAGAAAATGCCTCGCCATTGATTCAATCTCCTCCCTGGTAATTGTCTGAGTCTGAACAGACACGTCATAACCATGGTGACATACTTCAATTCCTGCTGTGTTTCTAACCACAAATCCCCAAAATCACCATGTCAGCCGACTTGCACTTCATTAACATCATTAACTCTTCCACGTCTCTGCTCTTCTGCAGCTCAAACTCTAATCCATTCGTTTGGAAGTCACGGTTATAATACACTTCCATCCGTCCTTTCAAATTCCCTGCCAACTGTTGTGCTCGTGATGCAAGGAATAGGGAGAGAGTGAAGTTGAACACGTGCCTGCAGGGATGGTGCAGGAGGGAGGGTTTTTGATTCTTGGATAATTGGGGATCTTTCTGGGGTAGGTGGGACCTGTACAAGCAGGATGGTCTTCATCTGAACCAGAGGGGTACCAATATCCTGGGGGGCAATTCGCTAAGACTATTGGGGTGTGTTTAAACTAATCCAGCAGAGGGATGGGAACCAAAATTGTAGTTCAAGTATCGAAACGTTTGAGAGTAGGGAGGTCCAAAACAAGTCTTAGGGTCGCAAGATTGCACCGGTAAGGAAGACGTTGGTTTGGAGGATGTCTACTTCAACGCCAGGAGCATCTGGAGTAAGGTCGATGACCTTATAGGATTGGTTGGAACCTGGGAATTCGGTGTTGTGGCAATTTCGTAGACATGAATAGAATAGGGACATGAATGGTTGCTGCAGATTCCAGGATTTAGATGTTTCAGTAAGAACAGAGAAGAAGGTAAAAGAGGGGGGACTTGTGGCAGTGTTGGTCAAAGACAGTATTACAGTTGCAGAAAAGTTGTTTGGGGACTCGTCAACTGAGGTAATATGGGCTGAAGTTAGAAACCGGAAATGAGATGTCACCCCGTTGGTAGTTTTCTATAGGCCTCCGAATAGTTCCAGAGATGTAGAGGAAAGGATAGCAAGATGATTCTCGATAGCAGTGAGAATGACAGAGTAGTTGTTATGGGGGATTTCAACTTTCCAAATATTGACTGGGAACACTATAGTGCGAGTACTATAGATGGGTCAGTTTTTGTCCAATGTGTGCAGGAGGGCTTTTTCACACAGTATGTAGACAGGCCAACAGGGGCGCGGCTACATTAGATTTGGTACTTGGTAATGAGCTCGGCCAGTTGTTAGACTTGGAAGGAGATGACCACTTTGGTGATAGCAATCACAATTCTGTTATGTTTACTTTTGACATAGAAATGGATGAGTGTATTCCACTGCGCAAGAGTTACAGCTGGGGGAAAGGCAATTATGATGCGATTAGGCCAGATTTAGGAAGCATTGGATGGAGAAGGAAACTGCAGTGGATAGGCACATTAGAAAGGTGGAGCTTATTCAAGGAAACGCTACTGTGTTTCCGAGATAAGTATGTACCTGTCAAGCAGAGTGAAAGGTGTCCAGAGTGGGAGCCGTGTTTTCCGAAGGAAGTAGACTGTCTGGTCAAGAGGAAGAAGAAGGCTTATGTTAGGATGAGAGGCGAAGGCTCAGTTAGGGCGCTTGAGGGTTACACAGTAGCCAGGAAAGACCAAAAGAGAGAGCTCAGATGAGTCAGGAGGAGACATGAGAAGTTTTTGGTGGATAGGATCAGGGTAAACACTGAGGCTTTCTATAGGTATTTAAGGAATAAATGAATGACGAGAGTAAGATTTTGGCCAATCAGCAATAGCAGTGCAAAGTTGTGTGTGGAGTCAGAGGAGATGGGGGAAGCACTAAATGAATACTTTTCAACAGTATTCAGTCTAGAAAACGACAATGTTGTCGAGGAGATTACTGAGATACAGGCTACTACCCTAGGTGGGATTGAGGAGGAGGTATTAGAAATCCTGCAGAGTGTGAAAATAGATAAGCCCCCTGGGCTGGATGAGCTTTATCCTAGGATCTTTTGGGAAGCCGGGGGGAGATTGCCGAGCGTTTGGCATTGAACTTTAAATCGTCATTGTCTACAGGAATAGTGCCATGAGTCCTGAGGATAGCAAATATGGTTCCCATGTTCAAGAAGGGGAGTAGGGACAATCCTGTTAATTTTAGATCAGTGAGCCTCACTTCAGTTGTTGGTAAATTGTTGGAAACGGTTATAAAAGATAGGATTTATAACCATCTAGAAAGGAATAATTTGTTCAGAGATAGTCAGCATGGTTTTGTGAAGGGTAGGTCGTGTCTCACAAACCTACCTGATTTCTTTGAGAAGGTGACCAAGCAGGTCGATTAGAGTAAACCGGTTGATGTTGTGTATATGGATTTCAACAAGGCGTTCGATAAGGTTCCCGACAGTAGGCTATTGCACAAAATGCGGAGGAATGGGATTTTGGGAGATGTAGCAGTTTGTATCAGTTATTGGCTTGCTGAAAGAAGACAGAGGGTGGTGGTTGATGGGAAGTGTTCATCCTGAAGTCCAGTTCCCAGTGGTATACCGCCAGGGTCGGTGTTGGGTCCACTGCTGTTCGTTACTTTTTATAAACGACCTGGATGAGGGCGTAGAAGGGTGGGTTAGTAAATTTGCAGACGACACTAACGTCGGTGGAGTTGTGGATAGTGATGAAGGATGTTGTAGGTTACAGAGAGACATAGATAAGCTACCGAGCTGGGCTGAGAGGTGGCAAATGGAGTTTACTGCGGACAAGTGAGCGGTGATTCATTTTGATCGGAACGACCGGAATGCAAAGTATTGTGCTAATGGTAAGCTTCTTGGTAGTGTAGGTGAGCAGAGGGATCTCGGTGTTCAGGTAGAGAGACCCTTGAAATTTGCCACCCAGGTTGACAAGTTTTTTTAAGAAGGCATACAGTGTTTTAGCTTTTATTAATTGAGAGATCGAGTTCTGGAACCATGAGGTTGTGCTACAGCTGGACAAAACTCAAATGCGGCCGCACTTGGACTATTGTATACAGTTCTGGTCACAACATTATAAGAAGGATGATGAAGCTTTGGAAAAGGTGCAGAGGAGATTTACTCGTATGTTGCATGGTATGAAGGGAAGGTCTTACGAGGAAAGGGTGAGGGACTTGTGGTTGTTTTCGTCAGAGAGAAGAAGGTTGAGTGGTGACTTAATAGAGACATATAATATAATCAGAGGGTTTATATAGGGTGGACAGGGAGAGCCTTCTTCCAAGGATGGTGACGGCGAGCACGAGGAGGCATAGAATTAAATTGAGGGGTGATAGATATAGGACAGATGTCAGCGATAGTTTCTTTACTCAGAGAGTAGTAAGGGTATGGAATGCTTTGCCTGCAACGGTAGTAGATTCGCCAACTGTAAGTCCATTTAAGTCGTCATTGGACAAACATATGGACGTACATGGAATAGTGTAGGTTAGATGGACTTCAGATTGGTCTGACAGGTTGGCGCAACATCGAGGGCCGAAGGGATTGTACTGCGCTTCATGTTCGATGTTCTATGTTCTATGGTCTAATTCCCACTGCTTCTATTCAAAGGTGTACTTGCGTTCTGTTCACAGTTTCATTGTGCATTATCTGAATGGCATTTTTACGAACGCCCATTTTCCCACTGCGGCCTTCGCAGCTTTATTTCTCCACAAGGGCTCCCACAGAGTGGAAGGGAAGGAGTTGCAAGTTATTCACCCAGTGATGTAATCCTGAGGTCTTCCAATACCTCTCCAACATGTGGGAGTACTCACAACAAGGGTTGATCACCCTTTGCCGGGTGGCAAAATTTCAAATTTTTCATCATTTTCTACAAAGCTCTTGACTGTCTTCCCTCTAACTATCACTGTCAGCCCACTTAAGAGCAAATAGAGCTGGTCAATAGTATGCCAACCCAGCCAGCGGACACGACACCCAAGATTATGTTTCAAAGTGCACTCTCAGATATTCTGCATTCCCTCGAATTCCAAGCTCCGGAGCATGTTCGATTTGAACTGTTTCACGTATGGTGCCTAAAAGTCACCTGCCAAGGCCATAAATTATGAATTCCCGTGGCAACGTTAATCGCACCAGGCAAAAGGAAAGGAATTACTCACCAAGTGATTAAGAAAAACTGCAATACATGCTGAAATCAAGGGTAATGAGCTGGTATCAATACTACATCGTGCCTTTTATATAGAAGAAGCTTCAAAGCTTTTACTTTGTGTGAGTTTAAACAAATGTTCATCCCTGTCACATTATGAGATATTGGGAAGCTGACAAAGTGTTATATCAAACAAGTGATCAAAGAAGTGGGTTTCAAGTCGTATTTTGTCACACAAAACGAAGCTTGTATCACAAAACTGAGATGACCGATGTTTTTCTGCTAGAGGTCATTATCTTTTGTCAGTCTCAAAACGCTTCATATGTTAGTGCTACCATAGCTCAGTGGTTCGAGCCCAGGTTTGTAACCTCGATTCACACTACAACCTTGCTGAATTTTCTTGCAACTATTGCAGCAAGCATCCGAAGGTGCGTTCTCCATGTTGTGAGGTATTATTTTTGAAGGAATAGTTGGAAGTCATTTTATAGACAGAACCCCCCCCCCCCCCCCACCCCGCCCCAGGCCCCATTTGTTTCAGTTTGGAAGTCCACATACATGTTTTTCCTTCGAGGAACATGAGGATGACAAGCTTCTGATGCGAAGAATGCCTTCGTTTGGCAGGAAGAACAACGTGATTCATGAAAAGCAGAAAAGTAATGGTGAAACAATGGGGGTCGAAAACGTACAGGGATGCGGTTGAATGCTTCTGTTCCTTATGTGGAGACAGGAATCTGCTGGAATCCATTTAATCAGGCAGGAATTTGGAAGACCACAGCTCGCCAGGCTGCCTCAGAGTTGGAGAAGTCAACGTTTAGCAGGTACCAATTATTAGCGATTGGGACAGTCCTTGAGGGACAGCCTCCCGCCTGTTTACCCCTCTGCTTATGTAAACAGAATCGGTTTTAAAGCGAGTCATGAAGGACGAAGAGGCCACACGTGTCAATTCCTCATTTTATGGAAGTTAGGCTCTCCTGAGGCCTTTGTCACTTTCAAAAGATGTGTCTGTATAGTTCCCTCTATGGGTCAAAATGAGGTTCAGTTCTCCCGCAGTTCATGAACAAATTTGACGGTATCTGACTTCAGACTCATTCACGGGTTCATTTGAGATTAAAACTTTGCAGGGAAAGTCTCGTTCAGATGAACACTTCAGACGTCAGGCTGTGGGCCAATTCGTGGAAAGTGGAAACGAGAATATTTAGTTGTTTGATGACTGGCACTGACATAATGTATTATTCTGTGCTCTAAAAGCACGGTGTCACAAACACTCTTTTTTGGAAGGAATTTCTCATCGCAGGAAAAGAAACCTATGCTGTTAAGAGAAGACGCAATTGCACATGCCGTCCTTCCTGGTCGACTAGTTGTTACCATACAGCGCTTTCACCGCTGTGGTTTGGGTTAATTTCTTGGTCAGGGAATCTGGATTTATTGTTCCTGATAAGGGCAACAAAACAAGTCGAGCGGCTTTGACATTTCAAACGCGTCCGAATGTGCCTTGCATAATTGTGCAGGGCCGCAAGGTGGCTCATTGGTTATCACTGCTGCCTCACAGCGCCAGAGATATGATTTGCCGACAACTGGGTCGACTGTCAGTAAGATGCCTTATTCAGGAGCAAATGAAGAGAAAAAGGGTAAGGAATTGTTCTGTGAGGGTTAATCCCAGGAGGATTGGTGTGCATTTCTTGCATCGAGTAGGCAATTTCTGAACTGTAGGCATTCCATGTTCTCTTATTGTGTTGCTTTAGCACATGTTCAGACAGGCGAGAAAAGTGAGGAAAAACAGTCACGACCCAATCAGTGATTGATCCATTGTGCAACAACCAACGGATTCACTTTTGACTGAACTAGATCCCATTTTCCCTACATTGGTAATTGTAGTATACAGCATTAGAGCGGGTTTTCATGTGTTGTTTTGGCCCCAACATCCTTTCTCAACATGGACTATACTGGGACATAAAGAGATGATAAAAGACATGGATGGCGATGACTGGAATGAAAAGACGTCAGGAAGAATGGACAGCATTTACTTGGAAACAGAAAAATGGAAAGGAAGCCAACGATGTAGTGGGGGATAATGCCATTTGAAAAGACGAAGCGGGTTATCATGGGATGGTGGAAAAGACGAAGAGATCATGTGGAGTGACAACATGTAAAACTGAGTTTTGTCCGTATACAAGGTTTCTAGGCGATGTGAATTTGGTGAGAGGAAACGGGAGGTAAATTCCCTCATTCGGATGGATCTATATCTAGAGTATAGAACTTGAAAACCAGCGATGAATGATAAAGACAAGTTTGGAGCTCGCATTCTTTTTCTTTCTTCAGCTATTGAATTCGAAAATGATTACTTTTTCTCAGGAAAAATTATTCAGAAGCTGATTCTAAAATATTTGTAAAGATGCGTGCAGACACGCAAGGAGTGAATTTCACCAGGACAGGGAGTCTGGGCGGCCAGAATGGTTAAACGTTACGTGCACACTCTCTAATTGGTTAACGTTAATTGGAAAGAAACCTCATAACACCTGCAACTGAGCACGACTAAGTGTAGAATGAGCTGATTGGGAGGAAAGCTTTAGCAGCTTGTCCTACGTGAACTTCTATAAATTGTAAAAGAACTGAGCTGTTTGTGTTAGCTCAGCATTAAAGGGAAGCCGGTTAGCACAGTCTGCTGCATAACTGGTTTATGATATAAAGTGATACCAACAGTGTGGGAATAATTCGCGCAATGTCTCAGCATACCTTCAGGATCCTGATCTCCCCATTCAGCGAATACTTTAGGAGATGGCGAGAATCAAAGTGAAACTATACTATCGTGAGTTGGAACTGACCTGCCAATGTGATGCACCTTTGTTCTTTCATCTGTTGCATTAGAAAATTTGGCTGCAATCACAGAGAAGGGAGTGAGTTCATTTGATGCTCACTCATCTCCCCCAACCATATCTAGTGACAAGACACGAAAATAATTCCTGTTTGAATTCTGTAATCTTCATAGCAGTACTGAAAAACAGCTTTGTCATTTCTATTCCAGTTTTTCTGATAACAGGCAAAATGTCCAATGAGGTAAACCTAATAACTTTTGGATTGTTTTAATGGACTGTGCGAGTTTGCAGCAAAATTAGTAATATGATACGAGCTAAACTTCCTTTCCAGAATTTAACACAGCGCAGGATCAGCGACATGACAAACGTCATCGACTTCAAAAATCACCTCTGTATCTCTAGTGAGTGATGGATATTCACTCAGGGAGTCTTTATGGCTGGTCTTAAGTAACTGAGGTATTTCCCAAGGACAAAACACTCCACAAAATCAGATTTTTTTTTTATAAATGCTGTTTTACTCAATGTTCTTTTGCAACTTTAAAATATATATGCATACACACACATACATGCACGCGCACACACATTTATACATATGTGTACATACACATATGAATATACAGAGAGCTCGCACATTCAACGGGAAGAACATTCGACGAGGAGGTTGAACAGTTCATCCACTTTACAAGGAGGTTAAACAGTTCATCCACTTCATATCGTCGCTGCCTCGTGCTCGCATGAGGAGGTTGAACAGTTCTTCCACTTTACCAACACCTTCCACCCCGATCTCAAATTCACCTGGACCGTCTCAGACTCCTCCCTCCCCTCCCTAGACCTTTCCATTTCGATCTCGGGTGACCGAATCGACACGGACATTAACTATAAACCGACCGACTCCCACCCTGCCCCCCTGTAAAAACGCCATCCCATATTCCCAATTCCTTCATCTCCGCCGCATCTGCTCCCAGGAGGACCAGTTCCAAAACCATACAACCCAGATGGCCTCCTTCTTCAAGTACCGCAATTTCCAGCCAGACGTAGTCGACGATGCCCTCCACCGCATCTCTTCCACTTCCTGCTCCTCCGCCCTTGAGCCCCACCCCTCCAACCGCCACCAGGACAGAACCCCACTGGTCCTCACCTACCACCCCACCAACCTCCATGTACAACGTTTCATCCGTCGTCATTTCTGCCACCTCCAAACGGACCCCACCACCAGGGATATATTTCCCTCCCCTCCCCTCCCCTATCAGCGATCCGAAAAGACCACTCCCTCCGTGACTCCCTCGTCAGGTCCACAACCCAAACCAACCCAACCTCCACTCCCGGCACCTTCCCCTGCAACCACAAGAAATGCAAAACTTGCGCCCACACCTCCCCCCTTACTTCCCTCCAAGGCCCCAAGGGACACTTCCATATCCACCCCAAATTCACCTGCACCTCCACACACATCATCTATTGCATCCGCTACATCCGATGTGGCCTCCTCTATATTGGGGAGACCGGCCGCCTACTTACAAAACGTTTCAGAGAACACCCGGAACAACCAACCCAACCACCCGTAGCCCAACACTTTAACTCCCTCTCCCACTCCACCAAGGACATGCAGGTCATTGAACTCCTCCATCGCCAGACCATGGCAACACGACGGTTGGAGGAAGAGCGCCTCATCTTCTGCCTGCGAACTCTCCAGAAACAAGGGATGAACTCAGATTTCTCCAGTTTACTCATTTCCCCTCCCCCACCTTGTCTCAGTCAAATCCCTCGAACTCAGCACCGCCTCCCTAACCAGCAATATTCTTCCTGACCTCTTCGCCCCCACCGCACTCCTGCCTAACACCCTCACCTTGACCTCCCTCCACCAATCGCATTTCCAACGCTCCTTACCCAAGTCCCTCCTCCCTACCTTTTATCTTAGCCTGCTGGACACACCTTCCTCATTCCTGAAGAAGGGCTTATGCCCGAAACGTCGAGTCTCCTGTTCCTTGGATGCTGCCTGACCTGCTGCGCTTTTCCAGCAACACATTTTCAGCTCTGATCTCCAGCATCTGCTGTCCTCACTTTCTCCTAGAACAAACAAATGGCCGACCAACCAATTCGAAATATTCTAAATTCAGACGCACACACACACACACACACACATGCGTATGTGTTTGTGTGTGTGTGTGAACTCAGAACATTAGAAATGGATGGTCGGCCATTTGAATGTTCTTCCTGTAGAATGTGAGAGCTTAGAGTTTACTGTAATGTCCCTGACATTTGATTCTACGGGAATTGCACCCAACTCCATCTCCTTGGCAACAGCTTCAGGGAACTGGAGCTGAACATTGGATCTTTGGGTAGTCTGAGGTGAATTGAGAGGAGTTATATGGAGGCAGTTACACTTCAGGTACAAGAAAAAGGTCGATGGTATACAGTCGGGAGACGGAAAGGGAACAGGCAGCCAGTGCAGGCATCCACTTTGGCTGTGCCCATCTGTAACAAGCATACCGAATTTGTTACTTTTTGGGGGGATGTCCTACGAGGCGTAAGCCATGGGGTACAGACCTCTGGCACAGTGTTTGTCCCTGTGATCAGAAGGGTAGGGGAGAGGGGAGGAGAGCAATAGTTATTGGGGACTACATGGTGAGGGGGACAGATTGCAGTTTCTGTGGGTACAGGGCAGGCTCATGATTGATGTGATACCTCCAAGTTACCAAGGTTTGTGATGTCTCGCAGCGTGTTTTCAGGATCCTTAAGGGGAGGGGGAGAAGCCCGAGGTCATGTTTCACATATGCACTAACAACTTATGTAATAAAATTGATGTGGATGTATGGCAGAAATTCAGGGATCCAGGGTGACATTTTAGATCTAGATCAAACAGAGTTGTTCTCTCTGATTGGTTACACATGCCACTTTATTGTGAGGGAAAGAATAGTGAGAGAGCAGATGAACACGTGGTTGTAAGGATAGTGCAGGTGATAGGGATTTGGATATCTGGATAGTTGGGGCTCATTCTGGAGTCGGTTGGACCTCTACAAACAAGATGGTCTACACCTGACCTGGAAGGGTACAAATATCCTGAGTGGATAATTTTCTAAAGCTCTTCAGGAGGGTTTAAACGAATTCAGCAGCGGATTGCGAACCCGAATTTTAGCTGCGGTTTGCTGGAAGTTTCGAGCGGTTAGGACATAAATGGGTTTTCGGGTTTGCGAGTGAATGCTGGCAAGGATGAAGGTGGTTTGAAGTCTGTCTACTTCACCGCTAGGAGCATCTGGGATAAAGCAGGCGTTATGGGTTTTTAACTGGGACTTCAATATTGTGGCCATTTCAGAGACATGAATGGAGCACTGAAATGAATGGTTGTTCCTTGCACCTCAGTTTCGATTTTTCAGTAAGAACACGGAAGTCGTTAAAGAGGGGGAGATGTGGCATTTTTAGTCAAAGACAGTGCTATGGTAGCAGAAAGGATATTTGGTGAGGACCCGACACAATCTGCTGAACTAGAATGGGCTGAGATTAAAATCAGGCAAGTGGAGGTCACCACCAAAATGTTCGAGAGATATGGAGGAAAAGATTGCAAAGATGATTCTGGATAGGAACGGAAGTAACAAGGTAGTTGTAGTGGGGAAGTTTAACTTTCCAAATATTGATTGGAAATGTTATTGTTTGAGGAGCTCTGATTGGTCAGTCTTTGTCCAATGTGGGCAGGAGGGTTTCGTGACGCAGCATGGAGACAGGTCAACAAGATTCAAAAACATATTGGATTTGGTACTGCGTAATGAAGCAAGTCAACTGTTCGATTTGGAGATAATTGAGCACTTTGGTGATAGGGACAACAATTCGGTATGTTTATTTAGTGATGGATAGGAATATATATATATCGCAGAGCATGTGGTATCGCTGGGAGAAAGGCCAGTATGATGCGATCAGCAAGAGTTAAGATGCACCAGATGGGAAAGTAAACGCAGGGGTTTTGCAAACCTGAAATATGGAGCTTGTTCAGGTAAGCGCTCATGCATGTCCTTGATAAGTGTGTGTGCGTCATGCAGGGTATATGAGGTTGAGACAGGGAGCCATTTTTACTCAAAAAGTTGAATTTCTTGTCAAGATGGAGAAGGTGGTGCATGTAAACATGTAATACGAAAGCTGAGTTAGGGCACTTGAAAATTAAAAGCTAGCAAGGAAGGGCCAAAAGAGAGAGCTACTCAGAGCAAAGAGGGGACATTAAAAGTCTTTAGCTGGCAGGGTCATTTAAAACCCGGAAGCTTTCTCTTGTCATTTCAAGAATAAAAGAATATCTAGGATATGATTTGGGCCTGCCAAGAACAGTAGGAGGACGTCGTCAACGGAGTCCGAGGATAGGAGAGGCGCTGAATGTATATTATTCATCATATCTCAAATGAAAAAGACAATGCTGTCGAAGAGAATTTTGAGATGCAATCTGTTAGAATAAACGAAATTGATATTCATAAAGACGAGTTGTTAGCAATTCTTGAAAGCCTGAAAATAGATTTGTCCCCTGGGCTTGATGGGATGTATCATAGGTTTCTCTGGGAATCGTGGGAGGAGATTGCAGAACTTTTGACGACCAACTTTATTTCGTCAGTGTCTATGTGATTAGTGCGAGAAGACTCGAGTTCAGCAAATATTGTCCCCTTCTTCACGAAGATTAGTAGGGAGAACGCTGGAAATTATAGAACAGTGAGCCGTATTTCCTTGAAGGTGAAGTTTTGGGAAAGATTATGAGAGATATGATTTATGATCACCTAAGCAGGAAGAAGTTGATTCGCTACAGTCAATACGATTTTGCGAATAGCAGGTTGTCGCTCACAAACTTTATTGAGCTCTTTGAAAAGGACAACAAACAAGTGGATGAGAGTAAAGTGGTTAACATTCTGGATATGATTTTCACGAATGCACGGTCGGCTGTTGCATAAAATACAGAGACATGGGATTGAGGGTGATTTCGCGGTTTAGATCAGTAATTGGCTCGCTGAAAGAACACAGACTGTGGTAGTTAATGGAAAATATTCATCCTGGAGTTCAGTTATTCATGGTGTACCACAAGGTTCCTTTTAGGGTCCACTGCTGTTTGTCACCTTTATAAATGACCTGGGTTCGAGCATGGGATGATGGATGAGTAAATTCGCAGAACACACTAAGTCGATGGAGTTGTCAACAGTGCCGAAGTCTGCTGCAGGTTACAGACGGACATGAATAATCTGCAGATCGGGGCTCAGAGGTGGCATATGGAGGTTATTGTGGAAAAGTGTGAGGTCATTTACTTTGGAATGAACAACAAGAATAAAATGATCTGGGCTAATTGTAATATTCTTGGAAGTTTAGATGAGCAGAGCGATCTCGGCACCTATGTATATAAAACTCTGAAAGTTAACACACACGTCGATGGATTTGTTTGCAATGAGCACAGTGTGTTAGGTTTTATTCGGAGAGGGATTGATTTTCAGGGCCGAACGATCCCTTTGCAGCTCCAGAAATGTGTCTGGTATGGCCAAACTTGTCGAGTTCTGGTCGCCACATTATAGGACGGATGTGAAAGCATTGGAAAGGTTGTAGACGAGATTTCCTCGGATGTTTCCTTCTGTGAAGGGAAGGTCTTACGAGGAAAGGCTGAGGGGCTTGAGGCTGTTTTTGATAGAGATATGAAGTTTGAGAAGTGAATTAATAGAGACATAAAAGATGATCAGAGTTTGCCGTAAGGTGGACAGTGAAGGCATTTTCTTCAAATGGAGATGGTTGGCACAAGGGCATATCGATGTCATTTGAGTGTGATAGATGCCGAGGCAGCTGCCTTTCTCAGAGAGTAGTAAGAGTGCAGAACGCCTTGTCTTCAACAGTCGTAGACTCACCAACCTTCAGGGCAATTAAATGATCATTGGATAAACTTACGGCTTATAATGTCAAAATGCTGGTCAGATGGACTTCAGATTGGTCTTACAGTTCGGTGCAACATTAGTGCCAAAAGCACTTTATTGCAATGTAATATTTCGGGTTTAAACTGTTCTTCAGCTTGAATTTGCAATCATCTCTGGTCAGTATCAGTAAAACAAACACCTGGCAAGAATCTAATGCAATCCAACTTTGGCAGTTCATGTGCTGCCATTCTGTCATGCAAGTACAGCAAGCTAACTAACTGCACCACTGGATCTGCCGTCTAATGGTGACGAACGGCTCCTGATCTTACCACTGGGCCCCTCAACCCAAATACTCATTTTTTTTTCTGTGTATCGGAAAGGACACGCAGTGCAGAGGTGGTTATACTGATAATGGATCATCGATTATGAAGCATCAGCTTCAGGAAAATGGCATAGATAAATGTGGTGAAAATCGGTTTTATTGAATACTGCATACATTTTCCATGGCTTCCTGCGTTGGTCACACGCAATGTTATGTCACCACTGTACTGGGATTTTCCTTCTATCGGCTTCAATTCGTCAGTGAACTCGATTCACTGATATTTCACCAACTTCCTTTGGCATGTTCATCTGAGACATCGACCCACACTGCACACAACATCAACAATGTTCAGCATACTATGTGCACGAGCATGTGGCATGATTTTTATGCACAGTGAAGATTGAATAATGTTCTGCAAGGGCAAATTATATTCAGTTTAATTCGTAAAGTCGCAAGAATCCAGAGTAAGATTCAAAATGTCAGAAATTCACGTTCATTACCTTGGCCAGAATTCCAGCCCAGCAAAGGGGAAATCTGCCCCTGAATCCCCAGCATCCATGCAATTGCTTGCTCCATGTGTCCACTTGGAAACCTATGTGAAGGCACATTCAGCCTGAAGGAGAACTTGTGAGAATCCTCGGCTGTATAATCTAAAGCTGAAACAAGGGCTGTCTATTCCAGCCGGGAGGGAAGCGAAGTGGAGATGAGACCAAAATATCATTTGGCGTTTAATTCATATTGTCCTCATTGTGATTATTTAAAAACCTTGGCCAGAAATGGCACAGACACAAAGGAGCAGAAGGAGGTCATTCTTCACAGCAATCCTGTCCTGCCACATAATTTGATATCATCATGGCTCACAGAACAATTTTATGTCTTTTTCCAGCTCATCCACAACATCGTACTGGCTAACAGGTATTTATCGATCTCTACCATAAATAGACATCGATAATGTAAATCTGTGGGAGGAAAATGTTCCGTTTCGAGACAGTTAGGTTTATGCACGATTATTACTGGTTTTGCAAATGAGCAGCCGAGTCTGGTCTGACCACTTTGCAAAACATAAATTAAAACTCGACTTGGACGGGATTTGAACCCACAACCTTTGAATAGCAACCTGAATAGAAATGGAGAAGTCCAACGCGCTTTCCATTGCGCCACAGAGCCGCGCCAGGCGTAATTTTTAAGCACACTAATTTGCCTTTGACGCATTGCATTCAGGACACCCATCTCGCGCCTGTCTGTCCTCGTCACACTTTCTGATACCTGGTCCTTATCCACTCGTGCTCTGGCTCATCAAGTGTTCGGCGACAGACTGCTGAAACGTTCTCATGACACTTACCTTTACCACATGTTCAGATAATGATTTCCAGATAATCAATACTCTCTAGGTGAAAGTATTCTTCCTAAATCACCTCCTTGTCTCCTGTCTTCCATTTATGTTACTCTGCTCCTTCCCAATACAGGCTTATCTCTGTCACACATATCTATCCTCTTCATAAAATGAGCACGTTAATCAGTTTCTTATTCAGCCTTCTCTGCGCTTAGAGCAACATCCCCAGTCGAGCTCGCGTACCTTCACAATGGGAGTGGTCAAAACCTTTCCATTCTTTTCATCTCCTGTGAAATTCTCCTCCTGCATTCAGACGCTTCCAGTATCTGGCGATTACAACAGAAAAACAAAGTTCTCAGAAGAAAACCCAAAAGGTCTGAACAAAATCAGCAGCTCTTGTCTGTCTCTGATGAGGAAGGAAAGTTAACGCTTCGAGTCCAACGATCCGTCTTCAGAACTAATGGGAAGGGAGGGTGGGTGAAGAATGTGAAAGACGGCGGACGGTTTCTAAAATGATTGAACTTGATGTTGGGTCCTAAAGTTTTCATGGTCTGTCGGTAGAAAATGAGTTGCGTGTCTTCCAGCTTGTGTTGTGTCTTGAAGGAGCACTGCAGCAGAACAGAGACTGAAATGATGGCCTGGGAACACAGTGTCTAGATTTGAGTGGTGCTGGAAAAGCACTGCAGTTCAGGCAGCATCCGAGGAGCAGTGAAATCGACGTTTCGGGCAACAGCCCTTCATCAGGAATACAAGCAGAGAGCCTGAAGGGTGGGAACACAGTGTAATGTTGAAGTTATAGGAGACTGGAAGATCGGGATAGTTTATGTTGATTCTGGACAGATCGTAAGTGATCTCAGCTTTGTCACCGACTTTATTTTCCTCTCTCCATTGGAGAGAGATCACATTCTGAGCAGGAAATACAGTTGCCTAGATTAACGGAAGTGCAGACAAATCTCTGGAACATGCAACCGGGAGCTTCCAGAGTGAGGAGAGATATCTGAAACCAGCAGGAAATGTAACTGACAACATCGAACGTTACAATGCAGTACAGGCACTTCGGCCCTCGCTGTTGCCACAACCTGTAAAATAATGTGATGTCCATTGTAATGGTAAATTAACATTTATTTTGAATCCAATAAAAGCACAGGGAAACAAATAAGTAATTACCTGACTTTGCAGAGTTATGTGTTGCAGATAGATAGAAAAAAAATGTAAAGTTAAACCGAAATAATAGCAGACAGACAAGGCCAGTAAACTACCATATCAGGGACAAACAGTCAAGGAATGAGAAAAAAAAATCCTTTTGATGTGGAAGGCACCTTTCCTCACGTACCATTGGCGAAGGCATCCAGCGAGAGGTGGCAGGATTTGAGACGATGCATACTGCAGGCACAAAAAAACGAAAGATTCTGTTTTCAGCGACAATGTGCATACCTGATTCAATGCACACATAAGGACAGATATGAAGAAACTAAATTGGCTAACTCAGGCAGATGGAGCAGTCCAGGTAACCCCCGCAAAGAGGGTAGCCTGGCGATTAGGTATGGTAGATGTCTCGGACATAAGATTAAGAAGGGTCCCTACTGAGTGCAGGGCAAAAGGCAAACGTGATGTGGGGTTCATAGAAAGCTATGAACCCATAAGAATAGCCCGGAAGTCTGAGTATCGTCCATGCAGAGCACGAGACCCGTTAAAACACGAGGCTGTCAAAGGATACTACTTTGCATCCCTCCTGAAAGCTTTAGTGATAATTCCCTGTGGATAATCACCGGTGAGAGACCCATTTTTCTGGTCAAAAAGGCAAACATTCCAGGTGAATCGGGGAAGCGGAGCTTTGTTCAAGACCTGCAGGTAGTCAAGTATGCTGTTGTTCCGCCGGCCCCAAATGTTCCTAATCCTTGTACCATATGAGTTCAAACTTCACCTGACAGTAAATGGTTTTCTGCTATGGATTTATCAAATGTCTTCTTTCGTGTACCGGTACACCCAGAAAGTCAATTCTGGTTCACTTTTCCACTCAAAGGCAAATCATATACATTCAATCGACTTTGTGAAGATGACAGTGAGTCCCCCACCATAATTAATGAGGCTCGATGCTGGAGTCTGGAGATTCTTGTTTTAACCCCGGGGTCAGCGCTTCTGCAGTATGTTGACGAATGCTTAATAGCAGCACCAACAGAGGAACAATGTGAGAAAGATACGCTTGTGTTGCTCTGCCATCTCGCCAGGAATGGGCACAAAGCTTTGTTTCGCAAATCTACAATTTGTGCAACAACAGGTGAAGTTCTTTGGTCATTTCCTGTCTGAACAAGGGAAGGGCATTGGTCAAGACAAAGTTCAAGCAATCCAGCAAATTCCAAAGCCTCACATGAAGTAACAATTGCTATTCTTTTTGGTCATGCACTCCTACTGTCGATTTTTAATCCCACATTACACAACACTTGAGGCGCCACTAAATGAAATTTCCAATGGCTTAGAGTTTCAGAACCAGAGACCGTTGCAGTTGAATTAAAAAGGCGCTCCAAACCACACCTACACTGGGGGTCCGAATCCAAACAAGCCTTTTGTACAAACGGTCGATGCATTACATCTGAGCTGATGCAGGAGAATGTGGGAACATTGAGGCTTACATTTTGGCTATAGGATTGCCTATATGCCTGCAAGCCGTGGCTGCAGCTGAAAAAGTTTGTTGTAGCGTCCAGGGACGCAGTCGGCTTTGGAGAATTAACCCTCCTGGTCCCACATGCATCTTTACTGTTTTCCGAGAAAAACACAGCACACATGTCTGCAGCACGTTGGCTCAGAAACAATACTGTACTATTGGAGATGCCTAACATTACAATAACGAGATGTAACGTCCGTAATGCTGCTAGCCTTCTCGCCACAACAGGAGACAGAGACCCACATGACTGTGTCGCTGTAACTCACCAAGACAAGACGTGCAGGATTCACAAACTCAGAATCAGGATATTGCGTTTTTTTTTGTGAATGGGTCCGCATTCAGGGGCAAACGGACAGGCCAGAATTGTGTTTGGTATGCTGTAGTAACTACCCACGAGGTAGTCAAAGCAGAATCACTCCCTTGTCATCTGTCAGCTCAAGCAGCAGAGCTGATTGCCTTGACTGAGGCATGTCAATTGGCTGAGTGAATGATAGTGAATATTTACACAGACAGCAGATAAGCATTCGGGGTTGCACATAATTGTGGAACTCTGTGGAAACAAAGGGGCTTCTTGACCTACACTGGAAAGTCCAAAATACACCATGGCCTGACTTCTGACCTCCTGGAAGTTGTCCTACCGCCTAAATCATTCGCTGTCTGTAAATGTGAAGCCCACACGAAAAAGTACGATTCCCTTTCTCAAGGCAATGCGAATGCAAACTCACCGGGAAGTACAGCAGCCCAGCTGCCGCCAAGTGATCAGTTGACATGTGTATGTCAAATATTTGTAATCCAAAGCAGACTTATGGGAGGTCGAGTCGCAGGCCACGCCGAAGGACAAGCGTGAATGGAAAATGCAGAATGAGGGAATGGGTGTGGTGTGGCCCCATTGGTAAACCCTGTCAACGCGATCATTATTCCCATTCCATGCCAATTAACACACAGTGAGGACCATGTGTCAAAAGGGGGGATGTAGCGAATAAAGTGGTGTGATTTTATCTTGATATTTAATTTGATTTTCGTGGTCGAATCTGTAAGTCCTCTTCGGACATTGTGCAAAATAATTTTCCAAAGGTCATCTTAGTCAGTCCGGGACTGAGGTTTAGAAAAGAACAAATGTTTCTGGTTTTTTTTTGGAGCTTGCTGTGTTTACATTCTCCCCGCCTCACTCAATGTAGAAGGACTTATACACTTCATTTCTGTCAGTCCAGGTGAGACACTTTGTGACGCGGGTAGTTTCATTGGCAAAGAAAAGACATTTATCCCCGTGAAGCTTCCTTTCATCCTCTGTCTGCCCATTCATTCAATTTGATCACTGCTATTCTGATAAATTTCACCTCTGCTCTCCTGTTGTTCTTCCGTAATTCGAGGGAACGTCGAACCGAATCCCAAAATCATATTAATCTTCGGTTGTTCATGTTACATCAATGATCAGACCAGAACAAGCTAGCAGGAAATTGAATAACACAAAAAGTATTTTTAAAATTCCTTCCAGAAAATTAACCGACTGCAAAGTCAGAATATGAGAAATGTCAGAGTGCACTGATATTTAGCCCATTTCACAATGCACAGATACACCTAGACGAGTTCAGTCTTTGCGAAATGTTTATTTATAATTGTGACAATTACCTGGGGCAGATCCTCCCTCAATCCACAAAAATGTATGCTGCCAAAAACTATTTCAGTTCAGATTAAAATGGCTCAGGATACTTTCCATCAACACAAAGGTTACTGCGCCATGTCAATTGAAGTGTATCCAGATAAGGTTAGAACTCCCAGCCTTTTCTCCTACAGCTCCCTATTCCAGTTGCTCCAGCCTAGTTTTGAGCTCCCAACCTGGGCGTTTCACGCGCCTCTCTGACTTCATCGAAGAACTGCATGCTCACTGACTTGGTCACTGGCAGAAAGAGTAGAGATTCATGCGTTCATTCCGCACTCAAATTCCGATCGGATCTTCACAACTGCGTCGCTACATTTCTGTGATTCCAGACCTGGAAACCGGTGTGATTGAAGTGTGCAATCGTAGTTACAACCTTGTCTCGAGGCACTGGTAAAGTAACGATAAGAAACTTCGTTGTTATTTAAACCAACATTTCAACAATTTGTTTGCTAAGCCTGTACATTTCATCTTTTCTCGAAATCTATCGAAATCAGTCTTCAACATTCTCAATGATGGACTCTCCACAGCCACTGAGGACATCGAAGATGACGATACAACCCAATCTCAGTAGGTTATCCTCTTGTGCAAGTGGTGCTGTTCCTCGCCAATCTTAGCCATTGCATTTATTGTTTTTACTGTTGGTTATTTTTTCATGAGATCGTATAGTGGCTCGTCCTCTGCATTGTGGCCGAAGCAACCTCCATTCAAATCCGAGTATCAGTAATGCTCATTTGTTCCATGTTACTCCACATAACCCTTTCAAAACAAACGCATAAAGGAAGAAGTCAATTTTTAAGGTTAAAATGCTCTCGAAGGTGATGATTTTTTTGCTTCAAACTTTATCTGCACCTAATCTCGGAGACGTTCCTCCCTTTCCCAATCACTATTCTTCCATTCTATCCTTCCTCACATGCCACTGGGGCATTGCACAAAGTAACATTCAGTTTCACATTGACACCGTTAAGTTAGTGCTGCAGCTGTCACTCTTGTTAGGTGAACTTGCACCAATACCACCATGAGGAGCTTTAAGCCACTTAATGCAATCAGATAATGTGGTTAGGTTATCAATCCTCATGTAAAGTGTTTGATTTGCATGGACCAGATATCATTGGAGCACTGGGTTCATGAAAAGGACGTAGAACAGTATCGAGGAAAAGAGACTTAATTGGAAAAGACCAATGTTTGTGAATTCCCCACATTTATTTCAAGTCTTTATTCGTCTCTCGCTAGAGTGTTATGTATAATTCTGCAATTCACATAAAAAGAAGCGATATGACAGCTGTGGAAATGATGCAGAAGTAATTTGCCAATATATTGTCTGGATTGAAGAACTTCAGCAATGAAAGAGTTTAGACAGACTGGCCTTGCTTTTGTGAGAGCAGGAGAGATTGAGAGGAGACAGCATTGAGATGTAGGAAATAATGAGGGGCATGGATTGGGTACACTTAACGAAAGATTTCTCGATGATGGATGGATCAATCGATCATAGATTTAAGATAAGAGTCGTAAACGTTCGAATAGCTCTACAGAAAAAAAAAACTTTATCAGCTTGCGAGTCATTGGAATCTGGACATCACTGTCCCTATGAGTCAGAGCGGCAGAAATTCTAATAATCTTCAGAGATACTTAACTGTAAAGTTGTAATGCTTAAGGCATACAACGTTAAATGATGGAAAATGGGATAAGGATAATTAAGCAGGTGTTATTGACAAGAGCATGCACAAGTAGCTTGCAGCCTCAGTTAGCTCGGACATCCACCGGGTGGCGTTTGGTAACCTCAGTTGTCACGTGGGTTACCAGTGTTCATTTTCCCGCTGGGGCGGCTCTGACTTTTTCTGGGGTTCAAGGTTTCTGTAAAGCTCTGTAGTTCCGGTGAAGGGTGCAGATGGTGTGGGGATGTTCGGTGGTTTTTTGAAGTTGGTTTGAAGCCGTTTCCTCCGCTTTCTTTGTGATATCTTCAAGGCAAATGAAATTCGTCTGAAGCGCTGCTGTCCTGCAGCATTTCGTTTGGTAACCTCAGTTGTCACGTGGGATGCCAGTGTTCATTTTCCCGCTGGGGCGGCTCTGACTATTTCAGGGTTTCAAGGTTTGTGTAAAGATCTGTTGTTCAGGTGAAGGATGCAGATGGTGTGGGGAAATTCGGTGGTTTTGGGAAATTGGTTTGCGGCCGTTTCCTCCCCTTTCTCGGTGATATCTTCAAGGCAGATGAAACTCATGTGAAGCTCTGCTGTCCTGCAGCGTTTCGAATTGATTTGATTTATTTCCCACTGCTTTCAGTTGCTGTTTTTTGTCGTTACTTTGGATGTCCTAGTATGTTGAGTCCAAATTTGTTGTAGAATTTGTTGTCCTCGTCATCGCTGTGCATTGCTACTCGGGACAGCTGGTTGTGTTGTTTAGTGGATCTTCCAGAAATATTTTGCAACAATAGATATTTCTTTGTCAAAACCAACGCCAGTGGGACATGCCATTACCCAACAAACCAAGCTCTCTACATTATAGGTAAAAGTATGTCTCAGCACGTACAGCCAGACTCCTCTGACCACTCGGAGTTATGAGACAGCATAAACCGAAAGACATATTTGACAACAACTCACCAAAAAATGGACCAAATACCCATCATAGGCAAGACAAATTTGGAAAAAAAAATTGCATGTCGTGACTGCAGGAAACATTATACAGGACAGACAACTCATGATACGCATTCTTGAAGATCAAGTTGACATGAAACACCACTGCCAGGTGTCCGCAGTAGGTTGACTCATGACACTGAGTGTCACTGATTCCGTGGCTGGAATCTCGCAATGTGTGACAGTCTGCAGCAATGGAGAATGTGTTGCTGGAAAAGTACAGCAGGTTAGGCAGTATCCAAGATGCAGGAGAATGGATGTTCTGACATGAATACTTCATCAGATATTCGGCCAAAACGTCGATTTTGCTACTCCTCAGATGCTGCCTGATCTACTGTGTTTTCCAGCACCACACTCTTGACTCTGATCTCCAGTATCTACAGTCCGCACTTTATACTCCGTCTGCAGCATTAGTTAGTTCCTTGTGTGCGGGAACTATTGATATTACCAATGTAAAATTCGATTGCTGATTGAGAAACACAACAAGGTCCGCAGCCCAAAAGAGTGTTTCTATTGTTTTGAGTTTCCTGGCTGTACAATGTGTGCTTCTGTGATCGCACAGTTGGCAGTACTCTGGGGAGCGGCTGCAGTTATCTGCGTTTACATCCGAGATGCTATTGGTGCTATTTGATTTGTTATTGATTTGTGCAACAGTAACACAGTGACAAATCAATTAATATTTCAAGAAGGCACACCGACGTGGAAAATGTCGAGGTGCTGGTGACATGTGATCAGAGATTTCCGAGATTCAGGAGAAACGAATGTTGATTTCTTTCGGGTCGTGATGAAGAACAACCAGGGAAATAAGTCACCAGCGGGTACAGTTTACAAGGGCACTCACAGGAAGCAAAATGCGAAATAAAACGTACAAAATGACGAAGACAGATGAAAGATGAGCGTAATCATGGGTAATCTGACTTCCACTCCGCAGCTCCCCTAATTCCCACACCCAGCCCCATTGTAAACAAATGTTAGGGAACCATAAACATTAACGTCGTCCATTGGAACGATCCAAGTCTTTTCTAAATTTTCGATTCAGCTATTAGTTTCTGTTACTTTTTTTCTTTCCTGGGAAATCATCTCTTTCATTGTTAGCAATCGTAAAGGGAGCCATCCTTTTTGTCATGGAAATAATATGATACTAAACTTTGTTTGTGGCGTGTATAAGACTCCACTGTGTCACACGTTTCTTCTATTTTCTCTCGATTTTAATGGTACTCTGTCTTCTGAATCTTCCGACCAACGTGCATGACCTCATAATCCGGACATGTAACTGCATCTGACAAGTTTTAGCCCACTCACCCAATCTATCTATATGCCTATTCATATTGCCACGATCTCATCATAACATGATCTCCCACACGTGTGTATTATCAGCAAATTTGGACATATTTTACACTGCCCCTTTCTCCATGCTATTAACAGAGAGATAATTGAAGCCTTGAATATACCCAGTCTTGAAAGGCCTCTGCTGTAAATGTTTCTACATACTTGCTACCCTCTGAATGTGAGAACATCCTCCTCATTTATTTCTTATGTGGATAACCCCTTCCCCTGAGATTGGGATCTCCGGTCCTTCACTATTCTGGATATAAATTAGAACAGAACAAACTTTTATAGTAAAACACAATCTCACTGCTGTCTCCAGTGCTAGTTCTGATTTTTTTTTAACCTCTGTTTGAACAAACTGCCCTGATGAGCACATTATTACTGACAATGACACATCTGCTTCACAGGTACTTCAGTGCCTGTGATTGGAGTGGAGCTGAAAGGCGCGATAAAAGTGCATCTTTTTTTCACTCGACCATTGCCATATTATTAACCTCTCTGCTCATGAAAATGGATCCGTTATATGCATTCAATCTCTCATCAATACCGAGCATGTTTCACTCACAGTTGATTTTAAATGATTTCTTGTTGGATGAGTTATCTCTGCAACTCCAGAAAAACCGTCTCAACAACTCGATATGTTCTCAGGTCTGCTCATTTCTTGACATACAGGAAACTTGCTCCAAAGTTGTGAATCTCTCCACAAAAGAAGTTTTATTTATCTCTCTACATGGTGCAAAGCAGAGGATTGTGAAAAGATTCTGGGAAAATGTTGCCAATTGTCAAGTGGGAAACCTTTCAGCAAGCAAAACAGAAATCCCAGCGTCGAGCTTTGTCAATCTTTAGATATTCCTTGGGGCGCGGATTCAGTGGAAAATGAAGGGTGAACTGGCCGGCTGGGCAGAGACAGTTTAGAAATCTTTCTGTTCTTTTGGAGGCCGGTATTTTGACTCTGATGTACTCCGGACTTGAAGTGATCTGTGACATTGAAGGATTCCGTTCCTGCACGTCAGGAAGTCAAATCTCATCTCAGCTCCGGGGCAATTAGAAAATGCGGGAACAGATAGGACACTGAAAGGCTGGAAATGAGGCGATCTCTATAGGAGGATAACTGATTTCTGGTGTCATGCATGTGACTGTAAAGGGTGGGATCAGCCTACTCCCATGTCTTCACCGTGAATTGCCCAGGATTTATTTTGGAAACGACATACTAATTAAAGATGTTTGTCAATATGGGAGGAGCAGGCCGCAGCTTGCACTCGGGGATCATTGAAGCCATTGGCTCAACAGTCTCTGTGGCGATGTTAGTCAGTGCGTTCGGCTCTTCACTGACAGGTTGCAGTTCTCCCACCACCCAGAAACAGAGCGACAGCTGTTCTCACACTATCTTTTTTTTTTTATCCGCACAGTTCATGGATTTTACCGAGTACAGAAAGTTATTCCTCAAAAGGCTCGAAGGGAGAAGGTTCCGCTTTTAGGAGAGCTGGTTCCCGGTGACATGTATGTGTCTGCAAAGTGTGAAATCAAACTGTTCCCATTGTCCACAATGAATGCTCCAGGATTAATTTTGGAAACGTCAAACCAATTGAAGACAATTTTCATTTTGCGAAGGACAGGCAAAAGCTTGAATTCACTAACAGTCTGCTTTAGGAGATCCTGCAAGGGGCCTGCTACAAGGGACTCCCCAGCCTCTGTGGAGCAATTACTCCTCTGGTTTGGCTGTTAACCGAGAGGGTGTGCCCACGCATGGAGCGGTCGCTGTTCTTATCCATCCGACTACTTTGCTGTGCACTTTCTGGTTTTTAATAGGGTCTGTAATATGTAGCCAAACGTAAACCAAATCAGTGAGGAAACACAAATGCGTTTCTGTATTGTTGAATGGCTCTTGAAGGGTTGTGGACACTCGGACTCTCAAACAAAATCCGAAACTGCTCAAGGAACTCGGCAGGTATGACATTACCTGTGAGAGAAAATGGAGTTCTGAAGAACTCCTGGAGAAGCTCCGAATCGTTGTCTCTGTTTATCTCTCCCCAGATGCTGCCAGATCTGTTTAGTTTTTTCCTTCAATTTCTCCCTTTCTTTTTAAATGACTGACCATTTCAACCATCGAGATTGTTTACACAGTCCAAACATGTCCTGACATTTAACCCTATCGAAACTGTGGTGATTGAATTCAAACAAATAAACTTGAAACAAGTTTTGTAGCGCGCTTCTGCAGTTGTGGCCAAGTGGTTGACGCGATGGGCGTTAATTCCACTGTGGATTCCTCATTGCAGTTAAGTATTTTCTGACTGTAATTGAGAGCCGAGAGTGAACTTGAAGAGTGCTTGTTCTCTGCTTTCTTGTTTCAAATTCAAATCGCAGGATAAGGTGAAATGCGTATAACTCAGGCAAGGAACGTTAGTAATCTGCAACCAACCGCCTGTCAGGATGGAAAAGGCAGAAAACTCCAAAGCAGGTAAGATCCATTTAGTTGTACACTTCCATTACTGAATACGTTTGCCCGTCTGACAAAAGTGACGCCAAATGAGATAAGAACCGTTAAGGGGATTGTGTTGGACTGGTGCAGACTTAGTGGGCCAAAGGGCATTTTTGTGCTAGACACTTCCATGGCCAGCTGCGAGGTGGTCAGTTTGTGAAGTAACAGGACATTCTTTGCAAAATTTCCCTCGGCGAGGAAGAGGTCGAAGCTACTCTCCCCGATAGTTCTGACAGTCACGGTATTCATTGGCACATTTCAATTAGTAATAACTATTATGGTGCATATTTGTGGAATCAGTCTATCTGATAATCAGGACGACGAGACCGTGATGTCTCATTAACCAGCCGAGAGCAAGCCCTTGCAGCTTACATTCCCTGGCTCTGCTTTTGAGATAAAGATTACTTTCTCGATGTGCCTGTGTTTATATCAATCAGCTCATTGACATCGGGACTGGACGTTCAGGGGAAAGTGGAGGTGTGACAGAGGCAGAAATAGAACAAGATGAGACGTGAAAGTGTTTAGATTTTGCCGTGGGTCCGTTGTTTTTTGGGAGGAATGTCTGCTGGGCGCTATCCTGTCAGGCCCCTGGAGCCAGACGGCTTGTTTTGCTGGGATTTGTGTTATTGAAAGTTACACATGAGAAGCGTGTTCGATTATTTCAGCTCAGTATCCATTTCATATCGTGGCTCACCATAACGGTGCACATTTTCTGGCGAAGTGCCTTGTATTCCATTTCAAGCCGCCTTTCTTTGGAGAAACTTATAGACGTAAAGCACATGGAGTGGGGAGAAGCCTGAGGACACTGTCACTGTCGGGGAATGTGCCTGTGTGACTGCCTCTGTATGTGAACATGAGAATACGCTCCTCAAAGGGGTTACAAAAGTGTGACCAGGTCAACCTTCAGTACCATTGTTATGTCATTTAAGATCACAGGGAGAATGTAATTGCTGCAAACCGGGACGAGAATAGATGTATGCCTGATATCGTGCGCTTCACGATGGATGAATGACACTTCTCCACTCCTCTCCCACACGCTTTTAAAACTCGAGGCCAGAGAGAAACTGACCTGACGAGAAAATCGCTTCACAACCTTCTACTACCAATTTTGCAAATTTAGTTCTATCTTGGCACCTAAAACATTTATTTAAATGTAAAGAAAATGAATGTGCGCTCAGCCAATGGGATACCTTTGGTAACAGTCCTTCAGCCTGAAAACGACCCTGCACCACCATTCTGAGCATACTGCTGTTAAACTAATTTTATATCTAAGTGGAAGGCTTACATTTCACTCCATGCGATCTAACTTTATGAATTAGTCAACCATGTGGAACCGTGTAAAATATTTTATTAAAGTCCAAGTGAGCAAAGTCTGTTACTTTGTCCTCCTTGATCTTCTTGGTTAAGCCCTCAAAAAACTCAATCAATTCTGTGCAAAACCATGCTGATTATGCCGATTCATTCCTTGTATCTAAACATTCATATAAATCCTATCATTTAGAATTGCACCAACCAACTTACCCACGACCATAACCAGACACAATCATCTATCGCTCTCAGGCTTCTCCGTGAATTCCTTTCTAAACAGAGGCACAATAGCCACCCCCTGGTCATTCGGCGCCCCGCTCGTCATAATAGATGATAAAAATATTTCTACGAAAGTTCCAAATGTTTCTTTCCCGAACTTCCCACAAGTTTCCGGGATACAGGAGATCAGATCCCAGAGAAATATCCAACTTTATATTTTCCAGGTCCACCAGCCCTTCCCCTTTTCAATGTGAACGACTTTCAAAACATCAATGTTTAAATGTACCCGTTATGTCGTTCTCCATGGTGTAAACTGACGCGAAGTGAACATTGTATGTCTCTCCATCTGCTGAGATTCAAGACAAAGGTGAGCTCTTTCATGTTAAAGTCCTATTTGGTCTCAAATTCTTAACTATTGTAGATTCTCTTTAGACTATACTTAGCTTTATTTTCTAATGAAATCTCATATCCCCGATTGACCTTTATAATATCCTCCTTAAGAATGCCCCTCCACTCTTTATGTCGTTCAAGAGATTTACTTGAAACCATGTGTTTATATGGAAGCTGTCCCCTTTTTTAAAAAAAAGTCTTATGACAAGGCGTAAATCTCAGCAACTAACATTGTTCTAACGGAATACCTACAATGTGGAACCCAGCCATTCGGACCAAGAAGCCCCCACTAATCCTGCGAAGGGAATCACACCCAAACTCACACCTCTACTCAATTCCTGAAACTCTGCATTTCCCATGACCAAAGAACGTCCACCGCACATCTTTCGTCTGGGGAGGAATGTGCAAACTCCAAATACACAGTCATCCAAAGTAGATATTGAACCAACATCGCTGAGGCCGCAAGACATGGGTACTCGCCACTGAGGCAGCCATTATAAACCTCCGATCCACCACTCAAAACATATCATCACCAATACCTACTCTTAATGTTCCAAATGCATCTGCCCAGAGCCTCCTATTGACTGAGGTCTAAACCTCTGCCCGTGCTTTCCTATTCGCTTGAACTGAACGCCCTGCATTGTATTTGCCTTCCTAAACACCAACTGAAACTGCATGTGAAACATAAGAGAAAATTCAACTTTGAATTCTTTCTGCTTTCATTAAATTGTTTGTGCCTCTACTCTTACCACCAAACATATGACCGCACACTTTTCCACAAAGTACCACAACTGCAACTATTTTTTCAAAGCACTCAGTTTGTTCAAGTCATTCTGCCGCATGCCCACTTCAACAATAAAATCTGCCCTTACGCCGATCATTGTGTCTTCTTCAAATGGAGCTACAACGCCCTCAGTTCCTTTGAATGGATCCTTCATACATAATGTGAATAGATGTGTTGCCAACACTGACTCCTGCTGAACTCCACTCGTCACGGGCTGCCATCCTGGAGAAGACGCCTTTACCCAACTGTCTGCCTTCTGCCAATCAGACAAGCCTCAATCCATGTCCTCTTCTTTAGCACTTTGCCGTCCTGCACCTTGACATCTGCCTGGGGAAATTCAAGCTGGTCACCTCCACCGGTTTGACTACGTCTAACTTGCTCATTACCTACTCAAAGCATTTAACACAAAGCTGATTTATTTGATTGTTATCTAGAATATTCCAACTTTGATTCCAGGCCTGAATGTGAAGAACAACAATGTTCAATTGCTGTTGCGATATGTAAACACGACGCTGCCTTAGTAGGGTCGATGAGTGAGTGAATTCCTTCCCTCAGTGGGATCCTCTATTCTCTCAACAGGGTCGATGAGTGACCTAACTGTTTTGCTCACATGGAGCAGGTAAATGCTTGCGGCCAAATGCAAACCAGATGGTGTACTGAGAGTTGAGATGATCGCTTAAACCTATTCCTGGAATAGGTTCCTTGAAACGTCTCCCACAATTCGAAAATATTGATGGGAAATCAGTTCTACAGAGACTAGAGAGCACATCCCACAGGCTACATATTTGATAGGTCTCTCCACAATGTGATGACGCTCATGATGAACTGACCCCAGGAACGTTTATAAAGATTAATGTCTTTATTCAGTGTGAACACGTTGAACACACGCAAGTATTCAGCACCTTCTGCAGCACTTCTCGCAGTTAGGGCATTTAGAAAGACCTGTTAATATGGCGAGAAAGGTGATGATCCATCCGGTCGCTCGGACTTTGCAGCACGGTCCCACAGATTTGAAATTGTAAATGTCTCTATTCCGGGTGAGCACGTGGGTCAGACGTCAGGTCTCTACATATCTTAATGGACTCTTATTTATGTGGGCATATTTCTCAGAGATGAAACACATAGAGGTTTGATAACATTTTCCAAAGTTCGGCGAGAGAAAAGGTTTCTCATTAGTATGAGCGTCGTGATCGGTTCTCCAATCGCTGGACGTTTTAAAGCATTTTCCGCAGTTCAGACACTAAAATAGTTTCTCATCATTTTGAACGAGTAGGTGTCGCAGCAGGTCAAAGACAGAGTGAATCCCTTCCCACACTCTGAGCAGGTGAATGGCTTGTTCCTGGTATCATTGCGACCATGGGAATTCAGCTCAGACAGGGAAATGAATCCCTACATTTCCACGTCATTCCTCACTATGACTGCAATTGAGGTGTGTAAGTCTGATGACAGGTAAAAACCTGGTCCACACGCACAATAAGTGAACGACTTATCTCACAGTATTACCAGAGCTTTTTCCTTTCATGTTCGAAATCTGATCAAGTTGTATTTGGGATAAAATTCGTGGCTTCATCAGATTATGGTGAAGAGGTTGACTTCTAAATCTTCCCCTTCTAATATCCTGTGAAATTGATGTGATCCCAAAATGAAAGTGTGAAACCGTCTTTCAAAAGACTCTAGAATCTGTCTGAAGCTATGGTCTGAAGGTAAGGGGTTTTCGACACTAAGAATTTGACCAGAATTTTGTCAGAATCGTTCATGCACACAACTTCCACCACAGAAAGCGAGCAGGTCAGCAGGTGGATATGAACACGATCGCCTCCGTGTTTCCTCCAGGTCAAACACTGTCCTGACATGTCTGACATATAGTCCTGTTGGAGCAGAAGTTTCTTACAATTCAATCATTGCAAAATTGAGGCCTCTGACTTCAGTCCCAAACTCAAAATTCACTGCCTCGCCACTGAGTCGAACGTGTGATGCTGGAAAAGCGCAGCAGGGCAGGCAGCAACGAATGAGCTGGACAATCGATATTTTCGACACGAGACTTCATCAGGAAAGCGGCTTGTGAACCGAGGGGGTACAGAGACAAATGAACGCGGGTGGGGTGGGACAAGGTAGCGGAGAGTGTGATAGATTGATGGAGGTGGGGACAATGATGAAAGATCGCAGCGCGGGCCGGAAAAGATAGGTGAGATGGAAGATGTACAGATAGGACAGTTCGTGAGAGCGGCGGAGGCCCTGGACCTGAATGAACTTGGCTGTGTGGGAGGGAGAGTTGACTGTTCAGCCAGAGGCCAGTGATGTTGTATGGTGCGGGTGTCCCAGAGATGTTTTCCAAAGCGGTCTGTAATTAGGCATCCAATTTCCTCAATGTCGAGGAGACTGCAAAGGGAGCAATTGTTACAGTAAATGACATGCGTGGAAATGCAGGTAAAACTCTGATGGACATGCAAGTGTCTTTTGGGCCTTTGACAGAGTTGAGGACGGATGTGTGGGTGGATGTTTTGCAAATCCCGTGTAGGAATGAGAAGGTGCTGGGAGGGGAGGGTGGGTTTGTGGAAGCATGCACTTTGTAAGGGAGTGGAAGAGGGAATGATCTTTATAGAAAATGGATAGGGGTGGGGAGGGAAGCACATCTTAATTGTTGGGGGTTCATTTGCAGCTGACGGAAATACCGGAGGATGACATGATGTCTACAGAGGCTGCTAGATTTTAAAGTATTGAAGAAGGAAGTTCTGTCCTCGTCATATTTGGAGGGATGGGTTTTGGGAGTGGGGTTGAGGGAAGTGGATGAGATGAGCTGGAAGGCATCATCGACGACGTGACAAGAGAAAATGCCCTCCACTGATTCAAATTTCTCCCTGGCATTGGTTAGAGTCTGAGCAGACACGTCATTAACATGGTGACATCCTTCAACTCGTGATGTGTTTTTAACCACATATCCCCATCATCACCATGTCAGCCGACTTGCACCCCATTAACATCATTAACTTTTCCACGTCTCTGCCCTTCTGCAGTTCAAACGCTAAACCATTCGTTTGGACGACACGGTCATAATACACTTCGATCCGTTCTTTCAAATTGTCTCCATGCCCTGGTGCTAGTGGAGCAATGGATAGAGAGAGAGAGGAGTTGAGCACGTGGCTACACGGATGGTGCAGGAGGGAGGGTTTTGGATTCTTGGATAATTGGGGCTCTTTCTGGGGTCGGTGGGACCTGTACAAGCAGGATGATCTTCATCTGAACCAGAGGGGTACCAATATCTTTAGGTGGGGGCGGGAAATTCGCTAAGGCTATTGGGGTGGGTTTAAACTAATTCAGCAGGGGGATGTGAACCAAAATTGCAGTTCAAGTATAGAAATTTGTGAGAGTAGGGAGGTCCAGAATCAAGCTTCAGGGGCGCAAGATGGCACCAGCAAGCAAGAATTTGGTTTGGAGTGTGTCTGCTGCAATGCCAGGAGCATCCAGAATAAGGTGGATGAACTTGCTGCTTGCATTGGTACCTGGGAATTCGATGTTGTGGCCATTTCGTAGACATGAACAGAGCAGGGACAGGAATGGTTGTTGCAGATTCCAGGATTATAATAAGTACAGAGAAGAAGGTAAAAGAGGGAGACGTATGGCTGTGTTGGTCAAGGACAGTATGACAGTTGCAGAAAGGGTGTTTGGGTCTCGTCAACTGACGTAATATGGGCTGAAGTTAGAAACAGGAAAGGAGAGGTTACGCTTTTGGGAGTTTTCTACAAGCCTCTGAATAGTTCCAGAGATGTAGACGAAAGGATAGCAAATATGATTTTCGATAGGAGTGAGGGTGAGAGGGTAGTTGTCATGGGGGACTACAACTTTCCAAATATTGGCAGAAAACACTATAGTAGGATTACTATAGATGGTCAGTTTTTGTCCACTGTGTGCAGGAGGGGTTCCTGACACATTATGCAGACAGGCCAACAAGGGGCGTGGTCACATTAGATTCGGTAATGGGTAATGAGCCCGGCCAAGTGTTAGACTGACAAGTAGGTGAGCACTTTGGTGATAGAGATCACCGTTGTGTTGAGTTTACTATTGTGATAGATATAGATAGGTGTTTACCACTGGGCAAGAGTTACAGCTGGGGAAACGTCATTTATGATGCGATTAGGCATGATTTAGGAAGCATAGGATGGAGAAGGAAACTGCAGTGTAGGCACGTTAGAAATGTGGAGCTAATTCAAGGAAATGCTACTGTGTGTCCATGATAAGTATGAATCTGTCAGGCAGGGAGAAAGCTGTAGAGCGCGGGAGCCGTGGTTTACAAAGGAAGTAGATTCTCTGGTCAAGAGGAAGAAGAAGGCTTATGTTAGGATGAGATGCAAAGGCTCATTTAGGGCGCTTAATGATTACAAGGTGGCCAGGAAATACCGAAAGAGAGAGCTCAGATGAGCCAGGAGGCGACGTGAGAAGTTGTTGGCCGATAGGGTCAGGGTTAAACCGAAGGCTTTCGATATGTATTTAAGGAATAAAAGAATGACGAGAGTAAGATTAGGGCCAATCAGGGACATTAGTGGGAAGTTGTGTGCAGAGTCAGTGGAGATAGGGGAAGCACCAACTGAATACTTTTCAACAGTATTCAGTCTAGAAAACGGCAATGTTGTCGAGGAGAATACTTAGATACAGGCAACTGGACGAGGTGTGATTGAGGTTCACAAGGAGGAGGTATTAGAAATCCTGAAGAGTGTGAAAGTAGATATGTCCCCTGGGCCGGATGGGATTTATCCTAGGATCCTTTGGGAAGCCATTGAGGTGATTGCCGAGCCTTTGGCATTGATCTTTAAATCGTCATTGTCTACACGAATAGTGCCAGAAGACTGAAGGATAGCAAATGTGGTTCCCATGTTCAAGAATGGGAGTAGAGACAATCCTGTTTATTATAGACCAGTGAGCTTCACTTCAGTTGTTGGTAAAGTGTTGGAAAAGGTTATAAGAGATAGATTTATAATCATCTAGAAAAGAATAATTTGATTAGGGATAGTCAGCATAGTTTTGTGAAGGTTACGTCGTGCCACAAACACCTTATGGAGTTCTTTGAGAAGGTGACCAAGCAGGTAGATGAGATGATGTTATGTATATGGATTTTAGCAAGGCGTTCGATAAGGTTCCCCACAGTAGGCTATTGTAAAAAATCCGGAGGAATGGGATTGTTGGAGATAAAGCAGTTTGTGTCAGTAATTGGCTTGCTGAAAGAAGACACAGGGTGGTAGTTGTTGGGAAATATTGCTCCTGGAGTCCACTTAACAGTGCTGAGACGCAAGGATCGCTGTTGGGTCCACTGCTGTTCGTTTTATAAACGACGTGGATGAGGGTGTAGAAGGGTGTGTTAGTACGTTTGCAGACGACACTGAGGTTGGTGGAGTTGTGGATAGTGAGGAGTTACGTCGAAGATTGCAGCGAGATATAGATAAGTTGCAGAGCTGGGCTGAGAAATGGAAAATGGAATTTAATGCGGGCAAGTGTGAGGTGATTCACTTTGGTCAGAGTAAGAGGAATGCAAAGTACTAGATTAATGGTAAGATTCCTGGTAATGTAGATGAGCAGAAAGATCTCGGTGTCCAGGTACACAGATCCTTGAAAGTTGCCAGCCCAGATTGACAGAGTTGTTAAGCAGGCACACAGTGTTTTAGCTTTTCTTAATAGAGGGATCGTGTTCTCGAACCATGAGGTTATGCTACAGATGCACAAAATTCTAGTGCGGCCACACTTGGAGCATTGTGTACAGTTCTGGTCACCGCATTATAAGAAGGATATGGAAGCTTTGGAAAGGGTGCAGAGGAGATTTACTCAGATGTAGCCTGGTATGGAGGGAAAGTCTTACGAGGAAAGGCTGCGGGACTTGTAATTTTCTCGATAGAGAGAAGAAGGTTGAGAAGTGACTTAACAGAGACAAATATTATATACAGAGGGTGAGGCAGGGTGGATAGGGAAAGCCTTCTTCCAAGAATGGCGACAGCCAGCACGAGGGGGCACAGCTTTAAATTGAGGAATGATAGATAGAGGACAGGTGTCAGAGTTAGTTTATTGACTCAGAGAGTAGTAAGGATATGGAACGCTTTGCCAGCAGCGGTAGTAGATTCCCGAACTTTAAGTACATTAAAGTCGTCATTGGACAAGCACATGGACGTACATGGAATAATGTAGGTAAAGTGGGCTTCAGATTTGTACATCGAGGGCGGAAGGGACGGTACTGCGCTGTAATGTTCTATGCTTTAACTCCCTTAGCTTCTGTTCAAGGGTGCACTTGCGTTCTGTTCACTGTTTCATTGTGCATTATCTGAATGACATTTTTGCCAACGCCCATTTTCCCAAACGTTCAATGCGGCCTTCGCAGCTTTATCTTTCCACACGGGCTCCCTCATGGTGGAAGAGAAGGAGTCGCAGGTTGTTCACCCAATGATGTAACCCTGATGTCTTCCAATACCTCTTCTGCATGTGGGTGTACTCTCAACAAGGGTTGCTCAGCCATCACTGGGCAGCTAAATTTCAAAGGTTTCATCATTTTCTACAAATCTCTTGACTGTCTTCCCTCTATGAATCACTGTCATGTCGTCCAGCCCACTCAAGAGCAAACAGAGCTGGTCAACAGTATGCCAACCCAGCCAGCAGACACGACACCCGAGATTATGTTTTAAAGTGCTCTCTCAAATATGTGCATTCCCACGAATTCCAATCTCCAGAGCATGTTCGATTTGAACTGTTTCATGTTTGGTGCCTAAACGTCATCTGCCAAAGCCATAAATTATGAAATCCCATCGCTATGTAAATCGCACAGGGCTATAGGAAAGGAATTACTCACCAAGCCATGAAGAAAAACTGTAATACCTGCTGAAATCAAGGGCAATTAATTGGTATTAACACTACAACGTGCCTTTTTCAAATAGAAACTTGAAAACTTTTCCTCTGTGTGAGTTTAAACAAATATTGATCCCTGTCACATTATGAGATATTGGGAAGCTGACAAAGTGTTATATCAAACAAGTGATAAAGGAAGTGGGGTACAAGTCGTATTTTGTCACACAAAACGAAGCTTGTATCACAAAACTGATTTGACAGAAAGTCGAGGTCATCATCTTTTGTCAGTCTCAAGACGTTAGTGCTTCCTTAACTCAGTGGTTCGAGCCCTGGTTTTGTAAACCAGGAGTTGTAGCCTCCATTCTCACGGCAGTCTTGCTGAATTTTCTTCAACTATTGCAGCAAGCATCCGAAGGTGCGTTCTATATGTTGTTAGGAAATATTTTTGAAGGAACAGCTGGAAGTCATTTTTTACGCAGACCAGGCCTCATCTGTTTCAGTTTGGAAGTCCACATCCGTGTTTTTCTTTCGAGGAATATGAGACTGACAAGCTTCTGATGCGAAGAATGCCTTTGTTTGGCAGGAAGAACAACGTGACTCAGTAGCAGCAGTAAAGTAACGGTGAAACAGTGCAGGACGAAAACGTACAGGGATGCGGCTGTGTGCTTCCGTTCCTTATGTAGAAACAGAAATGTGCTGGAATCCAAATTAAACAGATAGGAGGCTGGAAGAGCATAGCTAGCCAGGCTGCCCCAGAGGTGGAGAAATTAACGTTTAGCAGGTTCCAAATATTCACGATTAGAAGGACAGCCTCCTGCCAGTTTACCTATGTGAACAGAAACGGGTTTTAAAGCTAATAGTGAACAAAGAAGAGGCCAGGCTGTTCAATTCTTCATTTTATGGAAATTGGGCTCTCCTGAGTCCTTCGTCGCTATCAAAAGATGTGTCTGTATAGTTCCCTCTATGGGTCAAAATGAGGTTCAGTTCTCCCGCAGGTCAGGATTAAATGTGACGGTATCTGACTTCAGTCTCTATCGCTGGTTCATTTGAGATTAAAACTTTGCATAGAAAGTCTGATTGAAATGAACACTTCAGACGTCAGGCTGTGGGCCAAGTCTTGGTATCTGGAAACGAGAATGGATGGATGTTTAATGACTGGCACTGACATAATGTATTATTCTATGCTGTAAAAGAACGGTGTCACGAACATTCTTTTTTGATAGAAATTTCTCATCGCTGGAAAAGAAAGCTGTGCTGCTGAGAGAAGATACAACTGCACATGCCGTCCTTCCTGGTCGGCTAATGGTTACGATGCAGCGCTTTCACCGCTGTGGTTTGGGTTCATTTCTTGGTCAGGGAATCAGGATTTATTGTTCCTAATAAGGGCAACAACGAAAGGAGACCATCTTTGACAGGAATTGCATTTCAAACGCGTCCGCATGTGCCTTGCAATATTGTACAGGGCCGCAAGTTGGCTCACTGGTTATCACTGCTGCCTCACTGCGCCAGAGATATGATTTGCCGACAACTGGGTCGACTGTCAGTAAGGTGCCTTATTCAGGAGCAAATGAAGAGAAAAAGGGTAAAGTATTGCTCTGTGAGGGTTAATCCCTGGAGGATTGGTGTGCATTTCTTGCAGCGAATAGTCAGTTTCTGAACTTTAGGCATTCTATGTTCCCTTACTGTGTTGCTTTAGCAAATGTTCAGAAAGGAGAGACAAGTGAGGAAAAACGGTCACTTCCCAGTCAGGGATTGATACATAATGTGACAACTAACGGATTCACTTTTGAAAGAATTAGCTTCCATTTTCACTACGTTGGTCATGGCAGTATACAGCATTAGAGCGGGCTTTAATTTGTTGCATTGGACCCAGCATCCTTTATCAACATGAAAAATACTGGAATATAAAGAGATAATAAAAGACATGGATAGCGATGACTGGAATGAAAAGTCGTCAGGAAGAATGGACAGTGTTTACTTGGAAAGAAAAAAATGGAAAGGAATCCATCGATGTAGTGAGTGATAATGACATTTGAAAAGACAAGACGGGGTTTCATTGCGTGGTGGAAAAGACGAATAGATCATGTGGTGTGACACCAGGTAAAACTGAGTTGTGTCCATATGGAAGAGTTCCAGGCGATGTGAGTTTGGTTGGAGTTAACAGGAGGTAAATTCGCTCATTCGTATGGATCTATATCTAGAGTTTAGAACTTGAAAACCAGGGATGAATGATAAAGGGAAGTTTGGAGCACGTTTTATTTTTCCTTCTACAGCTATTGCATTTGGCAGACAGAAAAGTTCAGGAATTCGTGGTGCGCTGTGACACCTGAGCATCAGTTTCTTCCCTGTCTTTGAACCGGGCCGCCTGCGCAAGGAATGCAAATGCGGTACTGCTTTTCGTGGAAGGATCAGAAAGCGGTAACTACACTCTCAAACAGAATGGCATATGATCAGAACCAGGTTGGAGAAAAACTTTACAATGCTCTGCACAGTCATGAAATGGAATTGCATTACATTTCACTACGAGAACAGATTTGTTCAAGCAAATTCGAAGGCAGGTTTGCAGATGGGAAAGCAAGCAAGGAAGCTCCGTTCTTGTCCATGGAAAAGGCAGCAGTTGAAGAACAAAGCAGTTTCTGCCCAGTTTCGAACTGGGGACTTTACGCGTGTGAGGCGAACGTGATGACCACTACACTACAGAAACAAGCCGCTGGCGCCCTTGCTGCGGCTGAGTGGCATCCAGCACTGAAAGTTGAAGCCATTCTCCGTTTCACCTTTCTGTTTCCCAGAGCTCGTTGTTGTCCAGCGTAACTGACATCTTGAAAACATTAAAAAAAGACACGTGAAATTGATGACAAAATATAGACAAGGATGTCGTCAATGTTTGGATCCGTAGGGCGAGTTGGAATAGGCTGGGATGACTTTCCCTGCAGCGTAACGGCTGCGACATGATCTTATGGAAGGGTGGTAAACTGAGTATTTACGTGTTTTACCCAAGTTGGTGTGAGTTGAAAACTCGAGAGCATAGGTTTAAGGTGAGTGGACTGAAATTGACAAAGGATCTGAGGCACATTTCCCACGCAGAAAGTTGTGCGTGTTTGGAATGAGCTACCAGAGGAAGTGGAGGAGGCTAATACACTCAGAAAATTGCAAAGATAATCGGATGAGTTTCTGGATAGGATGGGTTTAGAGGGATTGGGGCCAAATGCTGGGGAACGGGACTTGTTTAATTTTGGCTATGTGGTGAGCATGGACGAGATACACCGAAGTATCTGTTTCCACGCGGTGTGCCCAATAACATTGTGTTGCTTACACCGGCTTTAAAGGATCACTTTTTAGCGGAGTTTACCGTCGCAGTCTGTGGCACAATCATTTAGTCCGTTCGACCGCTCACGGGAAAGGTAGTATTGTGAAACATAGCAGAAACGAACGACTTCCTCACTTTTGCTCCGACTGACCATACACTTTGAAATTTCCCCAGATCCTCAGTTGAGGATATTTGCTGCTGGAAGTGACCTCAGAAACCCTTTTAACTCGAAATGTATTGAGCGAATCGCAAAACAGAAAGCATTTAACACGGAAAACAAACAAAACTGGCAAACCAAATGCATTTTTAGACACAGGGATGCATGAATACTAAATGTGAGACAGTCCGAGGGCATGAGTCATAAAGTAATCTCACAACTAACAACAGGGCAATTCCAAACTCCTCTTTCAAACATACTGCAGCCTTAATGCACCACCACTTCCCAGACAATGCTGAAAAGAGAGAAAGAAAGAACATAATAAGAATGGGCCATAAAAAGTGAATTTCACCAATCACAGTCTCGATTAGGTGACCTTTCCCTTCCGATGTCTCCAGGACGGAAATGAAGGAAATGGGAGAAATTCAATAACATACCACATCGCAATTCATTGGAACGATTTTCCCATTAGCCAGAAAGCCAAATAACGACGAGTAGAGTGACCGTAGGACTTTGTTTCACAACAGCGATGAAATAACAGTCTCCATTTGGTTCCAGTAAAAGCTCAACTTGCCTGGAACGGCAAAACTGCTTGGGATTTTCCGTGCGGGAGGCGAACACGCTCATGACCGCAGAGACACTTTGAAATATTTGGCACTATCCCACACCACAGTTAATTCCCTGGGAAGCAAACCCACTTTACTTTTGTTTTCAACATCAATATACAATGGGGACGGAAACAGCATTTTACCGAGCTGCAGCGTCGGGGTTGATCAGCAGAAATGACAGTGGTGGGATTCGAGCCCTCGACCTTTTCGAGACTGGAACCTGGATCCAGCGCCTTAGACCGCTCGGCCACACTACCAGCGGGCCGCGCGCTCCCATTTTCTAGCATTTCCAATTGTGCTGCTGCATAACAACAGATGCAAAGTCACATGAAAAGGGTTCCAAGGGATCCTTCTCCGACTCGCACAGCTGCTGGGATGTACCCGGCTACAATGTCATTTTCGCAGCAGATAATGATAGCCCATCAATCCAGACAAAAATCAATGGTAAGCTGAGTCTATCTTCTCAGACTCCTTTCAGCTACAAATGTATCTGTGAGTGCGTGAGAATATATATTCGCTTATGATTTGGTCAAGTAAACATGTTCTGCTTGACCTTACTGCAATTTCGACTCTTGCTTTGCTCAATGATTTCACCCATTGCTCGAAACAGGGCGACTTTCACGTTTACACGGAACATGAAACACACCGGACTTCAGGGAAAATGCACAAAGCTGATCAGGCCGTGTTCTACATCATACCGTGCAGCACAGTTTCAGTCACTGAGTCTGTTTTGCAGAATAAGTGTCCCAAAGAATGTTCTCCACCCTTAAACCGGCGGTAGCATTACAATCCGAGAACGACAGATCACATTGTGAGGATACTCTGACCTCGGAGCCAGTTCGAGATGCCACTTTCCTTGCCTATTACCTTAACCGTGCAATTTGCTGCAGAGATGTTCACTCCTGGACATGAGCCACATGGATACCAACTGAGTTGGAAACCTGTGTGGGAATCGACGAGAAGCGACTCAATAAATTTTGCTAAATTCCATGGTGCTTTTTAGAAATGTTTTTTTCTGTTCACATCAATCTAAAACACCCCCACTCCGGAAGAGGTGTCAACTGCACTTGAGTGTTTTTTGTTCTCGATGTGAAGAGCTCTCCCGCCTGAGTCACTTTCACGTCTCTGGTTGCTGAGTGAATCACAAAGAAGGAATTTCACCAGAGCTGCAACTGCCTCACTTCCCCACTCGCCCTCCCCGTGTACATTTTCCTGCTCGTCAGTGTTTTAAAGAAAACCAAATGGATGCGATGTCATTCTGTAGCCTCTCTGTCGATTCCTCTGTTTCAGTTCCAACATGACTTAGATCTCGGGGCGAACCTTAATACTAGCGACGCTATGAAAGCACAGGTCCGGAGGTTCCTCTGAGAGTGTAATTTCTTTCATTGCTGTTGCTAATTGAATGAGTCACTAATGTGCGAACTGCTCCAAAACATGATTCAGGACCTCTGGTGCCAATTCTCGCACGTTGAATAAGGACAGACAGCTTCCAAATGAGGTCTTTCAGAGACGACCTTGGGGTATATTTGACAGGCAGACAAGTTCAGGAATTCGTGGTGCGCTGTGACACCTGAGCATCAGTTTCTTCCCTGTCTTTGAACCGAGCCGCCTGCGCAAGGAATGCAAATGCGGTACTCCTTTCCGTGGAAGGATCAGAAAGCGGTAACTACACTCTCAAACAGAATGGCATATGATCAGAACCAGGTTGCAGAAAAACTTGACAATGCTCTGCACAGTCATGAAATGGAATTGCATTACATTTCACTACGAGAACAGATTTGTTCCAGCAAATTCGAAGGCAGGTTTGCAGATGGGAAAGCAAGCAAGGAAGCTCCGTTCTTGTCCCTGGAAAAGGCAGCAGTTGAAGAACAAAGCAGTTTCTGCCCAGTTTCGAACTGCGGACCTTTCGCGTGTGAGGCGAACGTGATGACCACTACACTACAGAAACAACCCGCTGGCGCCCGTGCTGCGGCTCAGTGGCATCCAACACTGAAAGTTGAAGCCATTCTCCGTTTCACGTTTCTGTTTCCCAGAGCTCGTTGTTGTCCAGCGTAACTGACATCTTGAAAACATTTAAAAAAGACACGTGAAATTGATGACAAAATATAGACAAGGATGTCGTAAATGTTTGGACCAGAGAGCGAGGTGGAATAGGCTGGGACGACTTTCCCTGCAGCGTAAACGGCTGCGACATGATCTTATGGAAGGGTGGTAAACTGAGTATTTACGTCTTTTACCCAAGTTGGTGTGAGTTGAAAACTCGAGAGCATAGGTTTAAGGTGAGTGGGCTGAAATTGACAAACAACCTGAGGCACATTTCCCACACAGAAGGTTGTGCGTCTATGGAATGGGTGGAGGAGGCTCAGAAAATTGCAAAGGTAATCGGATGAGTTTCTGGATAGGATGGGTTTAGAGGGATTGGGGCCAAATGCTGGGGAACAGGACTTGTTTAATTTTAGCTATGTGGTGAGCATGGACGAGATACCCCAAAGTATCTGTTTCCATGATGTGTGCCCCAAAAACGTTGTGTTGTTTACACCGGCTTTAAAGGATTACTTTTTAGCGGAGTTTGCCGTCGCAGTCTGTGGCGCAGTCATTTAGTCTGTTCGACTGCTCACGGGAAAGGTAGTATTGTGAAACACTGCAGAAACGAACGACTTTGTTAAATTTGCTCCGACTGATCATACTCCATGAAATTTTCCCAGATCCTCTGTTGAGGATTTTTGCTGCTGGAATTTACCTCAGAAACCCTGTTAACTCGTAATGTATTGAGCGAATTGGCAAAACAGAAAGAATTTAACACCTAACACAAACAAAACTGGCAAACCTAATGCATTTTCAGACACAGAGATGCATGAATGCTCAATGTGAGACAGTCCGAAGGCATGAGTCATAAAGTAATCTCACAACTAACAACAGGGCAATTCCAAACTCCTCTTTCAAACATACTGCAGCCTTAATGCACCACCACTTCCCAGACAATGCTGAAAAGAGAGAAAGAAAGAACATAATAAGAATGGGCCATAAAAAGTGAATTTCACCAATCACAGTCTCGATTAGGTGACCTTTCCCTTCCGATGTCTCCAGGACGGAAATGAAGGAAATGGGAGAAATTCAATAACATGTCACATCGAAATTCATTGGAACGATTTTCCCATTGGCCAGAAAACCAAATAACGACGAGTTGAGTCATCGCAGGACTTTGTTTCACAACAGCGATGAAATAACAGTCTCCATTCGGTTCCAGTAAAAGCTCAACTTGAGATTGCCTGGAACAGCAGAGCTTTTTGCGATTTTCCGCACGGGAGGCGAACACGATCATGACAGCACAGACGCTTTGAAATATTTGGCACTATCCCACACCATAGTTAATTCCCAGGGAAGCAAAACTGTTTTTCTTTTGTTCAATACAGCGGGGATCGACGCAGCATTTTAACCAGCTGCAGAGTTAGAGATGATCAGCAAGAATGTTAGTGGTGTGGTTTGAACCCACGCTCTTATTGAGGTTGGAATCTTGATTCAGCGACTTAACAGCAGGGCAAGTCCAAACTACTCGTTCTATTTTTTTCTCAGCCTTCGTGTACTACCACTTCCCAGAAAGTGCTGGAAACAGAGAAAGAAAGAACATAGTGAGAATAGGCCATAAAAAGTGAATTTAATCAATCCCAGTCTCGATTCGATTATCTTTCCCTTCTGTCTTTCGGACAGAAATGATGGAACAAACGACATCGCAAACATTTTCTCATTCGCCACAACACCAAATAATGACAAGTCTTGTCACTGCAGGACTTTGTTTCACAAAAGCCATGGCATAAGGCTCTGCTTTCGGCTCCAGTGAAAACTCAATTTTTCAGAAACAGAACAGCTGCGATCGAGCTGCTTGACCCACGATGTTTCGTATGGAAGGTGAACACTGTTATGTCAGCACAGGCACTGATCCCTTTGCCTGAGTCTATATTCGTACCCACCACTGTCAAGTCTTTGAGAAGCAAACCCCAACATTTTATCTTGGACCCACATTTCAACATGCTGTAGCATTTCAGTGCTGATCCACTGAAATGGCAGCACAGGCATTCGAATTCACACAACCGAGATTCAAAAACGTCAGTGCACCGGTTTAGCCCACTCCGCCATGTGACCTTGCTGGATGCTTTCATACGTTTTCACATATGCGCCTGCAAAGTAACAGAAACACGTTCCCGGGAAAGGGTTCCGTAATCCTTCTGCTGCTTGCACAGCTGCTGGGAAATGCTGGCTACAATATCAATTTCGCACCAGATAAGGATAGCCCATTAATCCAGACATAAATCAATGGTTATCTGAATCTATCTTCTGAGACGCTTTTCAGCTGCAAATGTGTATGTGTGTGTAAGAATATACGTTCGGTTTTGATTTCATAAAATAACCATGAGCTGCATGAGTTCGAAGTGCACTAGGTAAAGTTGGAGATCCCAGCCTGTTGTCCCAATGTTCCCAGATCCATGTCAATCAAAGCTGCTCCAGGTGAGTTTTGAGCTCCCAGCCTGATGTTCCAATGCTCCCTGCTCCATGTCAATAGAAGCTGCTCCAGTTGAGTTTGGTGATCCAAGGTTGATGTCCCAATTCTCCCTGCTGCTCAATGTCAACAGAAGTCGCTCCAGGTGACTTTGGAGCTCCCAGCCTGATGTCCCAATGTTCCCTGTTCCATGTCAATGGAAGCTTCTCCAGGTGCGGTTGGAGCTTACCGTCTGGTGCCCCAATGCTTCCTGCTGCGCCATGTCAATAGAAACTGCTCAAGGTGCTATTTGAGCTGAAGCCCCGGCATCTCATGCGCCTCTATACGACCATAGAAGTACCGTGCGCTCACTGATTGCATCCCTGGGGGCCACAGAGTAGTTGCAGTATTAAAGTTGCATCCAAATACAGGTGTATTTTCTGCAACATGAGAACCTTACCTTATTTTTAATCACCACCCAAGTATACTTTGTGAAAGACTTTGTGAAAGACTCAATGCGACATAAGGTAATAGTGGTAAATGGCGGATTTTCAATAAATATTACATCATATGATTCATGCAGAATAATTGCTATTTAGCAAGGCTAACGTATTTGAGGAAATCAGCAGTTTTATTTCCTGTGACGGAATGAGGTTTGTATTCATTAAATTGAACTTGTTAAATGCGTAAAATGATCGCAATAGATCTCAATTTGAAAGGTATTTGATAATGTTGTTATCCAACATGAAATGAGGCGTTGTCTTCTATTGGCAACACGGTTGTTAGAACTAACTACCTATTAATTACAACGAAATGTAAATAATTTCACGTGTTTGTTCTACATTAGTCAGCGGTTATTGATCCACAGTTTTGGTCAGTCCCTGCAGTTAACATGATGTCTGCTCCAATTGTTCATAAAGAAAGGGAGCTGGCTTCCCACTTCTTGATTTTGCATCTCATGCTCAGCATTCATTATTGGCAAGAGCAATGAGAAAGGGAGAGACCAATGTGTAACTGTGTCCATGCCCATGCATAGTACCGACATTACCAAGTTCTCTGCTGTGCATTTACAGCCAGTACTCGGTCTCCCTGAACCCTTCCTCTGCCCCTTTTGAAATATTTCCATTATTTTCTGCTGTCTGTCTGTGCTTTTGTCACTAAGGTGAATCACTTCTCCCCACTCTGCTACATGTTTCATCTGACAAAATATTCATTAACTATCCATTGGATAAACATGCGCTTGCCAGCTCTCGTTATTTGCTTTTCCTGGATCTCATTCATTCGATAAAAGCTCACAATAACTTGTCTTCGAAAGGAAAACCGTGTTCCTTTTCATTTTCCGAAGTCAGTCTGCATTTCAAAACCGTTTAAGCGACAGATTTGACTCAATAATGGAGACTTTCCTGCAGGGTCGATGGCAATAAACTGACTGGTCGACCTCCAATTCAGCCGAGACCCAAATAAAAGCAGCATCATGGACGATTGCACTCCATAAGCGACGAGAGTGCGATTAGATCCCACGCCGGCAGAGGCTAATGAGTTAGTAGTCAATCACTCTAAGCTCTCAGACACACCGTCGCACATACATTGTATGTCTGACCATATGTTTAACTGCGTTGAGTAAATTGTGCATAGAAGCGGATTCTTCTCCCTGCTGTTGGTGAAATGATAAATAGCACAGTCCAGTTCGCAAAGAATGGCTTCACCTCTGCTCGATGGGACAAGCGCATTCCCAATGTGGCATTCTCCTCACATGATCTGAACAGAAATAAAGAAATGACTTAGTAACAAGATCTGTTGATTTGAATTCTATCAAGCATTGGAGCTGATGGAATGAAAAGCTTCGTGACGGGGGCGATGTCACACTGTCTCTGAAAATTTGTTTTCCCGACTCGAGGACAGTCCACAGTGCTCAGTGGCAGAACTCTCTCTTCTGGACAGATATTTTTGACCGATCGCACTTATGTACAGAGCGAGCAATTTCAAAATCTTAAATAAGACTAACTGAAAATTGAATTGAACAACGCAATAAACGACAAGAGCGACACTTTACAATAAAGTTCATTTTTCTCAACCTTGGCCTGTGTTCTTTTCCTAGGCCGGGTGACACCAAGTCACTGTACGAACACAGCAACAAAGTGAGCAAATGGCAGAGGGAAAATGTATGTAGTACCACAAGGCAGGCTTGGAGCATCAGCAGATACACTTGAAGTGAATTTCCCACAACGGGAACACTTCCCAAACAGCGGACTGAGATGGAAGAACTCAGAGTGTTATGACATTTTATAATTGATTCCGCAGGCACTGTGGAGATCAGTCATTGGGTCTGTTCAAAATTACAATTAAAAGATTTCTACGGATTAAAATCAAAATAAGAAAGTCCAGCGGTTAGTGTACGTAACTATTGCAATTATATTCTTAAATAATTAACTCATCTTAGCAATGAGCAGCTCATCGATTTCCTCATAGAACGTTGGAACCACTGGTAAAGGCGTTCATATAATTCCAGGTATCAGCCGTGGAAGCAGAGGTACTCGTTTTCCCATCCGTTTTGATACAACCAGCATTAATGCGTAGATCCAGTGCAGCAGGTAATCAGTGGATGGTATCTCTGTGCCAATGTAGTAGACTGTGTTGAGTGGAGGTTTTAAATTTGAAATTTTTAAATTTCACATGGAGCAGCTTCAATTTGTCATTGTATTGAAGTTTCAGGACAGAAGGCGTTGAGCAAAGCAAAGTTGATTGGAAAGTACCAGTTGTTTGAATTGAGAACCAACATTTTCTGGGAAATGGCTCATTACCAACAAACATGCTGCAAATTTTTAAAACGTGACATGTGTGTACAGAGAACCGGAAATAATTTTTCAACAAATGGATGGCGTTTCCCATGCGCACTGCGTTAAATTCAGAGAAAACAAAACATGTTGTGCCCGTTTCATGTTACTCAATTTGCTGTAAACTCGCAAAAGTCATTGTAATAATCAAAAAGGAATTAGATTGATCACAAGGGACCGTTCGAATATTGCATTCAGTTTTGGTCAGAGCTTCTTTCAGCTTAAAATTGTGTGCTGTAGGAAAGAACAGAGGGCTAAAAAGACAGAGACAACTTTGAGAATTTAATGGATGGAGATCAGAACGCATGAAATATACGTAACATGATGTAAATGTGGTCAAATATTTAAACCAGGTATTATGTCTCCTAGCGACAATTCATTTCCTTCTCATGAGGAAATAACTTTTGTTTGCAATCTTCTCGAATATCAATTCCATTTACAATGTTTTACGTTGAATAATATGCTATATCTTTCAAATTCATGAACATTTTATATTCTGTCTTAGCCAGGTGGACGTGTTCATGGAAAGTCTTTTTTGATAAGTGAACAAAAATCGATTTTTTTACACACACTTTGACTTTCTCCCAATCGTAAATTCCCTACTTGTGTTCTTGTTGATGTGTCTTATGAAACACTCTGGACTCAGCTTCTATCATTCTTTCTGGAAATTCGTTTAGGATTTAAATAGCTCTGGAGCAGAAGAAACTCTGATCCAAGTTTCTCTGGATCATTGACCAATGGTTTTGAATCTGAGACTCTATTTATTGATTTACTCGAAAGAGGGAATACCGCTGATTTAGTCACTTCAAACCTTGTGTTATGTGAAAGATCTCTTTCGTTTACTTCCCAAACTTGCATGTTTCCTGTACAGCATTTTCAAAATCATGTGAATAAAATCCCTCATTCTGTCTATCATCCTCATAAAACCGGTTTGTGTCATTTCTAATATTTGTATGCCTCAGGAAACCTCAACCCTGAGGAAATTGTGGCTGTGCCCTGTCTAATGGCTTTCCTTATTTTGTTGGAGAGTGAGGACAAGGATTACAAACAATGTATGCACTGAGTTTGATCTTTAGATTTTACAGTTACACTATGAACTCTTTGTTTTGTAGTACAATTTCCCTATTCATAAATTCAAACAACGTTCATTATTATCTAACCAGATCATGAACAACCTCCCCATGAAAACTTCCTTTGTACTTCCAAGGAATTTGGGAAAAGGGTTGTAAGGCCAGCATCCCTATATCCCCTCGACCTGAGTGAGTCTCAGCTTTTCTAAAGGTAACTGAGATTCAATCACATCACAGTGGGTCTGCAGTCGTTTTCTGTGCAGACTGGTTGTGGACATGAAATACCCGTCACCAAAGACCACCGTGGATCTAAAATCAAAACTTTCCAAAAAACAATTATCATATCGATTGTTTATCATTTTTTCTGTGTTCTTGTCTGGTTTGTTCGTGTGTCCCTGTATTAAATCCTACCCAACGTTTAATTTGTGAATGGAGACATTCCCTTCACCACTCATGTTTGGAAACCCCATTCGACATTGAATGATTTTACTCATATGGTCCCGGAGGACAGTCCACCCATTACTGGGATGAATCCAGTGAACATTCTCAACGCAACTTCAAAGCCAAGAATTCCATTCTCCGAGTTGGGGATCGGTTCTGCACTGAACTCAATGTGTGTACTCATTAAAAGCAAAACAATTGCAGCAAGATTTTCAAACTAAGATTTTGCAATCTGCTTGCATTAACGTTTGTCCCAACAGTTACATTCCTTATTGTCGTTTGTTTGTGGATGATAACATTTCCTGAATCTTTCTGTTTTTATTTCATATTGGCGGATGTAACAGCAATTTATAAGCATAGTGATTTCGAGAAGCAACCAGAGAGCACGGTAGCTGATAATGTGAAATGAGACCGCACTAATGATTGGCCTCAGAATGAAGGTGTCACTGGTTTGCAGTGATGGCGGTGTGGCTGAGTTTCTTATTTATTTTGGAGGAGGACAGGTTGGGTCTAAGACGAGCGCTTAAAACCGAAGCAAGGGGAATGGTATCAGGTACCGAAGTTAGGGCAAACTGAATTGAAGTGGAAAATTGCATCAGAGGATGGGGCAGTACAGCTTCATCATGTCACTCAGACTGTAAAAGCCACGCAGAAGAAGCAAAACACCTTCAGTGCAGGCACAATGATAGGTCAAGTGTCAAGGAAACAAAGCAAGACACTAAGATGGAATGCAACAATTTATGTGAAAGGTTTCGCAATGTATCCTTTATTAAATGCTGACTGACCTCTCGTTGGAAAATGGAATTTCCTGCAGTATAACGGCGATATTTGACTTGCTATAACACAAGGCCAAGAGACAAGGACACATTACCTTTTGTAACAGTGTGGCCTTGTGAAAGCACGCTCGGCCCATCTACCAGAATTCAAGACTTCAAAGGTCTCCTCTGTGCTGTCCAACGTATTTGCTGCTCCTGTAGTCAGATCTCAATAGCTTTACCATCTGTCTTCCTCAACTCCCTGCTTCCCGTAAACACTTCAAATGTGAACAAATCACCAGTATTTCCGCTTCCAATCATTGTTCGTAACTCCCGTGCTGACAAAACGTACAATTAACCAATTTGCCTTCTCTGGCTCTCACTCTGGTATAATCTGAATAGTGAAGTGCACTGTGTCTGATGGCAGGAGACCCTGCAGGATGTGTCCTGTCTTTGCCAATACCACCGTTATCTAACTCCCTGCATTCTGCTGGTCGAATTGTGATTCCACTCAGAATCACAAATGTGTCACAAACTACCTTAGCTGTGCTGGCTCTCCACAGAGATAAATGTGCTTCTCTGTTGGTATAATTCTCTTGCCTTCTCCCTGAAACTCTGCACACTTTTACTTTTAACATAAACGTCGAATATTTTTTTCAATAACTCGATTGAAACTGTGTCTTTGTCAATGTCAGGCAGTGGTTTACAGACCCTAACCACTCCATATGTACATTTTTCTTCTTTCATTAATTACTTTTAAACTCTATCGAATCGTTCTCGATCCCTTCAGGCATGGGGAGCATTCTCCCTTCCTTATTTCCTCTGTCTAATCCACTCATGTCTTAGAAAGGTTTAACAAGGCCAGTTTTCGGCCTTCTGCTCTCCAAGGAGAACAGTCCCAACTTTCCAAATGACTTTATTTTTGCCATTCTTCATGCACCACACCATTACCACCAACCTGTTCAGCGCTGTTTCCAATCATTTCACGTTCCCATTTCCTAAAGGTCAGCATTCAGAACTGTGTAAACATCCAGATGGTGGATTTATTCAGAGTGGGATTGTGTGTGTGAACATCCTGAAACATTTGTTTCACTTTCACCACATATGGTACTGTGTCAGGCCCACTAACATGACACTCCGGACCCCAAAACACAAAGTTATTTCAAGGGGTGCAACTTCATAATTTGCATTTTTTTTAAATCTAACAGTTGATAGGGCGAGCGGGCAAAAGTGAAATCAAACAACCAAGGCTCGAAGACGACTTGAAGTACGAATTCTCACATGCCAGTATTAACACAAGCTATGAAGCGAAGATCATACCCCCAAACACTCTTGCATTTCCAACACTAAACCATCTGAGAGTCACTCAGATCCAACTACATCCCACTTTGGTAACTTATATCGAAGCAGCAAGAGAGTTTCAAGAATATCACCTACTCATTCCCTCTCCTTTGTCGCGGGATGGTGCCCTTTCGCCCTTCCGTTTGGACTAAACTGTGTCAATCAGCAGATTATTAATCCATTTCCATCCACCTGCAGGCAGTGTGAGGGGAGGCAAGCGCGAATACGCTCTAAAGCTCTCTCTCATCGGTGCAACCAGGTTCCTCAAGTGCTGGAAATCAGCAAGTTTGATTGGGAACTTCCTCCCAATATCATTTATCTGAGAGAACGACAAAGATGTTGTGATAGTGGGAAATATAGAAATGTACTCCGGATACTCTTCCCTCAGGTAAATTCATGTGAGGGCATTTTTGTGCAGACAGTTTGGTGTTCAGAATCCATCTTCATACAGCAATCCAGCAGAAAAGCTTTTCTAACAGCGACATCTGTTTCTTTGCTGCAATCGGGCAGCAGTTAGTATCTGAGCCCCAACTTTCCGAGATGAAGAGAATCCGAGTAAAACTCTCACTCACTGAGAACCATTCCCATAGCCCTGAGCTGCGGGCTGCAGATAATCTAACGCGGAAGTTGGTTAAAGATAAGACATTGTTTCATCCTCAACCACTCTGTCCCAGAAACAAGAGGAGGGACAGCACCAATGTGTGGCGTCACTCACGCGCCGGCAGAAGCCGTTCAGCCCATCGAGTCTACTGCCACTCTTGTATACTGTGTCACTTGTATATCTCTGTGGTTATACATAATTGGTGATGTATGTCCTAATAATGTGGAACTGTGTTTGTGTCGTAATGCTGTCTCCAACAAGATGATCCAATTGCCATTCATGGCTTTTGATTTCACAGGGAGGACATTGCTGTGTGAAACAGCGTGGGGAATAATTGCAGGGCGTCATGCTCATAGAGCACTCTGCAACTGATATATCTTACCTACACCGGTTTATTCCCAGCTCTGGCAAGTGATTTTGCGAATCAGATCAGAGAAGACAGATAGAGAACAGGAAAAGAGCTTCCAGATATTCACTAGTGTGTTTCCTCACCTGTGTAAATTTGGCGGGTGTATCAGTACAAGATATTCATTTCAGATACATTGAGAGAAAGGAAGTGGAAATTGAAACAACATGCAATACGTTGAATGAGCTATATTATAGATTACATTACAGTGTGGAAACAGACCCTTCGGCCCAACAAGTGCACACCGACCCGCCGAAGCGCAACCCACCCATACCCCTACATTTACCCCTTACCTAACACTATGGGCAATTTAGCATGGCCAATTCACCTGACCTTTGGACTGTGGGAGGAAACCGGAGCACCCGGAGGAAACCCACGCAGACACGGGGAGAACGTGCAAACTCCACACAGTCAGTCGCCTGAGGCGGGAATTGAACCCGGGTCTCCGGCGCTGTGAGGCAGTAGTGTTAACCACTGTGCCACCGTGCCGCCCACTAGAGGCGGGGCAGTAACACACTGAAACCTGGAATTGTCAACGAGCAGAGGATGTTTTCAAGCCATTAATTTCTGGGTTATGAGCCCAGTACGCTCCCGCTGGATCGCTCTGTTCGTGCTGACTACAGCAGTTTCCCGCGATCTTCAGCTTTTAATCTGGCGTGTAGCGTGTGCCTCAGAGGATGATTTCAAGAAGGACTTCACTATTATTGTGTGATACACTGTGGCGCAGATGTGTCCCAGCTGTGTCAATGTAATCTGTGAGCAACTTCCCACATTCTGTTGGTTTAACTGTGATTTCACTGAGAATCACGGAATAGTGCAAAGTGAGGCCATACAGCCAACCTTCGCTGTGCTGGCACAAAACAATAAAGAAATGTCTGTGTCGTTCGTTTGATTGATTTTATTTCATTGATTGTCACATTTACCTGAGTGCAGTGAAAACCTTTGCAATTGGTAAAGGCAGATCATAGTAATCAAGGACATGCAGAACACAGCGTGAGATAAACAAGGCATTCAGGTCACTCCGCACAGGACGTGCGCTCGGCAAGATCCACATTAACAGGATCAGCATCATTTGAAATTAGTAAATCCCTTTCTCAGTCTAGTAACCGCCTACAAGAAGCAGCTGGTGTGTGTCTTGAAGATTCAATATCTTGATCTGACCTCTATCGCATCGAAATCATTCTTGCTGAGTCAAAAATGGGACCGGATGCAAAACTCCAGGGCTCAAGTGTAACTTCTCGCACGTACATCACCTACCCGAGGCGATATCACACCCAAGACCAACGAGCCATAACCACACTTTAAGCGTGATCTATAAATCAGGTGAGTCTCCTTGTTTAAAAAAGGCTTTATGCATTGTTTCGGAGTGAAGGCAGCACTGAGATTTAATAATAGCTCCTTGCCATTCTGCCTCCCGTTTCCCAGGAGGCTGTACCAGCCCTTCCCCCGCTGGCAGCTGGACGAATTCATCTTCTATTGGCAATCAGTGTTGTGGGTGAGCAAGGTGAATACACTCTTCTGCTTCCTATCAAACACGGGCTTCTGCAGCGGGGGAGGGGGCAAGTGGGAGCGGGAGTTATGGAAATTCTGGAAAGCTGTACAAAAGGGAGATCTTGCATGCACAGGAACTCATATTCTTTTCGGAACCTTGTCCAAATAATTCCATCTGAGACAGAAAAAGAAAAGTGCAGAAATGCTGGGAAAGAGAGACTCTCTCCTAGTAATCGGGAACAGTGTCTGTGTACTTCTCGAATTCACAGCGAGGGCTCTGCTGTCTGAATCAGCATGGAAAGTTACTGCAGCGAGCCCTGTCCCTCAGGCACACTGCACCTGATGTGCATAAACTTTACCACGTTACCCCCAGCTCAGAGAAGAGTTTTCACAGCTCATATCATCCCAAATTCGCAGGGAACAGAAGAAAGCGATTCAGATCAGCATCTTACCACCTGCTGGGGAGAAACTGGATTTGGGAGAGCAGACAGTCTCGACCGCTGCATGTTTCCATCATTTACAATCTTGGTCTGTGTGACAACAAAAGTAGGAACCAGGAACTGTTTATCTTGCTTCTTAAAACTGGCGTGAAAATTTTGCAGCGCATAGATGCATCTACCTGCTGTTAGTGAAATGATGAACAGCAGAGTACAGTGCACAGAGTATGGTCTGACCTCTGTTTTATGGGACCAGCACTCTTCAACTGTGACCCTTTGCTCACATGATTCGAACACAAACAAATAAATGAAAGCTGTACAAAAGGGAGATCTTGCATGCACAGGAACTCATATTCTTTTCGGAACCTTGTCCAAATAATTCCATCTGTGACAAAACTTGTTGAATCGGATTCTATAAGGAATTGAAGGTGATGGAATGAAATCCCCTTGAATGCGGGGATGTTACATTATTTTTGATGGAATTGTTTTGCAAACTCGAGGAGAGTGCGCAGTGCTGCTTCCATGGATCAATATCAGGATAGATAGATTGAATCATCGTCGGATGTTATTGTAGGGAGCCCTGTTGCTTAGACACACTGCACCTTTTGTACAATGGTGCAAAAGCACGGAACTTTTGCATCGAGGGGACAACTTCAAAATCGTTACTGAGGCAAAATGCACAAATGAGCGAAACAACACAGCAACCACAGAAACTGGTATTTCATAACGGGATAAACTCATCTGCTAATGTAAACCAGCAACACAGAAAGCATTCAACCCGTGCTGTATTCTGTTAAAATTCAAGAGGCAAAGAACTATGGCAAATATTAGTATTTAAAGTTAAAAATAGCAACTTTATTTCTTTTTTACATTTTACAGAGAATAATTAACTTACAACTACTTACAACTCCTTTCTCTAAACCTGTCTTTAACCTTCTGCTCGACAATACTGGTCTGAAAAGCCTTCCCCTACCCCGACCCCATTAATATTTACAAAAGTGTTCAAATTTAAAAACCAGCTTGTTGTCGAATCTTCTCTTTGTATCTTCCTCTGTGCATTTTCTCTCCAGGTCGGTGTCGATGCTTTTTTCTTTGCAATCTATTTCTCGAGATAGGTACCTCTCGGAGATCTTACTAGAATCCGACATCTGTTGGACTTTTAGCTGCTGTGTTTGCTGTTCTTTGCCACTCTGGGTAACTGTTCAACATGTCTGATATTTGTTCCACAAACCGTCGGATCGTTTCACTGATTTTAACATTGTTAAAATACCATATTCAAACTTGATTGGGGCATAATTTAAACTGATTAGGCGAATTCGAATTTGTTTTTTTTTCCATGTAACAAAGTTGTTAGTTGTTTCGACCAAATGTTATGTTGTTACTTTGTTCTGGACTCCTTGTGCTAGCCAGAAATTTAAGGTACATTACACCCACAACTTCATAACACTGGTATTTGCCAAGACAGTCTATTTCGCTCAACATCGCTCTCTGTCAATCTTATGAGCCCGAGATTTGAACAATCTCTGGTGTACGTTAATTAAAACTACCCTGGTCTCATTTACTGAGAGATAAAGCCAAGTGAAAAGTAATTAAAGGGTTTAATGGGATAGTGTGATAGATGAAGAATAAGCAGAACAAATCAGGGATGACTGAGTTGTGTCCTAATGGAGGTTTTTCAGCTGATGTGAGGTTGGTAAGGGTAAATAGGAGGGAAATTCCCTCGTTGAGATGAGTGTATAACTAAAGTTTAGAGCATCAAAACCAGCGAGGAACGACAAAGAAGTTGACAGCAGGTACTTTTTATTCTGAGAGTTATTGAAATCAGAGATGATTTTTCAGAAAGAAAAATAAATAGAAGCTGATTCCAAAATATTTGAAAAGCCACATGCAGACACACAAGGAGCGAATTTAACAGTGACAGGGATTCTGGGCTGCCTGGATGGGGATGTAAAAGTGGAACACTCACGAATTGTTTAGCGTTCATTGGAAAGAGATTGTATAACAACTGCAACTGAAGAAGTTAAGTATAAGAAGAGCTGGTGGTGTTGAAAGGTGTCGCAGCTGGTTCCACGTGAAATACTACAAATTATAAATATACTGAATTGTTTGTTATAGCTTTGCAGTAAACGGAATCCAGTTAGCTCACTCTACTGGCTAACTGGTTTATGGTATAGAGTGAGACTAACAACGTGGGATAAATTGCCGCACTGTCTCAGGTTGCCATAAGGATCATCATCTCTCCTACCCACCTGATCGGTAATACAATGGTGACTCTAGTGAGTAGGAAAGGCCCTGTAGATGTCAAGCATCATCATCATTGCCATCTGTTGCCTTGAACATTTGGTCACAATGACCAGGAACGAACTGAGTCCGTTTAATAGTCACTGATCTCCGCGCGAAAAACCCAGCAAAAAGACTCGTCCTTATTCCTGTTTGAACGCTCTGTTTTGCACAACAGCAAAACTATTTGTTATGAAGTTCCCAGATTCACTGACAACATTCAATCTACCGAAAGAGATAAATCTAATTCCTTTCGAACAGTTTAATGAACTGTGCGAGTTTGCAGCAAATGGGATAATATGAAACGAGTTTAACAGCCTTTCCAAGAATGGAATACAGTAAAGGGTCAAATATTTGAAAAATGTCATCATGCTAAAACATTACCTCTGTTTCTCGATCCACAGATGGATAATCGCCAGGGGAATATGGACACCTTTCCAGCTGATAATTGACACATTTCCTAAATGCAGAATAATCCCACAAATCAGAAACTGGAGGTTTACAATAAATGTTGCTGTATTCGACGTTATTTTTCAAATTCACTTCAGTCTGGTGCTCCAATGCTCCCTGATCAACATCAGGAAAAGCAGCTTCAGATAATAATTGAACTTACAGCTGCAGCATTTCACACGTTGTTAAGTGATGATGAATTGCTCCACGGGAGCAGCAGAGCGCTATTCGTACCTCTAGGACCTTCGACCAACCTGTTCTACTTTTGTTGTAATCCTGAAATTAAAGTTAAGGCAGAGGAGGAGCAACTTACATTGACCTGTGACTATTGGAGCATTAGGCTCAGGAAAGGGACATAGAAAAATGTTGTGCAAATTAGATTTGATTGAAAGAAACGTTTCCGTGGGTCACTGTCCTGTTTACAGACAATGTTACATTATCGCTGTCACAGGGCTTTTCATTCGGTTGGCTTCAATTCGGTACAGAATTTGATTCAAAGGCACTTCACTAACTTCTTTCTGAAAGTTCATACAGACAACATGAAACATACTGCACTCATCATCAATCTTCACCATTCCTACAGCCGAGGACATGTTGCACAGTTTTAATGAATACTAAAGATATAAGAAAGTTAAGCAAGAGCAAATTGAATTTCAGTTTAAATTGTAAAATGATAAGAATTCATAATAAGATACAGAATCACTTAAATTCATGTTTATTAATGTGGTCAGAGCTCTCATCCAGCAAAGGGAAAATCTGTCCCTGAATCCCCAATATCCACAAGGCCGTTTGCTCCATGTGCCAGTTGGAAACCTGTGTGAAGGACCATGCAGTTTGACAGAGCGCCTGGGAGAATCCTCCACTGACTGATCTAAAGCTGCAACAGGAGCTGTGTATTCCAGCTGTGAGAGCTGTGGATTAAAGGGGAGGTCCTTGATATTCAGTAGTGTAAATTCACAGTGTCCCCATCATGATATTGTTTAATTTCCACTGTCTGAAACAGCACAGACGGGGGAGGAGCAAGAGGAGGCAATTTCACCCGCCGGTGCTACCCCGTCATTTGATATCATTTTGGATGACCAAGCGCAGCAATATCATTTCCCAACCTATCCACATCAACCTGTCACCCAATGGGAAAAAGGCAGTGAATAAACCGAAAATCTCTGTGCAACTGTGGGTGGGAAATGTGTTTCGAGACAGTGGGTTTTTACAGTGGGTTTTGTGAATGAGCAGCCGATTCTGGTCTGATCATGTTACGATACAATTCCCTCAAAGCTCACCCCCAAGAAGGTGAGGAATGTCCTCCTTTCTGTAGCAGGGACGAGAACTCCAGATGAGTGGAATTGACGATGAATCAGTAGAACAATCATTGATTCAGCTGTAATGTGAAATAAATTGATAAGCACATGGATGATTTGGGGATAATATAGGGAGACGCAGTGAGAATAGTTCACAGGTCGGCGCAACACAGAGGGGCGAAGGACCTATTCTGTGCTGTATTGTTCTATGTCCTAAACTCCGAATCTGGTGGGACTCAAACAAACAATCCTTGAATCGCAATCTTAACAACTCAGTGGAAGTCTAAAACATCTTTCATTTCGCCACAGAGGTGCGCTAGCCTCCATTTGCTGCACCCAAAGATACAGTTTCAAGTCTTTCATCGAACATCTGTTTATCCTTGCCCCACTTTCCAGTACCTCGTCATTAAGGGCTAGCTCCTCAAGTGTTCGGCTAAATACTCCGGAAAGTTCTGATTACTCTGAGCTTTACCAGACCTTCAAACAGTGAGTTCCAGACAAATAACACTCTCAGGATGAAAGCATTCTTCCTAAATCTTCTCTGATCATCCTCTCTCTTGCTATATCCCTGTTTATTAACCATTCCCGTAAGAAGTTTATTCCAATCACATATATCTATCCCCTTTCTGTGCACGTTAATCAGTTCCTATCTCAGCTTGCCCCACTGTCAGATAAAGATCCCAAGCCGAGCTCATCTATCTTTGTAGTGGCGACAGTGTAGTGCTTTAAAAGCACAGCATGTCAGGCAGCATCCGTGGAGCAGGAGAATCGATATTCCGGGCATGACCCCTTCATCAGGAATGAGGCTTGTATTTGGGGGTTGAGATATAAGTGAGAGGGGAGTTCTTTTGGTGGTAAAGTATCTGGGAAAGCGACAGGTGGATGAAGGTGAGGGAGAAGGTGATAGTTCAGAGGGGTATTTGATCGAAGGGTCAAGAGAGCAGTGCCTGGTTGGACGTCTGCGACTGGTATAATGTGGGAGGACGTGAAATGAGGAAGCTGTTCACGTACACATTTATCCCGTGTGGTTCGCATGGTCCGATGGCGGAATATGAGACGTTCTTCCTCCACGCATAAGGTGGCAATGGAATGGCGGTAGTTTGTGCCAGAAATATTGCTTCTCCTGCTCCTCAGATGTTGCCTGACCTACTGTGCTTTTCCAGCACTACACTCTCGACTTTGAGCTCCAAAACCTGCAGCCCTCACTTCTGCCTTTCTTCGCAGTGGGAATGGTCGAGCCCTGGCAACACATTGGTAAATCTCCTCTGAACACCCTCCCGTGCAAACATATGCTTCCTGAAGTCTGGTGATCAGAACAGAACAAGTTCTCCAAAAAAAAGCAGAAATGTCTGAACAAAATCAGCAGGTCTAGTGCATCTGGGAAAGAGATTTTCCAGAGTAATGATCTACCTTTGGAACTGATGGTACGTGTAGGTGGGGCAGCAACATGAAAGAAGATGGATAGGGTCTAAAATGATTGAACCCGATGTTGGGTCCTGAAGGTTGCACGGTCTCTCAGTAGAAAATGACCACTTTAAAGTAGCAGACGTTCCACCAGCAATGGACCTCCGAGAAACCTCGTAGAGCCATCCATGAATGCAATCTCTGTTCCATTGGTTTGTCGTACTGGAGCATCAACGACACCTCCTGTTCATGTATAACTATGTCGTGGGGATGAATGGCCTCCTCCAGGTCCCATGGAAAAGATTCAAGGGTCTGAGTGGGCTCTATCTGATCCTGTTTAACAGCTCGATGTACTGACCAGACTCCTTCTCTTCTTGTGGAACAAGCAGGAGTATTGAATGAGTTGTCACTCTTCTTGTTCAGTAGTTTCGATGGGCTCAATGGCTTCCACATTTCTGTATGTAACCAGCTTGAGATGTTGGATGAGCTTCTCTTTTAACTGTGTCTGCCAGCACAGTTACATGAATGTTACCGACACTTTAACAGCACAAGCCTGAATGCTGTCCGGGTCTTACTGAATACGAACACAGACTGCATCAGGAGCTGACGGGAGACAAAATGTTCTGAACATTGTGTAACCCTCAGTGACCATCCCCACCTCCGGTCTCATGATGGGGAAAGACATTGATGAAGCAGCTGAAGATGTTTGTGCTGAGGTAACTACCCTGAGGATCGCCTGAAAAGATGTCCAGGGACTAAGACGATTTTCGGTCGTCACGCACAGGCATCATCCTTTGTGCTCTGAAAGACCCCAGCCAGTGGGGAGGGGTCACCTGGTTCCCATTAAGGTCAAATAAGATAGCGATTCTGATGACATTCTCAGTCAAAAACTGCCTTAATATCTAGGCCATTCACTCTTTGCTGAGCCCATGTGTTCCCCTCTTGTTCATACCAAAAAGTGACGGTGTCTGTGTGGGGAGTGTCTTCCTCTCACAGAGGGTAGTGAATGTCAGGAATTATCTTATCTCGAGAACTAGGGGAGCTACTTCACAGAAAGTGTTTAAAAAGGAGGTAGATGGACTTTTGACCTGTTAGAGAGCTGAGAGGGTGTGGAGAATTGGACATTAAAGATGAGATAATACGAACAGTAGATCGGCCATGATCGTACACAATGGCTTAATTGTCCGAACTGCCTGATTCCCTGTTGTTTAAGTTCTCATATTCTGTAACTACAAAGTTAATGGTTGTAATTTTCCTGCACGTTCAGTTACTGAACGTTGCAATTAGAGTGAGCAAAGCACTTCATGAGTCATCTCATAGTGAGTTTTTTTTTTAGATTAGATTATTTTCAGTGTGGAAACAGGCCCATCTGCCCCACAAGTCCACACCGACCCGCCACCCACCCATACCCCTACATTTATCCCTTAACTAATACTACGGGCAATTTAGCATGGCCAATTCACCTGACCTGCATATCTTTGGATGATGGGAGGAAACCGGAGCACGCACGCAGACACGGCGAGAATGTGCAAACTCCACACAGTCGCCTGAGTCGGGAATTGAACCCGGGTCTCTGGTGCTGTGAGGCAGCAGTGCGAACCACTGTGCCACCGTGCCGTCCACTGTGCTACCGTGCCGTCCAGGTCTGGGGGCTGATTTCACAGTGAATCTTGGTCTATACCATGGCCAACAAAGGAAGCACAAGTTGCAGAGAGGAGACACTCTGCAAAGATACCAGAGTTGTCTTTTGAACAAACAGCCTGGCTTTTGGAGTAACATTTTCCAACCCACATCAAACTATGTGTGACAGCCTGGAGGGAAGGAATGAGATCGTGTGTTACTGTGGACCAGGCATTTGGATCAAGATGCCTCCGTCAGCATCAGTGCAGGAGGTTTGAGGGGCTACATTGAACATAGAAACATAGGACTGAAGAGCAGGAGTGGGTCATTAGACACGTTGTCACTGCTCCACAAGGCACTAAGATCGTAGCTGCTCTGATTGTGGTCCCAGCAGCACTTTTCTGTCTGTATACTTTTTTCCTACATGCACTTGTCTGTCAAATATTTGAATACAGCACAACTTTGAACAACTGCAAACATCCAGGCACCACAAAGTTTGGTAAATGAAATTACCACCTGAGCAGTCCACTAAGAATTTCTCATTTGTGTTCCGACAAATGCTGGAGGGTCACTGTGTCATTTTCCAGTCTCACTCCTCCACTGTTTACAACAAATTTTAAATGCAGCCAGTTTAGTGATACGACCAATTGTGCACGACTCAGGACTGAGAAAAACGTGAGATGCAGGAAGTTGAACTCACAACAATTGGTAAAATGACGGAATCCCCCAAATGTTCTTCTGCCTTTGAAATTATTCTGCTCACACAAGCTGCTGGTAATGGAATTTATTTGTGGAGCAGTTGGATTTGGCTGAACTCCCCTTGCTTCCGGCAGCAGAGAGATTCCAATGAATCCTCAACAGGAACCATTAACAAGTGGGGAAGATAGCTCAGGGATTTTATGGTCTCACATTTTGCTATCGGGTGGACAAAGTAAGAGAGAGGGATCAATCAGCTGCTGCTACTCAAGTAGGAAACATTTGTCTCCCTCTCTGTGTTGAACCATACAATAATGACAACTGAACATCAAACTGGGCTATCTGTGCTCTCCTGGAGCATTCTCTGGAACGGATGGTAATGGACGATATGAATGTACATTATCCCTGTTGTTGTACACAGTGGCTTTGGTTAGAAAAAAAAGTCCCTGCTTTATTATCTGATGACATGTTTATATGCGTCTGTGTAATTTGTAATTATCGGTCGATGTCTATATAATGCATGTGTTGATATCAATACATCTTATTCTTAAATTTATTCTCCAGGTTTAAACTCCTTAACAAGAGAAAACGCATCCAGCTGAAACACCTTTCAGAAATTCATGTATGGTTCAAGAAGATTTCTCATCTCAGATCAAAACTGATAATCCCCCAGGAATTAGTAAAGGGAAACATGTATGAAAATCTTCTGAAAGAATTATATCTTCTTTTTCAGTTTAGGCGATCAAAACTGCGCACAGTGTATCCGATGTGGTCTCAGCAATGCCCCGTTCAAATGCAGTAAAGCATTCCTCATTAAACGTGATAACCTTTGCCAGAAACAGCATCATTCCACTTATCTTCCAGATCACTTGCTGCATCTGCTGACTGACTTCATATGATTCATGTTCCAGGAACATGGAAACGGCCTGTATCACAGAGTTCTGCAATCTCTCTCCATTTAGATTGATCGCCATTGTTTTATCCTTCCTGCCACAGTAGACAACTCACCTTATGTTATTTCTGCTGAAGGTTTGCTCACTAACCTTCCCTGTCTGTATCACATTGCAGACTCAGTACCTCCATTTGACGACATGTTGAACGATCATCTTGGTGATGCACTAATTGAGCTTCGCGCCAGTCAGTTCCCTTCCTCCAGATCTTTGATACAGATTATTTGTCATTGATGATCCCACAATGATCTCCACAGCACTACACTAGTTCCAGCTTTGCAACCTGAAAATAAACATTTGCCTCTACTCTCTAGTTCCTGTTAGCGACAGCTGCCCCGTTCCTGTGTAGCACATAAGGTGGGTTGAATGGTCTCCTCCTGGGCTGTGTAATGTACTCAACTAGCTGAATTACTTCATTCTCTATTCCTGTGTAACTCCTTCGAGGGGCAGAATGGTCTCCTCCCATCTCATTGTAACGATCCTGTCTATCTGAATGGGGTGGTCTCCTACATTGTAATAGCATCGAGGAGTGGATTGAGCGAAGACACATGGGGTAGGTGCAGAAGTATATCTCTGTAACAGCCTCGGGCGTGATTGAGAGAATAACACAAGGGGTAGGGGCAGCAGTACATTTATGTAACAACCTCGAGGGTAGATTGAGAGCACAGCGTCTGGGGTAGGAGCAGCAGTTGGCCTTTTGGCTGCACCATTCAGAATGTTCATAACTGATCCGAATGTGTCTGACCATCCGTCTCCTGTCTCTTCCCAGTAAACAGTAAACATTAACTCTCCTGTCCAACAAAGATCAGTCAAGCTCAGAGTTACATATCTTCAATAACCGAGTCTTCACGGCTCCCTGAGGATGAGGACACCACAGGTAGCACAATAATAAATTGAAAGGACACCCTTATTTCATTGTGGGATCCGTTATTTTAAACCGTGTTAACCTAACGTCAAATCATCACTTCTTTTCAGACGTAAGGACACAATAATAAGGAATAAACATAAAGCATTCCGGACTTCAAACCTGTCCCACATTCCCGCTGACCCTTTCCAATCAAATATGTATCAAACCCAGCCTCTGCTGCTGTCTCAGAAAGAGAATACCCGATAGCATAACACCACAAGAACATAAAAGCAAGAAGCAGAATGAGGACATTCGGCCCACCGAGTCTAAAATTCCGTTCAATAATTTCTTATGTGTACCTCAACCTCATTCTTCTGCCTTCTCCCAAGATTCCTTGATCCCCTTACAAATCCAAAGCATTGCGATTTGCATCTTAATGAAACTAGTTTTTGTTGCTGTGTGTGTGTGTGTGTGTGTGTATGTTTGTGTGTGTGTATGTGTGCGTATGTGTCTGTGTATATATATATATATGTGTGTGTGTATATATATATATATATATATATATATATACGTGAGCATCCATGTGCTTGTTATCTGTGTATTTGTGTGTCTGTGTCTGCCTGTCTGTGTATCAGTCTGTGTGTTTCTTAACTGTGTTTGTGTCTATTTATATGCGACTGTATATGTCTCTGTCTGTTTCGACCTGTGTGTATGCCTACCTCCTTGTGAGTATTCTGTGTGTTTCTGTGTCTGCATCTCTGTGCAGTGAGGTATCTGTGTCTTTTTGTTTTGGAAGGCAAATGACTGTCGTTGGATCTGCCAGTGCGTTTAAAGTGAGAATTATCTTTCACTAAACATTGCTCCTTAATCGGTCGGTGGGACATGGATGTTTCAGAATCTCCACACAAGGCGTCCCAGAACTCTCTGGCTCATACCAGTGCCCTACCCACATGGCAGGGGGTGGGGTGAGGGAATGGATATTGCGCACTCCACCACCCGACTTTGCCTTTCTGTCCTATTCCAGGCTCTTCCAGGAGAAAGGGAGGGTGGCAGGGAGAGTGGGAATGGGTGACCCTGCTGTTAGTGCTGGTGTAGTTGGGAGGAATTGTGAGGTGCATGGAGTGAGTCAATCGACAGTTTTGAATCCATATAGTATTATTTAGGAGGGAGGTATTGCGTGGGTGACAGAGAAAGTGAGGAAGAAAGTTTCAGAATTCAATAGTGAGAGTGGTAGCGCCTGAGCCTTATCTGGAGATAGAGCGTGAATCTTGTTCGGGCGAGGGGAGGCGGGGGGGGGGGGGGGGGGGGGGGGAGTGGTCGGTGCTATAACAGATATACAGTGAGCGTGAGCGAGCAAAGAGTATACGGTAACTCTTATCCTGACAGAGCTAGGAGTATATCGATGCTTATCCTGTATTGCAGGACATTTGTTCAGATAATCTTAGCGTCGAGGTGAGGCTCCCTGAGTGTCTTGTCCAGGTCTGTCACCAGTAACGACACAGATCTGTCATTCAGCTTCCACAGAATCAGTTTAGGTAGAGCTTGAAATAGCAAGGAGAAGCAAATATTTGCGTGTTATATATCAAAACTAAAACGCCAGCAGAAAATCTCAGCATCATATGCTCCAGAAATTGACAGAGTGGGGTCTGTCTTCTCTTCCCTGGGTCTGTTACATTGACCGAGTGGGGTCAGTCTGCTCTTCCCAGGGTGGATTGCATTGACAGATTGGGGTCAGTCTGCACTTCCCAGGGTGGGTTGCATTGACAAATTGGTGTCAGTCTGCTATTCACTGGATGTGTACATTGAGAGAGTGGGGTCATTCTGCTCTTCCCTGTGTGAATTGGTTTGATACAGTGGCGTCAAGCTGCGCTTGCCTGTGTGAGTTACATTGACAGAGTGGGGTCAGTCTGCTATTCGATGGGTGAGTTACTTTGACATATTGGGATTAATCTGCCCTTGGTGTTAAAAGATGTTGGACAGAGTGGGGTCAGACTGCTCTACCGCGGGTGTGTGACATTGTTAGGCGGGGTCTGTCTGCTCTTGCCTGTTGAGTTACATTGACAGAGTGGGCTCAATCTGCGCTTGACTGTGTGAATTATTTTGCAGAGTGAGGTCAGTCTGCTCTTCCCTGGGTGGGTTACATTGACAGAGCGGGGTCAGTCTGCCCTTCCCTGTGTGAGTTACATTGACAGAGTGGCGTCATTCTGCTCTTCCTTGGGTGAGAAACATTGACAGAGTGGGGTCAGTCTGCTTTTCCTTGGGTGAGTTACATTGACAGAGTGGGGTCAGTCTGCTCTTCCTTGAGTGAGTTACATTGACAGAGTGGGGTCAGTCTGCTCTTCCCTAGCTGAGATACATTGACAGAGTGGGGTCAGTCTGCTCTTCCCTAGCTGAGATACATTGACAGAGTGGGGTCAGTCTGCTCTTCACTGGGTGGGTAACATTGTCAGAGTGGGGACAGTCTGCTCTTCAATGGGTGGGTAACATTGACAGAGTGGGGTCAGTCTGCTCTACCGTGGGTGGGTGACATTGTTAGAGCGGGGTCTGTCTGCTCTTGCCTGCTTGAGTTACATTGACAGAGTGGGCTCAACCTGCGCTTGACTGTGTGAATTACTTTGCAGAGAGAGGTCAGTCTGCTCTTCCCTGGGTGGGGTACATTGACAGAGCGGGGTCAGTCTGCTCTTCCCTGGGTGTGTTACATTGACAGAGCGGGGTCAGTCTGCTCTTCCCTGGGTGTGTTACATTGACAGAGCGGGGTCATTCTGCTCTTGCATGTGTGTGTTACATTGACAGAGTGTGGACATTCAGCTATTCCCTGGGTGTGGTACATTGACAGAGTTGGTTTACCTGCTTTTGCCTGTGTGACTTAGTTTGTCAGAGTGCTGTCCCTCTGCTCTTCCCTGGGTGTGTTACATTGACAGAGTGGAGTCAGTCTGCTCTTGCCTGTGTGGGTTACATTGACAGAGTGCTGTCAGTCTGCTCTTCCCTGGGTGTGTTACATTGACAGAGTGGGGTCAGTCTGCACTTCCCTGGGTGTGTTACATTGACAGAGTGGGGTCAGTCCGCACTTCCCTGGGTGTGTTACATTGACAGAGTAGGGTCATTCTGTTCCTGCCTGTGTGGGTTGCATTGGCAGAGTGGGGTCTGTCTGCTCTTGCCTGGGTGTGTTACATTGACTGAGTGGGATCATTCTGCTCTTCCCTGTGTGAGTTGGTTTGATAGAGTGGGGTCAGTCTGCACTTGACTGTGTGACTTATTTTGCAGTGTGAGGTCAGTCTGCTTTTGCCTGCGAGGGTTATATTGACAGAGTGCACTTCCCTGGGTGGGTAACATTGACAGAGTGGGGTCAGTCTGCTCTTCCCTGGATGTGTTGCATTGAGAGAGTGGTGTCAGTCTGCTCTTCCCTGGGTGTGCTACGTTGACGGAGTGGGGTCAGTCTGCTCTGCCTGGGTGTGTTACATTGATGGATTGGGGTCAGTCTGCTGTTCCACGAGTCAGTCACATTGACACTGTGTGGTCAGTCTGCTCGTGTGAGGTCATTCTGCTCTTGCCTGTGTGTGTTATATTGACCGAGTGTGGTCATTCAGCTATTCCCTGGGTGTGTTACATTGACAGAGTGGGGTCATTCACCTATTCCCTTTGTGTGGTACATTGACAGAGTTGGTTTACCTGCTCTTGGCTGTGTGACTTAGTTTGTCAGAGTGGAGTCAGTCTGCTCTTGCCTGTGTGAATTACATTGACAGAGTGGGTCAGGCTGCTCTTCCCTGTGTGGGTTACATTGACAGAGTGGGGTCAGTCTGCTCTTCCCTCGGTGCGTTATATTGACAGAGGAGGGTCAGTCTGCTCTTTCCTGGGTGGGTACATTGACAGGGTGGGGTTAGTTTGCTCTTTCCTGTGTGTGACATTGACAGAGTGGGGTCAGTCTGCTCTTCCCTGTGTGTGTTACATTAACTGAGTGGGATCATTCTGCTCTTCCCTGTGTGAGTTGGTTTGATAGAGTGGGGTCAGTCTGCACTTGACTGTGTGACTTATTTTGTAGTGTGAGGTCAGTCTGCTTTTGCCTGCGAGGGTTATATTGACAGAGTGGGGTCAGTCTGCTGTACCCCGGGTCTGTTACTTTGTCAGAGTGGGTCAGTCCACACTTCACTGGGTGAGTTACGTTGACATACCGGGTCTGTCTGCTCTTCCCTGGTGTGTTAGCTTGACAGAGTGAGGTCAGTCTGCTCTTGGCTGTGTGAGTTACATTGACTGAGTGGGGTCAATCTGCACTTCCCGCGGTGTGTTACATCGACAGAGTGAGGATCAGTCTGCTCTTCCCTGGGTGAGTTACATTGACAGAGTGAGGTCAGTCTGCTCTTCCCTGGGTGGGTTACATTGACAGAGTGGGGTTAGTCTGCTCTTGTCTGTGTAAGTTTGTTTGTCAGAGTGGGTTCAGTCTGCTCATAGATTCATAGTCATAGTGATGTACAGCCTGGAAACAGACACGTCTGTCCAACCTGTGCACACCCACCAGATATCCCCACCCAATCTCGTCCCACCTGCCATCACCCGGTCCATATCCTTCCAAACCCTTCCTATTCATATACCCATCCAAATGCCTCTTAAATGTTGCAATTGCACCAGCCTTCAGCACATCCTCTGGCAAGTCATTCCATACACATACCACCCTCTGACTGAACATGTTGCCCCTTAGGACTCTTTCATGTCTTTCCCCTCTCACCATAAACCAATGCCCTTTAGCCCTGGACTTCCCAACCCCAGGGAAAAGCCTTTTGCCTATTTATCCTATTCATGACCCTCATAATTGTGTAAACCTCAATAAGTCTCCCCTCATCCTCCATTGCTCCAGGAAAAACAGCCCCAGCCTGTTCAGCCTCTCCCGATAGCTCAGATCCTCCAACCCTGGCAACATCCTTGTAATCTTTTCTGAACCCTTTCAAGTTTCACAACATCTTTCCGAAAGGAAGAAGACCAGAATTGCACGTAATATTCCAACAGTGGCCTAACCAATGTTCTGTACAGCCGCAAAATGACCTCCCAACTCCTGTACTCAATACTCTGACCAATAAAGGATGCATACCAAATGCCACCTTCACTATCCTATCTACATGCGACTCCAATTTCAAGGAGCTATGAACCTGCACTCCAAGGTCTTTTTGTTCAGTGACAGTCCTGATAAGATTTGCTTTCCCAAAATGAAGCACCTCGCATTTATCTGAATTAAACTCCATCTGTCACTTCTCAGCCCATTGGCCCATCTGGTCCAGATCCTGTTGTAATCTGAGGTAACCCTCTTCGCTGTCCACTACACCTCCAATTTTGGTGTCATCTGCAAACTTACTAACTGTACCTCTTATTCTCGCATCCAAATCAATATGTAAATGACAAAAAGTAGAGGACCCAGCACCGATCCTGTGGCACTGCACTGGTCACAGTCCTCCAGTCTGAAAAACAACCCTCCACCACCATCCTCTGTCTTCTACCTTTGATCCAGTTCTGCATCCAAATGGCTAGTTCTCCCTGTGTTCCATGAGCTCTAACCTTGCTGATCAGTCTCCCATGGGGAACCTTGTCGAAGGCCTTACTGAAGTCCATATAGATCACACGTACTGCTCTGCCGTCATCAATCTTCTTTGTTAATTCCTCAAAAAACTCAATCAAGTTTGTGAGTTTCTCATGCACAAAGCCATGTTAACAATACCTAATCAATCCTTGCATTTCCAAATACATCCACATCCTGTCCCTCAGGATTCCGTCCAAAAATTTGCCCACCACTGAGGTCAGGCTCACCGGTCTATAGTTCCCTGGCTTATCCTTACCACCCTTCTTAAACGGTGGCACCATGTTTGCCAACCTCCAGTCTTCCAGCATCTCTCCTGTGACTATCGATGATACAAATATCTCAGCAAAAGGCCCAGCAACCACTTCTCTAGCTTCCCACACAGTTCCTGGGTACACCTGATGAGGTCCTTAGGATTTATCCACCTTTGCAAGATGTCATCATCTATTTCCCAACATTCTATATCTTCGAAATCCTTTTCCACAGTAAATACTGATGCAAAATATTTAGTTAGTATCTCCCCCCTTTTTTGTGGCTCGATACAAAGGCCGCATTTGAGGCGCCCTATTCTCTCCATAGTTACACTTTTGTCCTTAATATATTTGTAAAAACCCTTTGGATTCTCTTTAATTCTATTTGCCAAACCTGTCTCATGTCCCCGGTTTGCCCTCCTGATTTCCCTCTTCAGTATACTCCTACTGCCTTTATACTCTTCTAAGGATTCACTCACACGATCCTGTCTATACCCTACATATGCTTCCTTCTTTTTCTTAACCAAACCCTCAATTTCTTTCGTTATCCAGCATTCCCTATACCTACCAGCCTTCCCTTTCACCCTGACAGGACTATTCTCTCACTGGATTCTTGTTGTCTCATTTCTGAAGGCTTCCCATTTTCCAGCCGTCCCTTTACCTGCAAAGATCTGCCTCAAAACACCTTTCGAAGGTTATTGCCTAATACCATCAAAATTGGCCTTTCTCCAATTTAGAACTTCAACATTTAGATCTGGTCTATCCTTTCTATCACTATTTTAAAACCAATAGAATTATGGTTGCTGGCCTCAAACTGCTCCCCCACTGACACCTCAGTCACCTGTCCTGCCTTATTTCCCAAGAGTAGGTCAAGATTTGCACCTTCTCTAGTAGGTACCTCCACAGAACCAGAAAATTCTCTTGTACACACTTAAGAAATTCTAAACCTTTAACACTATGGCAACCATTCCCATATTTCAATCTTTCTCTTTGTTTTTGGAAATATCCACTGACCTGACCCCTGCTCCCATCGCACCTCTGTCAGATTACACCGCTATCCACAATCGTATTCATATGATTCGCCAGAACACTGGTCCCAGCACTGTTCTAGTGAAATCTATCACAATGGGATAACTCATTTTTCCTGAATACCGAATCAAAACCATTTCTTCTGAGAGTGTTGTTTGATTTTGAAATCTTCCTGCAAGCATTTGGGATCGCTCAGTATCCTGCATGTGACATCTTTTGTTCTGTGGGTGTAGCTGTTTCCTCTGCCGCCTTCTGTTGCTGCTGCCCTGAGATCCTGGGCCCACAGAATTCTCCACTCTTGAGAGAAGAGTCGAAAGATGATGTAGCACAGGCCAGGAATGGAGACAGGGATTTTCCAGATCTCCGTGAGACTCAGTATCATTTCATATGTGTAATCCTCACGACGTCAGTTTAATTTCTGAATTTGTCTATTTCTTTGTCTCTTGCAGCTGCTCAGAATTCCTGACTTAGCGGTTGGAGGGGAAATTGAAGTCTTTAAAGAGCATCCACTCCCATGTGGTTGAAGATGCCCTCCCATGCATCGTATCCACGTCCTGCACCTCTGCCCTCGAGCCCCACCCCTCCAACTGCAACAAGGACAGAACCCCACTCGTCGTCACCTTCTACCCCACCAAACTCTGTATAAATTGCATCATCCGCCGACATTTCCGCCACCGACAAATGGACCCCACCACCAGGGATATATTTCCCTCTTCACTCCTATCCGCTTTGTGCAAAGACCATTCCCTCCATGACTACCTGTTCAGGTCCACGTCTCCGAACAAGCCACCCTTCCCTCCTGGCACGTTCCCCTGCCACCGTAGGAATTAACCCTCGGCCCACACCTCCCCCCTCACCTCTGTCCAAGGCACCAAAGCAGCTTTCCACAGACATCAAAATTTCACCTGCACTTCCACATAGATCATTTATTTTATCTGTTGCTCCCGATGCGGTCTCCCCTACATTGGGGAGACTGGACGTCTCTTAGCAGAGTGCTTTATGGAACATATCTGGGACACCCGCACCAATTAACCCCATTGCCCCGTGGTCGAACATTTCAACTTCCACTCCCACTCTGCTGATGACATGTAGGTCCTGGGCCTCCTCCATCGCCACCGCCTTATCTCCCAATCAACTCTAGGGTATCAACGTGGACTTCACCAGTTTCCTCATTTCCCCTCTCACCACTTTACCCCAGATCCAACCTTCCAGCTCAGCACCGCTCTCATGACCTGTCATAACTGTCAATCTTCCTTCCCAACTGTCCGCTTCACCCTTCTCTGCAACCTATCACCTTTACCCCCACCTCCATTCACCTATTGCAATCTTAGCTACCTTCTCCCCAGTCCCACCCCCTCCCATTTATCTCTCCAACCCGAAACTACCAGCCTCATTCCTGATGAAGGGCTTTTGTCTGAACGTCGATTTTCCTGCTCCTCGGATGCTGCCTGATCTGCTGTGCTTTTCCAGCAATACACTCTTAACTCTGATCTCCAGCATCTCCAGACCTCACTGTCTCCTAAATGTGAGATGTTGCATTCTGGTGAGGTGAACCAGGGCAGGACTTATACAATTAATGGTAGGGTCTTGGGCAGTGTTGCTGAACAAAGAGACCCAGGGGTACAGCTGCATAGTTTCTTGATAGTGCAGTTGCATGTCAACAGGGTGGTGAAAAAGGTACACTAGCTTGGTACACTAACCTTCATTGGTCAGTGCATTGATTAAAGGAGTTGGAACATCACACTGTACAGAATAATGATAAGGCGACTATTAGAATACTGTTATCAATTCAAATCTCCCTGCTGTTGGAAAGTGTTATTCAACTTTAAAGGGTTCAGAAATGTTTTATCAGGATGTTGCCAGGACTGAGCGTTTGAGCCATGGGGAGTGGGTGAAAAGACTGGGGCTTTACTCCCTGAAGCATTGCAGGCTGAGGGGTAACCTCATAGAGGTTTACAAAATCATGAGGAGCATGGATATAGTGAATAGCCATTATCCTTTTCCAAAAGTAGGGGAGTACAAAGCTAGATGGCACAGGTTTAAGGTAAGAGGAGAAAGACATAAAAAGGACCTGAGGGGTAACTTTTGCATGTAGTAGGTGGTGTGTGTATGGCAAGAGCTGCCAGAGGAAGTACTGGAGGTGGGTATACTAACAACATTTAAGAGATATGTGGATGGGGATATGAATAGAAAGGCTTTAGAGGGGTATGGGCTAAATGCTATAAAATGGCACTAGATCAGTTTAGAAAGACTGATCGGCATGGACGACTTGGACTGAAGGGTCCGGTTCCATCCTGGCTAACTCTAGGACGCTATCTGCAAGGCACAAGTCATTAATGTGATGCTATACTCCCCTGAATGAGTACAGCTCCACAGCACTCAAGAAGCTTCATAATCTCCAGGGCAAAGGAGCCTCTTGCTTGGCATAACATCCCATAAACATTTGTTCTATCCACCAGTGACGCTCAGTGGCAGCAATGTATATTATCTACAAGACGTGCTACAGAAATTCAGCAAAGATCCTTCGGAAGCACATTGCAAAACCATGGCCACTTCCATCTAGAAGGACAGCACATACATGGGAAGACCACGAACTGCAAGTTCCTTTCCCATTCACGCAGCATTTTGTCTTGGAAATGGGATAACCTTCCCTTCACTGTCACTTGGTTAATGTCCTGGAATTCCCTCCCACAGAACATTGTGGATCTAACAACAGCACATGGGCTGCAGAGATTCAAGTGCAATTAGGGACTTCAGGTTGCTCAGGCTGCTGCACCCATATCCCATAAAGAACAAAGAAAACTTACAGCCCAGGAACAGGCCCTTCGGTCCTCCAAACCTGAGGTGATCCAAATCCATTGTCTAAACCTATCACCCATTTCCTAAACATCTATGTTCCTCTGCTCCCCATCTACTCATACATCTGTCCATACGCACCTTAAATTAATCTACCATTCCTGCCTCTACCACCCCTGCGTTCCAGGCACCTACCACCCTGTGTAATGTCTTGCCACGTATATCCCCCTTAAACCTTTCACCTCTCACCTAGAACGCATGACCAGTCGTTATTGAGTCCCTCACCCTGGGAAAAAGGTTATCCCTATCTACCCTGGCTATACCCTTCATGGTTTTGTAGACCTCAATCAGGTCCCCCCTCAATCTGAGGATCTAAAATTTGAATTTAGGCAACAAGTATATATAGAGTTTTATTAACCACAAAATAGTTTTTGAATTTAAAAGAATACTATAAAATGGCTGAGAATAATGACTGAACCCTGTGAACCTATACTGCTGATTTGCAGAATTAAGCTGAAATTCAAAGACAAGAGGGCAATAGAGTTTTCATAAAATGAACACGGACACATTAATTGACCATTCGAACTAAGCTTGAACTGCTACCATGGCATGATGATTTATGTAAATAAGATTTCTTTTCCAAGGAATATCATTGGATTAACATGTTGTCAATCATGTCAGCATATTACAGTTGATTGGACTTTTCTTGTAATTAAGAAGAGACTTTGATGGGCCTTTGTAACTGGTGTGTCCACATGAAGAGTCCAAGAATGCTTGTTGTGGATGACCACTCCCAGCAGCTTGACACTCTGCACTCGTTCCACCTCTGTGGTGTTAATGTGTAGTGGGGGGGGGGGGGGGGGGCATGAGTAACATCCCACCAAAATCAATCATGAGTTCCTTGGTTTTGCCAGCATTGAGAGCTAGGTTGTTCTCAGTGCACGATTTTTCCAGGTCTTCCACCTTCTGTCTGTATTCTGTTTTGTCGCCATCTGAGATTCGACCGACTATGGTGGTGTCATCAGCGAACATATAAATGGCATTAGTCTGATATTTGGTGACGAAGTCATGGTATACAATGGGTACAGTAGGGAGCTGAGTCCGCACCCCTGGGGGGCTCCAGTGTTGAGTGTTAGTGAGGGTGAAATATTGTCCCCAATCTTCACTGATTGTGGCCGGTGAGTCAGGAAAGTGAGGGTCCAGTTGCAGAAAGTGGGGCTTAGTCCAAGATCACTAAGTTTAGTAATCAGTCTCGAGGGGATAATAGTGTTGAAGGCTGAACTGTAGTCAATGAGTAGGATTCTTATATAGATGTTCTGGGTGTCAAGATGTTCGAGGGAGGAATGAAGGGCAAGTGATATGTCATCTGACATGGATCTGTTGGACCGATAGGCAAATTGGAGTGGGTCAAGAATAGTGGGGAGGCTGGAGTTGATCAACGCCATGACCAGCCTTTCAAAGCACTCCACAACCACCGAAGTTAGGGCCACAGGGTGGTAGTCATTGTGACATGCTGCATGAGTCTACTTAGGCACAGGGATGATGTTGGCCATCTTAAAACTGGCAAGGACAGTGGCCTGCTGCAGGGAGAGGTTGACGATGTTTGAGAAGATCTCTGCCAGTTGATCTGCGCATGCTCTGAGTACATAGCCTGGTGCTCTGTCTGGTCTTATCGCTTGCCTTGGATTCACACAAAGGAAAACTGATCTGACCTCTGATGCAGTGACTGTTGGGGTAGGTTCATCAGGTTTTCACACAGAGGGTGGTACGTGTATGGAATGAGATGTCAGAGGAAGTGGTGGAAGCTCGAACAATTGCAACATTTCAAAGGCATTTGGATGGGTATAGCAGTGTGACCGCAGACAGGTTGTGTGTTTCACTGACGCTGGATAAAGGTTCAAAGTTCCGGCAGTTTGACAAATTTAAACCAACCCCCACTTTCATTCTTCACCAAGCACTCGCTGCCTCTCTCTCTCTCTCTCTCTCTCTCTCTCTCTCTCTCTCTCTCCCTCTCTCTCTCCCTCTCTCTCTCCTTCTCTCTCTCCCTCTCTCTGTCTCTCTATCCCTATCTCTCCCTCTGTCTCTCTCTCTCTCCCTCTATCTCTGTCTCTCTCTCTCCCCCCCTCTCTCTCCCTCCCTCTCTCTCTCCCTCTCTCCCTCTCTCTCTCTCCCTCTCACTTTCTCTCCCTATCTCTCTCTCTTTCCACCCTCCCTTTCTCCATCTCTAGTCTTTCTCCCTCTCTGATTTAATCTTGTCCATGGTAATCATTATTCGCCTTTTAAAAGATAGCCGTGTTTACATTTGACAAGATTCCCTTTTATAAACTGGGGCACTGTTTCCCAGCAGTCTCTATGCCAGTAATGCTGTGGGCCATTGACGCACAGGGAGATCCCACAGGGTACTTCCTTCCTGCTCCAGAACGTGCTCCAATCCTACTTTTCTATCTAGCAAGAGACCTTGGCTTTCTTTGAGAGTCCTGTTTTAAAAAAAAAAATCATTCCCTCCATCCCTGGATTTAATTTTGTGGATGGTACTTTCCAGAAGGAAGTGATTGGAACTGGACGGTGATGGGATATTGGAGAGCCCCGTTCTCTCCCCCCTCTCCCAGATCCTGTCTCCCTTTCCCAGCCCAGCTACAAAGACACATCTTATCCCTCTAACGCTCCCTCCTTCCCACACACACACTCTCTCTTTGTCTGGATCTTGTGTTTTTTTACCCCATTGTCTCAGAAACAATCGCCTTGTGCTGCAAAATATTTCCATCTCCCCCACTTCAAATACCCACGAGTCACATTGCTGTGTGTTGGACGGTTTTATTTATTTGAAAAACCAACAAAAGAAAGCTGGGAGGGTGTGAGAGAGGGGACAGAGAGAGAGAAAGAGAGAGAGAGAAAGAGAGAGAGAGAGAGAGACATCCCCACACAGATACTCAGGGAATTGAATTGAACTGGCCAACCTGCATGTTATTTATGCGATTATCACATTTGATCACACAAGCCTGTACACATCTCACATTACTCTGACATTAGAGCAAGTCTTTGGAGGGAGTTTCTCATTTAAGGTTTTAATTCCCTCCTTGGAGAGTCCTGTCTGTTGGACACTGTCTGGGGATTGATGTATTTGTATCAAGTCCCAAGGCCCTGGTTACTTTAACCCCAGGCTTCAAAACTGTTTTAAAAATACAGGGCCGCAATCCGAAAGGAACATGTTACGCAGAGGAGATTAAACCTCAGGGTAAATAAGCACACAACTCACGTGGGCCCCCACGGGGTGCAGCCTGTCGATCAGGCCTCAGGACCGTGTCCCCGCTGGGGAAAGCTCTTGTTCAAAGATCTCCTGATCCTAAAGTAAAATTTGAAATGACGGGTTAGCTAATTAAAACACTCACTGCCTGCAATGACAGTATTGGGGCAGCTAGTGCACAGCAAGATCCCACATGCAACAATGCAGCAACAGCTAATTACTCTGATCATTTCTCCCCTCTGTGATACTGTGTCGGTTTAATTATTTCCTGTCACCCCAGAATCAAACGTTACAGCAATTTCACAATCTCAAAATGCTTCTCCTCTCTCTCCCCTTCTGTTTTTTTTGCTCTCTCAATTTTTCACTCAATTCCTCTCACTCTCTTTCTCCCACTGTCGAATTTTCTCAATCTGCCCTTTCTACAACCCACATTACTCTGACTTTATGACAAGTCTTTCGAGAGGGTCACATCATTTGGGATTTAATTCTGCCCTCCGGCAGTCCTGCCTCTGAGATCCAGGGGATTAACATACTTTAACCCCATTCTGGGTTAGTGGTGCTGGAAGAGCACAGCAGTTCAGGCAGCATTCAAGAAGCAGCAAAATCGATGTTTCGGGCAAAAGCCCTTCACCAGGAATAATGAAGACACCCTGACACAGACAGGGCTGGGACGGGAGCGGGTATTTACTGAGGATCTCTCGGGAACGTACTGCTGGACATGCGGTTCCCAGCATCAAATGCTCTTTCGCTGTCCCTATTTGTCTGTCTGTCTCTTTTATAAATTAGATTACATTACAGTGTGGAAACAGGCCCTTCGGCCCAACAAGTCCACACCGACCCGCCGAAGCGCAACCCACCCATACCCCTACATTTACCCCTTACCTAACACTACGGGCAATTTAGCATGGCCAATTCACCTGAGCTGCACATCTTTGGACTGTGGGAGGAAACCGGAGCACCCGGAGGAAACCCACGCAGACATGGGGAGAACGTGCAAACTCTCTCTCTCTCTCTCTCTTTCTTTCTTTCTTTCTTTCTTTCTCTCTCTCTCTCTCTCTCTCTCCCCTGAGGAATAGGATCTATTTATGTTTAGAAAAGAATGAACTTATCAGTGAAAGGCAACATGGTTTTGTGTGGGGGAGATCGTCCCTTATCAACTTAATAGAGTTCTTCGAGGAAGTGATCAAGTTGATAGATGAATAAAGGGCTGTTGATGTCATATACACGGACTTTAGTAAGGCGTTTGATAAGGTTCCCCATGGTAGACTAATGGAGAAAGTGAAGTCACATGATGTGCATAGTGTTCTAATTAGGTGGATAAAGAACTGATTGAGCAACAGCAGACAGCGAGTAGTAGTTGAAGGGAGTTTCGCAAAATGGAGAAAGGTGACCAGTGGTGTTCCACACGGGTCAGTAACGGGCCACTGTTGTTTGTAATATACATAAATGATCTGGAAGAGGGCCCCGTTTGTATGATCAGCAAGTTTGCAGATGACACAATGTTCGGAGTAGCAGAAATCATAAGGGGCTGACACAGAATACAGGAGGACATATATAGACTGGAGAGTTGGGCGGAAAAGTGGCAGATGGATTGCAATCCAGACAAATGTGAGGTGATGCATTTAGGCAAGACTAATTCTAGAACGAATTATACAATGAACGGAAGAGCCCTGGGAAAAGGATGGGGACGCTTTGGAGAGGGTGCAGAGAAGGTTTACGAGGATGTTGCCTGGTATGGAAGGTGCTAGCTATGAAGAGCAGTTGAGTAGGTTACGTTTATTTTCATTATAAAAAGTTAGATTGAGGGGGGACCTGATTGAGGTTCACAAAATCATGAAGGGTATAGACAGGGTAGATAGAGATAAGCTTTTTCCCAGCGTGAAGGATTCAGTAACAAGAGGTCACACTTTCAAGGTGAGAGGTGGAAAGTTTAAGGGGGATACACGCGGGAAGGACTTCACACAGGGGGTTGTGGGCATTTGGAATGGGTTGTCAGCAAAGGTGGTAGAGGCAGGCACGGTAGATACATTTAGGATGTGTCTGGACAAATGCATGAGTAGGTGGGGAGCAGATGGATACAGATCCTTTGGAACTGACCGACAGGTTAAGACAGTACATTTGGATTGGCTCAGGCTTGGAGGGCCGAAGGGCCTGTTCCTGGGCTGTAAATTTTCTTTGCTCGTTTTCTCTCTCTGTCACTGTGTTTCTCTGTCTCTTTCTGTCTCTCCTTGCCCTGCTCGACATGCAGCCATTTCTAACTTAACTTTCAATGTCTTATTTCCTTTCCTCTTCTCAAATATATCAGCAGCGATTGGGAATGAAAAGCATTGATCACATGCCTACACTTCAACATCCACATTTCCACTCCTGCCTCCCCGCCCCCCCCCACCCCACCCCGCCAACTGCCCCACCCACCCGACACCAAACTGTGCCCAGTACACGACTGTGATTTTTATGGGGACTGTGCACAGGTTTTGTCAGGGGAGAGAGTCAGTGAGGGTCTGAGCTCAATTATCATCACATAAGTGCCTGTTTGTCTGTGTGTGTGAGAGAGAGAGAGACAGAGAGAGGAAGATCATGCCTGGTGTGTGTCCATCTGAGTGCACAGTTTCAGTGTCAATGCAGTCACTCCTTAATGTGACTGTGTGTAAACCATGTGTTCATGTACCTGACCCAGGTATGATTCACAAACCATACACCGTCCCTCACTCTCATTCACTCGCTCTCTCACACGTGTACACGCACACACACCCTCGTATACCACATTCAGTTCTTCACGTGCACTCTCTCTCACAGGTACACTCCCTCTCACAGGCACAATCTCTCTCTCAGGCACACCCTCTCTCGGATGTACACTGACATACAATGTGCATACACACACACACTTCCTTTCACATGCACACACTCTCTCTCACGCACACTCTCTCGCACGCACACACTCTCTCACACGCGCACTCTCTCTCATAGGTACACTCCCTCTCAGAGGCATAACTTCTCTGTCAGGCATTCTGTCTCTCGCAGGCACACCCTTTCTTGGAGGTACACTGACATACAATATGCATGTGCACACCCTTCCTTTCACATGCACACACTCTCTCTTAGATGCACATACTCTCTCTCTCTCTCGCACACATTCTCTCTCACACGCGTGCACATTCTCTCTCTTTTGTGTATGCGCACGTTCTCTCTTGACACATTCTATCTCTCGCACACATTCTTTCAGGCATGCACATTCTTCATCTTTCCCACATGCAATCTCTTTCTCTTGCACCCACTCTCTTTTGCACACGCTATCTCTCTCACACAGACACGATCTCTCTTGCATGTGCAAACGCTCACATACTCTCATACACACACAAAATCTTTCTATTGTGCACGCATGCACTCTGTCTCTCTTACAAGGATGCACACTCTCTCTCACATGCCCACTCTTACATGCACACTCTCTCTCACATGCCCACTCTTACGTGCACACTCTCTCTCACAGGCACACCCTTTCTCGGATGTACACTGACAGACAATATGCATATACACTCTTCCTTTCACATGCACACACTCTCTCATACATGCACACACACTCTCTCACATGGACACACTCTCTCTCACATGCACACACACTCTCTCACATGGATACACTCCCTCTCATATGCACACAGTATCTCTCACATGCACACACTCTCTCTCACATGCACACACTCTCGCTCACATGCACACACTCTCTCTCACATGCACACACTCTCTCTCACATGGACACACTCCCTCTCACATGCACACAGTCTCTCTCACATACACACACTCTCTCTCTCACATGCACACACTCTCCCTCACATGCACACACTCTCTCTCACATACACACTCACTCTTCCGTGGACACACTTCCTCTCACATGCACACACACTCACTTGCACACACACTCTTTCTCTTACATGCACCTACTCTGTCTTGCACGCACATTCTGTCTTGCACACGTACACATTTCTCTTTAGCGCATGCACACGTTCTCTCTCGCACACGCACTCTCACATGCACACAATCACCCTCTCTCACACACATTCTCTCTTTTTTCTGTATGCTCACATCCTTTCTTGCACACGCACTCTATCTCTCACACGTGCACGCTCTGTCTCGCATGCACACACTTCCTTTCTCTCGCATGCAATCTCTCTCTCTCTCTCATGCATCCACTCTGTTTTGAATACACTATGTCTCTCACACACACCCGCTGTCTCTCTTGCATGTGCACACGCTCATTCTCTCTCATGCACTCAGACACTCTTTCCCTTGTGCATGCGTGCACTCTGCCTCCCTCGCACAGGGACACGCTCTCTTACAAGGACACGCTCGCTTTCTCTCACATACACGCACACTCTTTCTCTCTGGTTCACACACACTCTCTTTCACCCACACGCAGTCTCTTTCTCTCATGCAGGCACACACACTCTCTCTCTTTCTCACATGCTCTCTTTCGCACACATTCTCTCGCATGTTCTCTCTCGCACTTTCTCGAAGACATACTCCCTTGTTTGCACCCACACAACCTTTCTGACACATGAACACGCACTCTCTCTCTTGCATATGCACACTCTTGATTTCATACGTACACTGTCTTTTGCACACACGCAGAATGTCTCGCTCATGTACACACTCTTCCCCTTGTACGCACGCGTACTCTCTCTCTTGCATACACACATACTTCCTTTCGCATTTGCATACACTCTCTCTCATGCATTTGGACACACTCTCACATTCTCGTAAACTCTCTCTCTCCCATTGACATAAACTCTCTCTCGTGTGTTCGTACACACTTTCTCTCTCTCTCTCTCTCTTGCATTTGCACCGTACTCTCTCTCTTGCTTTCGCACAAACTCTTTCTCACGTTCGTGTACACTCTCTCTCTCACATTCATGTACTGTCTAAAACAGTGCACTTGTCTGAGATGGGGATTTCTATAGGAGGGTCTTGTATGACCTGCCTCCCTCTCCTACCTTTCCTGGAGGTCACCCATCTAGCTGACTGCATCTTTGGTTTATCTCCCTCCCTGCAACTGTCATCCTTCACACCCCGTACCTCCTGTAAATTCCTTATTGCCTCTAACGGTCGCTCCAACCTACAAAGGTAGGCAATCTGATAGGATTTGCAACAAGACATACTTTGTAGAAACATCATTCCCAGTACCATGGAAACTATCCCTAATCTCTCACGTCCGACATGAAGAGGACATCATTCTCCCAAAGGCACTCTCACTAAAGTCCAACAATCCATACACCGAGAAAATAGCACAGTCTTACTGCTCGAAAAACACTGCCCTCAGATAACTTGGTATCTGTGTTTTACATTTTTTTTAAAAAAATAATCAAGAGAGATCTCAATCAAGCATATGCACAAAATCCCCATTCAAATCATTATTGTATATTTAAAAAGAGGTGTAAGGAAGGATTTTTAAAAACAAAGTGAGCAGTTCCCCTGCTGTGAGTTGTCTCCACAGCTGTGAATTTTACTGTTTGTTTTTCTGAGACTGAACTCCATGTTCAGAGCTTGAAACCAAACAGCACAGGATTTCAGCTGGGAGGGTCGCTGCAGGGTCAGAGAGCGGTGCAGGGTCACTGCAGGGTCACACGGCTGTACAGGGTCGCTGCAGGGTCACAGCGCTGTGCAGGGTCACTGCTGGGTCACACGGGCTGTGCAGGGTCACTGCTGGGTCACACGGCTGTGCAGGGTCACTGCAGGGTCACAAGGCTGTGCAGGGTCAATACAGGATCACATGGCTGTGCAGGGTCACATGATAGTACAGGTTCAGTGCAGGATCTTTGCAGGGTGAGGGTCACATGGATGTGCAGGGTCATTGCAGGGTCACATGGATGTGCAGGGTCACTGTTGGGTCACGGGGATGTGCAGCGTCACTGCTGGGTCAGACGGCTGTGCAGGGTCGCTGCTGGGTCACACTGCTGTGCAGGGTCATTGCTGGGTCACACAGTGATGCAGGGTCAGTGCTGAGTCACACGGTTGTGCACGGTCACTGCTGGGTCATACCGCTGTGCAGGGTCATTGCTGGTTCACACGGCAGTGCAGGGTCACTACTGGGTCACACGTTGATGTAGTGTCAGTGCTGAGTCACATGGCTCTGCAGAGTCACTGCTGGGTCATATGGCTGTGCAGGGTCACTGCAGGATCACATGGCTGTGCAGTGTCATTACAGGATCACACAGCTGTGCAGGGTCACATGACAGTACAAGTTCAGTGCAGCATCTTAGCAGGGTCAGGGTCATATGGATGTGCAGGGTCACTGTTGGGTCACGGGGATGTGCAGCGTCACTGCTGGGTCACACGGCTGTGCAGGGTCGCTGCTGGGTCACACGGCTATGCAAGGTCACTGCTGGGTCACACAGTGATGCAGGGTCAGTGCTGAGTCACACGGCAGTGCAGGGTCACTACTGGGTCACACGTTGATGCAGGGTCAGTGCTGAGTCACATGGCTGTGCAGAGTCACTTCTGGGTCATATGGCTGTGCAGGGTCAGTGCTGGGTCACACGACTGTGCGTGGTCATTGCTGGGTCACACGACTGTGCAGGGTTACTGCTGGATCACACAGTGATGCAGGGTCTCTGCAGGCTCACACGGCTGTACAGGGTCACTGCAGAGTCACATGGCTGTGCAGGGTCACTGCTGGGTCACATGTTTGTGCAGGGTCACTGCTGAGTCACACGGCTGTGCAGGGTTACTGTGTAGTCGCACAGCTGATCAGGGTCATTGCTGGGTCACACGTCTGTGCAGGGTCAGTGCTGGGTCACACGACTGTGCGTTGTCATTGCTGGGTCACACGGCTGTGCAGGGTTACTGCAGGGTCACACAGCTGTGCAGGGTCACTGTGTGGTCCCACAGCTGTGCAGGGTCATTGCTGGGTCACATGGCTGTACAGGGTCATTACAGGGTCACACAGTTGTGCAGGGTCACTGTGGGTCACACGGCTGTGCAGGGTCACACAGTGTGCAGAGTCACTGCTGGGTCGCATTTTTGTGCATGGTCACTGCTGGATCGCATGGCTGTGCACGGTCACTGTAAGTTCACACGGTTATGCAGACTCACTGCAGGGTCACACGGCGGTGCAGGGTCACACAGTTCTGCAGGGTCAGTGCTGGGTTATACGGCTGTGCGGGGTTAGTGCTGGGTCACACAGTTGTGCAGGGTCAGTGCTGGGTCAAATGGCTGGGCAGGGTCACACGGTTGTGCAGGGTCACTGCAGGGTCACACAGCGGTGCAGGGTCACACAGCTGTGCAGGGTCAGTGCTGGGTCACACGGCTGTGCGGGGTCAGTGCTGGGTCACACAGCTGTAAAGGGTCACTGCTGGGTCACACAGTGAGGCAGGGTCTCTGCAGGCTCACACGACTGTGCAGGGTCACTGTGTGGTCACACAGTTGTGCAGGGTCTTTGCTGGGTCAGACGGCTGTGCAGGGTCACTGCTGGGTTATGTGGCTGTACAGGGTCAATGCTGGGTCACACAGTATTGCAGGGTTACTGCAGGGTCACACGGCTGTGAGGGGTCAGTGATGGGTCACACGGCTTTGCAGGGTAACTGCTGGGTCATACAGCTGTGCGGGGTCAGTGCTGGGTCACACGGCTGTACAGGGTCAGTGATGGGTCACACGGTTGTGCAGGGTCACTGCAGGGTCACACAGTGAGGCAGGGTCTCTGCAGGCTCACACGGCTGTGCAGGATCACTGTGTGGTCACACAGTTGTGCAGGGTCAGTGCTGGGTCACACGGCTGTGCAGGGTCAGTGCTGGGTCACACGGCTGTACAGGGTCAGTGTTGGGTCACACAGCTGTGCAGGGTCAGTGCTGGGTCACATCGCTGTGCAGGGTCACTGCAGGGTCAGACAGCGGTGCAGGGTCACTGTTGAGTCACACGTGCTGTGCAATGTTACCTGTGCGCTTCTATCTCAGTGTTTCTAATCTCTACATCCATGCTTACTATGCTCTGCCTGTTTCGATCGTAAACAAAGATTTTTCTCTGTAATTTGTTGTACATGACAATATATAAATCAAATCAAATCAATTCAAATCAAACTTTTCAAGAAAGGCAATAAAGATAGATCAGGAATAACAGACCAGTGTGTGTTATATCAGTGTTAGAGAAAGTATTCGAGAAAATTTCAGAGGAGGGAATTAATCTCAATTTCAAGAGACACATCTGATCATGGAGAGTCAGCACAGCTTTGTCAGAGTAGGGTCATGCCAAACTAATCTGGTTGAACTTTTTGAGCAGGTGACCAGGTGTGTAGATGAGAGTAGTACAATTGTTGTAGGTTGTATGGATTTCATAAAAGCCTTTGATCAGGACCCACTTGGGAGATAACGAAGGTAAAAACACATGGTTGGAGTAACTTGGCAACTTGACTCTAATATTGGTTCAGTCGGTGATAGAAGGCTGCTTGGGTAATTGGAAGCTGGTGTGCAATGGTGTTCCACGGCTCTCAGTGCTGGGTGACTCATTCTTTGTCATAATCACAAATGACATTGATTAAGGTGTATGTTTGTGTGGGGAGGGAGTGGGCTCACTAGGGGCATGCAGGGTAGGCATGGTGATTTGGGGGCAGATACAAGGGGAGATGGTACATATGTTTAAATATTACACAAATATGGACCGAGTAGTTGGCCGCGAGAGAAATAGTCATCAGTTATAGATAGATCCAGACAGATTGGTCAGACAGGCAAATTAGTGACAGATGAAATTTAACCCTGATAAATGTGAGGTGGTGCATTTTGGAAGAAGTCACAAGACAAGGCAACACTCAATAAATGGCAGAATACCAGGACACTTAGAGGAACAGAAAGATCTTGAGGTGAATGTTAACAGATCCCTGAAGGCGGAGGACATGTTAATAGGTTAAATGAGGCAGACAGGACACATGCCCTTCCCAATCGAGACATCATTTATAAGAGCAGGGAGGGGCTGCTTTGTTTGGGTCACAGTCTGAGTATTGTGTACAGTCCTGGTCACTGCACGATGGGAAGGATGTGATTGTAATGAAAGGAGTGCAAAGGAGATTCAGCAGAATGTTGTTTGAGCTGTAGCAATGTCACTGTGAAGAGAAAGGCTGGATAAGCTCAGGCTGCTTTCTTTAGAGCAGTTATCAGGTTGTATAGGACTGAGGGGTGTGGACAAGGTGAATAGAAAACAGATGTTTCCCTTGTTCAAGGGCAGATATTAAGGTGACATCATTTTAAGCTGGAAGACAGGAGGTTTCGAGGGGACATGTGGAAAGATCTTCTCACCTCGAGGATGATATGTGCCTGCATTGCACTAACCGGGAAGGTTGTTCAGATGGGAAACTTCACAACTTTTAAAATGTACTTGTATTAACACTTGAGCTGTCACATCATTCAAGGCAATGAGCAAAGCGATGGAAAGTGGAAGTGATGTGAACTTAATGTAATTTTGGCAGAACAAATCGGATAGGCTGAAGGCCCTCTGCTGTTCTATGTGATTCTGCCATTTGACGATTCTGAAGGGAAGGAGCTGGATTCGTTTCGGAATTTTTTGGATTTGTTTTGAGAAAATCTTATCTCTTCTAGATTCTACCTGTTGCTGTGATCAGCATCAGCATCAGGTTTTGTATTAGAGTGCTCGATCACAGGTCGAATTTCCCAAATGAGTTGGATAACTGAATGAACAAGGAAAGCAGTGGTATAACAGTGTGCAGTAGAAGAGATCACAAGAGGCTTTACAACATGAGGTACTGAATGACTGAGTAGCCTCACCAAAATGAAGGGCATCACTGAAAAAACAATCAAAACCATTCAGAATTTGATGGGAGTGATATTGTTTGAAATAATACAAATCTTGTTGTTTGAAGAAAATTTGCAATTAACATTTGAGACCCAATGGGGATCAGATTAATCCAGTCTTTGCGGTATTCAGGAGAGACCTAAATCTCACGGGTATCACATCATTAAAATAAACATTTTGTTGTAATCTTTTTGTTCAAAATGAAGATGTGAACACAGTTTCCCAGTGGAGATACCACACAACATAAAATAAAGGCTGTGGAACTGTGTCAGCTCCAATACCCAGCAAATTCTCCAATTCCGACAGACTCCCAGCACCAGGAACGGAGAGGTTGTTCCACAAGCAACAAAATGCATCTTCCAAGGCAATTGGTCAGAAAAGTGTACGACACCATCCTTGCCTGTATTAGTATTCCTGGTAAGTCTTGGGACAATGTAAGTTGTATTAAATCATATTTATCGCATTAAATCAGACTTGTTTCCATGTTATTAATGGTAATTATTTTATTTCCATTTAGCAAAGAAAATCCTAATGCCAGAAAATTGTATCCTCACTGACTGAGTTTTGAGTGAGTAGTTTGTCAATTAAGGGGCTCCTCAGTAATGTGCAGCATGTCTGTTCCTCTATACTGTGCAGAATGGGTTTGCACTGAATCCACAATGATGGAGTTTGACTGAGTACTGACCCTCGCTGGCCAAGATAGTGTTTAGCAAGACAACACTCTCTCTCTCACTCTCTCTCTCTCTCTCTCATTCTCTCTGTCTCTCTGTCTCTCTCTCTCACTCTCTCTCTCACTCTCTCTCTCACTCTCTCTCTCTCTCTCTCTCACTCTCTCTCTCTCTCACTCTCTCTCTCTCTCACTCTCTCTCTCTCTCTCT